>NW_026530535.1:638512-957768 GCF_024509145.1 Vidua macroura | reverse complement strand
GAGTTCGAGTGTAAGGCTCGGCAGGACGTTCGACCTTACCTCGTCAGGGAGACCAAGCTTCCCAAGCCCAGTCGGAGAGTCAGGCAAGGGGGCTTGGCCTTAGTTCGACTGTAAGGCTCAGCAGGACGTTCGACCTTACCACGGCAGGGAGACCAAGCTTCCCAAGCCTAGTAGGAAAGTCGGGCAAGGGGGCTTGGCCGGAGTTCGAGTGTAAGGCTTGGCAGGACGTTCGGCCTTACCTCGGCAGGGAGACCAAGCTTCCCAAGCCTACTAGGGTCAGGCAAGGGGGCTTGGCCCGAGTTCGAGTGTAAGGCTCGGCAGGACGTTTGGCCTTACCTCGGCAGGGAGACCAAGCTTCCCAAGTCTAGTAGGGGCAGGCAAGGGGGCTTTGCCGGAGTTCGAGTGTAAGGCTCGGCAGGACGTTCCACCTTACCTCGGCAGGGAGACCAAGCTTCCCAAGCCCAGTAGGAAAGTCAGGCAAGGGGGCTTGGCCGGAGTTCGAGTGTAAGGCTCGGCAGGACGTTCGACCTTACCTCGGCAGGGAGACCAAGCTTCCCAAGCCTAGTAAGGGCCGGCTAGGGGGCTTGGCCGGAGTTCGAGTGTAAGGCTCGGCAGGACTTTCGACCTTACCTCGGCAGGGAGACCAAGCTTCCCAAGCCTAGCAGGAGAGTCAGGCAAGGGGGCTTTGCCGGAGTTCGAGTGTAAGGCTCGGCAGGACGTTCGACCTTACCTCGTCTGGGACACCAAGCTTCCCAAGCCTACTAGGCTCAGGCAAGGGGGCTTGGCCGGAGTTGGAGTGTAAGACTCGGCAGGACGTTCGACCTTACCTCGGCAGGGAGACCAAGCTTCCCAAGCCTAGTAGGAGAGTCAGGGAAGGGGGCTTGGCCGGAGTTCGAGTGTAAGGCTCGGCAGGACGTTCGGCCTTACCTCGGCAGGGAGACCAAGCTTCCTAAGCCTAGCGGGAGAGTCAGGCAAGGGGGCTTGGCCGGAGTTCGAGTGTAAGACTCGGCAGGACGTTCTGCCTTACCTCGGCAGGGAGACCAAGCTTCCTAAGCCTAGCGGGAGAGTCAGGCAAGGGGGCTTGGCCGGAGTTCGAGTGTAAGACTCGGCAGGACGTTCTGCCTTACCTCGGCAGGGAGATCAAGCTTCCCAAGCCTAGTAGGAGAGTCAGGCAAGGGGGCTTGGCCGGAGTTCGAGTGTAAGGCTTGGAAGGACGTTCGACCTTACCTCGGCAGGGAGACCAAGCTTACCAAGCCTACTAGGCTTAGGCAAGGGGGCTTGGCCAGAGTTCGAGTGTAAGGCTCGGCAGGATGTTCTACCTTACTTCGGCAGGGAGACCAAGCTTCCCAAGCCGAGTAGGAGGGTCAGGGAAGGGGGCTTGGCCGGAGCTCGAGTGTAAGGCTTGGCAGGACGTTCGGCCTTACCTCGGCAGGGAGACCAAGCTTCCCAAGCCTAGCAGGAGAGTCAGGCAAGGAAGCTTGGCCGGAGTTCGAGTGTAAGGCGCGGCAGGACGTTCGACCTTACCTCGTCAGGGAGACCAAGCTTCCCAAGCCTAGTAGGAGAGTCAGGCAAGGGTGCTTGGCCGGAGTTCGAGTGTAAGGCTCGGCAGGACGTTTGACCTTACCTCGGCAGGGAGACCAAGCTTCCCAAGCCTAGTAGGAGAGTCAGGCAAGGGGGCTTTGCCGGAGTTCGAGTGTAAGGCTCGGCAGGACGTTCGTCCTTAACTCGGCAGGGAGACCAAGGTTCCCAAGCCTAGCAGGAGAGTCAGGCAAGGGGGCTTTGCCGGAGTTCGAGTGTAAGGCTCGGCAGGACGTTCGACCTTACCTCGTCTGGGACACCAAGCTTCCCAAGCCTACTAGGCTCAGGCAAGGGGGCTTGGCCGGAGTTGGAGTGTAAGACTCGGCAGGACGTTCGACCTTACCTCGGCAGGGAGACCAAGCTTCCCAAGCGTAGTAGGAGAGTCAGGCAAGGGGGCTTGGCCGGAGTTTGCGTGTAAGGCTCGGCAGGACGTTCGACCTTACCTCAGCAGGGAGACCAAGCTTCCCAAGCCTAGTAGGAGAGTCAGGCAAGGGGGCTTGGCCAGAGTTCGAGTGTAAGGCTTGGCAGGACGTTCGGCCTTACCTCGGGAGGGAGACCAAGCTTCCCAAGCCTAACAGGAGAGTCAGGCAAGGGGGCTTGGCCGGAGTTCGAGTGTAAGGCTCGGCAGGACGTTCGACCTTACCTCGGCAGGGAGACCAAGCTGCCCAAGCCTACTAGGCTCAGGAAAGGGGGCTTGGCCGGAGTTCGAGTGTAAGACTCGGCAGGACGTTCGACCTTACCTCAGCAGGGAGACCAAGCTTCCCAAGCCTAGTAGGCTCAGGCAAGGGGGCTTGGCCAGAGTTCGAGTGTAAGGCTCGGCAGGACGTTCGACCTTACCTCAGCAGGGAGACCAAGCTTGCCAAGCCTAGTAGGAGAGTCAGGCACGGGGGCTTGGCCGGAATTCGAGTGTAAGGCTCGGCAGGACGTTCGACCTTACCTCGGCAGGGAGACCAAGCTTCCCAAGCCTAGTAGGAGAGTCAGGCGAGAAGGCTTGGCCAGAGTTCGAGTGTAAGGCTCGGCAGGATGTTTGACCTTACCGCGTCAGGGAGACGAAGCTTCCCAAGCATAGTAGGGGCAGGCAAGGGGGCTTGGCCGGAGTTCGAGTGTAAGGCTCGGCAGGACGTTTGACCTTACCTCGGCAGGGAGACCTAGCTTCCCAAGCCTAATAGGAGAGTCAGGCAAGGGGGCTTGGCCGGAGTTCGAGTGTAAGTCTCGGCAGGACGTTCGGCCTTACCTGGGCAGGGAGACCAAGCTTCCTAAGCCTAGCGGGAGAGTCAGGCAAGGGGGCTTGGCCGGAGTTCGAGTGTAAGGCTCGGCAGGATATTCGACCTTACCTCGGCAGGGAGACCAAGCTTCCCAAGCCTACTAGGCTCAGGCAAGGGGGCTTGGCCAGAGTTCGAGTGTAAGACTCGGCAGGACGTTCGACCTTACCTCGGCAGGGAGACCAAGCTTCCCAAGCCTACTAGGCTCAGGCAAGGGGGCTTGGCCAGAGTTCGAGTGTAAGGCTCGGCAGGACGTTTGACCTTACCTCGGCAGGGAGACCAAGCTTCCCAAGCCTAGGAGGATAGTCAGGCAAGGGGGCTCGGCCTTAGTTCGAGTGTAAGGCTCGGCAAGACGTTCGACCTTACCTCGGCAGGGAGAACAAGCTTCCCAAGCCCAGAAGGAGAGTCAGGCAAGGGGGCTTGGCCGGAGTTCGAGTGTAAGGCTTGGCAGGACGTTCGGCCTGACCTCGGCAGGGAGACCAAGCTAACCAAGCCTACTAGGCTCAGGCAAGGGGGCTTGGCCAGAGTTCGAGTGTAAGACTCGGCAGGACGTTCTACCTTACTTCGGCAGGGAGACCAACCTTCCCAAGCCTAGTAGGAGGGTCAGGGAAGGGGGCTTGGCCGGAGCTCGAGTGTAAGGCTTGGCAGGACGTTCGGCCTTACCTGGGCAGGGAGACCAAGCTTCCCAAGCCTAGCAGGAGAGTCAGGCAAGGAAGCTTGGCCGGAGTTCGAGTGTAAGGCGCGGCAGGACGTTCGACCTTACCTCGGCAGGGAGACCAAGCTTCCCAAGCCTATTAGGCTCAGGCAAGAAGGCTTGGTCAGAGTTCGAGTGTAAGGCTCGGCAGGACGTTTGACCTTACCTCGTCAGGGAGACGAAGCTTCCCAAGCCTAGTAGGGGCAGGCAAGGGGGCTTGGCCGGAGTTCGAGTGTAAGGCTCGGCAGGACGTTTGACCTTACCTCGGCAGGGAGACCAAGCTTCCCAAGCCAAGTAGGACAGTCAGGCAAGGGGGCTTGGCCGGAGTTCGAGTGTAAGTCTCGGCAGGACGTTCGTCCTTAACTCGGCAGGGAGACCAAGCTTCCCAAGCCTACTAGGCTCAGGCAAGGGGGCTTGGCCGGAGTTCGAGTGTAAGGCTCGGCAGGACGTTTGACCTTACCTCGGCAGGGAGACCAAGCTTCCCAAGCCTAGGAGGATAGTCAGGCAAGGGGGCTCGGCCTTAGTTCGAGTGTAAGGCTCGGCAAGACGTTCGACCTTACCTCGGCAGGGAGAACAAGCTTCCCAAGCCCAGAAGGAGAGTCAGGCAAGGGGGCTTGGCCGGAGTTCGAGTGTAAGGCTTGGCAGGACGTTCGGCCTTACCTCGGCAGGGAGACCAAGCTTCCCAAGCCTAGCAGGAGAGTCAGGCAAGGAAGCTTGGCCGGAGTTCGAGTGTAAGGCGCGGCAGGACGTTCGACCTTACCTCGGCAGGGAGACCAAGCTTCCCAAGCCTAACAGGAGAGTCAGGCAAGGGGGCTTGGCCGGAGTTCGAGTGTAAGGCTCGGCAGGACGTTCGACCTTACCTCGGCAGGGAGACCAAGCTGCCCAAGCCTACTAGGCTCAGGAAAGGGGGCTTGGCCGGAGTTCGAGTGTAAGACTCGGCAGGACGTTCGACCTTACCTCAGCAGGGAGACCAAGCTTCCCAAGCCTAGTAGGCTCAGGCAAGGGGGCTTGGCCAGAGTTCGAGTGTAAGGCTCGGCAGGACGTTCGACCTTACCTCAGCAGGGAGACCAAGCTTGCCAAGCCTAGTAGGAGAGTCAGGCACGGGGGCTTGGCCGGAGTTCGAGTGTAAGGCTCGGCAGGACGTTCGACCTTACCTCGGCAGGGAGACCAAGCTTCCCAAGCCTAGTAGGAGAGTCAGGCGAGAAGGCTTGGCCAGAGTTCGAGTGTAAGGCTCGGCAGGATGTTTGACCTTACCGCGTCAGGGAGACGAAGCTTCCCAAGCATAGTAGGGGCAGGCAAGGGGGCTTGGCCGGAGTTCGAGTGTAAGGCTCGGCAGGACGTTCGACCTTACCTCGGCAGGGAGACCTAGCTTCCCAAGCCTACTAGGAGAGTCAAGCAAGGGGGCTTGCCCAGAGTTCGAGTGTAAGACTCGGCAGGACGTTCGACCTTACCTCGGCAGGGAGACCAAGCTTCCCAAGCCTACTAGGCTCAGGCAAGGGGGCTTGGCCAGAGTTCGAGTGTAAGGCTCGGCAGGACGTTTGACCTTACCTCGGCAGGGAGACCAAGCTTCCCAAGCCTAGGAGGATAGTCAGGCAAGGGGGCTCGGCCTTAGTTCGAGTGTAAGGCTCGGCAAGACGTTCGACCTTACCTCGGCAGGGAGAACAAGCTTCCCAAGTCTAGTAGGGGCAGGCAAGGGGGCTTTGCCGGAGTTCGAGTGTAAGGCTCGGCAGGACGTTCCACCTTACCTCGGCAGGGAGACCAAGCTTCCCAAGCCCAGTAGGAAAGTCAGGCAAGGGGGCTTGGCCGGAGTTCGAGTGTAAGGCTCGGCAGGACGTTCGACCTTACCTCGGCAGGGAGACCAAGCTTCCCAAGCCTAGTAAGGGCCGGCTAGGGGGCTTGGCCGGAGTTCGAGTGTAAGGCTCGGCAGGACTTTCGACCTTACCTCGGCAGGGAGACCAAGCTTCCCAAGCCTAGCAGGAGAGTCAGGCAAGGGGGCTTTGCCGGAGTTCGAGTGTAAGGCTCGGCAGGACGTTCGACCTTACCTCGTCTGGGACACCAAGCTTCCCAAGCCTACTAGGCTCAGGCAAGGGGGCTTGGCCGGAGTTGGAGTGTAAGACTCGGCAGGACGTTCGACCTTACCTCGGCAGGGAGACCAAGCTTCCCAAGCCTAGTAGGAGAGTCAGGGAAGGGGGCTTGGCCGGAGTTCGAGTGTAAGGCTCGGCAGGACGTTCGGCCTTACCTCGGCAGGGAGACCAAGCTTCCTAAGCCTAGCGGGAGAGTCAGGCAAGGGGGCTTGGCCGGAGTTCGAGTGTAAGACTCGGCAGGACGTTCTGCCTTACCTCGGCAGGGAGACCAAGCTTCCTAAGCCTAGCGGGAGAGTCAGGCAAGGGGGCTTGGCCGGAGTTCGAGTGTAAGACTCGGCAGGACGTTCTGCCTTACCTCGGCAGGGAGATCAAGCTTCCCAAGCCTAGTAGGAGAGTCAGGCAAGGGGGCTTGGCCGGAGTTCGAGTGTAAGGCTTGGAAGGACGTTCGACCTTACCTCGGCAGGGAGACCAAGCTTACCAAGCCTACTAGGCTTAGGCAAGGGGGCTTGGCCAGAGTTCGAGTGTAAGGCTCGGCAGGATGTTCTACCTTACTTCGGCAGGGAGACCAAGCTTCCCAAGCCGAGTAGGAGGGTCAGGGAAGGGGGCTTGGCCGGAGCTCGAGTGTAAGGCTTGGCAGGACGTTCGGCCTTACCTCGGCAGGGAGACCAAGCTTCCCAAGCCTAGCAGGAGAGTCAGGCAAGGAAGCTTGGCCGGAGTTCGAGTGTAAGGCGCGGCAGGACGTTCGACCTTACCTCGGCAGGGAGACCAAGCTTCCCAAGCCTAGTAGGAGAGTCAGGCAAGGGTGCTTGGCCGGAGTTCGAGTGTAAGGCTCGGGAGGACGTTTGACGTTACCTCGTCAGGGAGACGAAGCTTCCCAAGCCTAGTAGGGCAGGCAAGGGGGCTTGGCCGGAGTTCGAGTGTAAGGCTCGGCAGGACGTTTGACCTTACCTCGGCAGGGAGACCAAGCTTCCCAAGCCTAGTAGGAGAGTCAGGCAAGGGGGCTTTGCCGGAGTTCGAGTGTAAGGCTCGGCAGGACGTTCGTCCTTAACTCGGCAGGGAGACCAAGGTTCCCAAGCCTAGCAGGAGAGTCAGGCAAGGGGGCTTTGCCGGAGTTCGAGTGTAAGGCTCGGCAGGACGTTCGACCTTACCTCGTCTGGGACACGAAGCTTCCCAAGCCTACTAGGCTCAGGCAAGGGGGCTTGGCCGGAGTTGGAGTGTAAGACTCGGCAGGACGTTCGACCTTACCTCGGCAGGGAGACCAAGCTTCCCAAGCGTAGTAGGAGAGTCAGGCAAGGGGGCTTGGCCGGAGTTTGCGTGTAAGGCTCGGCAGGACGTTCGACCTTACCTCAGCAGGGAGACCAAGCTTCCCAAGCCTAGTAGGAGAGTCAGGCAAGGGGGCTTGGCCAGAGTTCGAGTGTAAGGCTTGGCAGGACGTTCGGCCTTACCTCGGGAGGGAGACCAAGCTTCCCAAGCCTAACAGGAGAGTCAGGCAAGGGGGCTTGGCCGGAGTTCGAGTGTAAGGCTCGGCAGGACGTTCGACCTTACCTCGGCAGGGAGACCAAGCTGCCCAAGCCTACTAGGCTCAGGAAAGGGGGCTTGGCCGGAGTTCGAGTGTAAGACTCGGCAGGACGTTCGACCTTACCTCAGCAGGGAGACCAAGCTTCCCAAGCCTAGTAGGCTCAGGCAAGGGGGCTTGGCCAGAGTTCGAGTGTAAGGCTCGGCAGGACGTTCGACCTTACCTCAGCAGGGAGACCAAGCTTGCCAAGCCTAGTAGGAGAGTCAGGCACGGGGGCTTGGCCGGAATTCGAGTGTAAGGCTCGGCAGGACGTTCGACCTTACCTCGGCAGGGAGACCAAGCTTCCCAAGCCTAGTAGGAGAGTCAGGCGAGAAGGCTTGGCCAGAGTTCGAGTGTAAGGCTCGGCAGGATGTTTGACCTTACCGCGTCAGGGAGACGAAGCTTCCCAAGCATAGTAGGGGCAGGCAAGGGGGCTTGGCCGGAGTTCGAGTGTAAGGCTCGGCAGGACGTTTGACCTTACCTCGGCAGGGAGACCTAGCTTCCCAAGCCTAATAGGAGAGTCAGGCAAGGGGGCTTGGCCGGAGTTCGAGTGTAAGTCTCGGCAGGACGTTCGGCCTTACCTGGGCAGGGAGACCAAGCTTCCTAAGCCTAGCGGGAGAGTCAGGCAAGGGGGCTTGGCCGGAGTTCGAGTGTAAGGCTCGGCAGGATATTCGACCTTACCTCGGCAGGGAGACCAAGCTTCCCAAGCCTACTAGGCTCAGGCAAGGGGGCTTGGCCAGAGTTCGAGTGTAAGACTCGGCAGGACGTTCGACCTTACCTCGGCAGGGAGACCAAGCTTCCCAAGCCTACTAGGCTCAGGCAAGGGGGCTTGGCCAGAGTTCGAGTGTAAGGCTCGGCAGGACGTTTGACCTTACCTCGGCAGGGAGACCAAGCTTCCCAAGCCTAGGAGGATAGTCAGGCAAGGGGGCTCGGCCTTAGTTCGAGTGTAAGGCTCGGCAAGACGTTCGACCTTACCTCGGCAGGGAGAACAAGCTTCCCAAGCCCAGAAGGAGAGTCAGGCAAGGGGGCTTGGCCGGAGTTCGAGTGTAAGGCTTGGCAGGACGTTCGGCCTGACCTCGGCAGGGAGACCAAGCTAACCAAGCCTACTAGGCTCAGGCAAGGGGGCTTGGCCAGAGTTCGAGTGTAAGACTCGGCAGGACGTTCTACCTTACTTCGGCAGGGAGACCAACCTTCCCAAGCCTAGTAGGAGGGTCAGGGAAGGGGGCTTGGCCGGAGCTCGAGTGTAAGGCTTGGCAGGACGTTCGGCCTTACCTGGGCAGGGAGACCAAGCTTCCCAAGCCTAGCAGGAGAGTCAGGCAAGGAAGCTTGGCCGGAGTTCGAGTGTAAGGCGCGGCAGGACGTTCGACCTTACCTCGGCAGGGAGACCAAGCTTCCCAAGCCTATTAGGCTCAGGCAAGAAGGCTTGGTCAGAGTTCGAGTGTAAGGCTCGGCAGGACGTTTGACCTTACCTCGTCAGGGAGACGAAGCTTCCCAAGCCTAGTAGGGGCAGGCAAGGGGGCTTGGCCGGAGTTCGAGTGTAAGGCTCGGCAGGACGTTTGACCTTACCTCGGCAGGGAGACCAAGCTTCCCAAGCCAAGTAGGACAGTCAGGCAAGGGGGCTTGGCCGGAGTTCGAGTGTAAGTCTCGGCAGGACGTTCGTCCTTAACTCGGCAGGGAGACCAAGCTTCCCAAGCCTACTAGGCTCAGGCAAGGGGGCTTGGCCGGAGTTCGAGTGTAAGGCTCGGCAGGACGTTTGACCTTACCTCGGCAGGGAGACCAAGCTTCCCAAGCCTAGGAGGATAGTCAGGCAAGGGGGCTCGGCCTTAGTTCGAGTGTAAGGCTCGGCAAGACGTTCGACCTTACCTCGGCAGGGAGAACAAGCTTCCCAAGCCCAGAAGGAGAGTCAGGCAAGGGGGCTTGGCCGGAGTTCGAGTGTAAGGCTTGGCAGGACGTTCGGCCTTACCTCGGCAGGGAGACCAAGCTTCCCAAGCCTAGCAGGAGAGTCAGGCAAGGAAGCTTGGCCGGAGTTCGAGTGTAAGGCGCGGCAGGACGTTCGACCTTACCTCGGCAGGGAGACCAAGCTTCCCAAGCCTAACAGGAGAGTCAGGCAAGGGGGCTTGGCCGGAGTTCGAGTGTAAGGCTCGGCAGGACGTTCGACCTTACCTCGGCAGGGAGACCAAGCTGCCCAAGCCTACTAGGCTCAGGAAAGGGGGCTTGGCCGGAGTTCGAGTGTAAGACTCGGCAGGACGTTCGACCTTACCTCAGCAGGGAGACCAAGCTTCCCAAGCCTAGTAGGCTCAGGCAAGGGGGCTTGGCCAGAGTTCGAGTGTAAGGCTCGGCAGGACGTTCGACCTTACCTCAGCAGGGAGACCAAGCTTGCCAAGCCTAGTAGGAGAGTCAGGCACGGGGGCTTGGCCGGAGTTCGAGTGTAAGGCTCGGCAGGACGTTCGACCTTACCTCGGCAGGGAGACCAAGCTTCCCAAGCCTAGTAGGAGAGTCAGGCGAGAAGGCTTGGCCAGAGTTCGAGTGTAAGGCTCGGCAGGATGTTTGACCTTACCGCGTCAGGGAGACGAAGCTTCCCAAGCATAGTAGGGGCAGGCAAGGGGGCTTGGCCGGAGTTCGAGTGTAAGGCTCGGCAGGACGTTCGACCTTACCTCGGCAGGGAGACCTAGCTTCCCAAGCCTACTAGGAGAGTCAAGCAAGGGGGCTTGCCCAGAGTTCGAGTGTAAGACTCGGCAGGACGTTCGACCTTACCTCGGCAGGGAGACCAAGCTTCCCAAGCCTACTAGGCTCAGGCAAGGGGGCTTGGCCAGAGTTCGAGTGTAAGGCTCGGCAGGACGTTTGACCTTACCTCGGCAGGGAGACCAAGCTTCCCAAGCCTAGGAGGATAGTCAGGCAAGGGGGCTCGGCCTTAGTTCGAGTGTAAGGCTCGGCAAGACGTTCGACCTTACCTCGGCAGGGAGAACAAGCTTCCCAAGCCCAGAAGGAGAGTCAGGCAAGGGGGCTTGGCCGGAGTTCGAGTGTAAGGCTCGGCAGGACGTTTGACCTTACCTCGGCAGGGAGACCAAGCTTCCCAAGCCTAATAGGAGAGTCAGGCAAGGGGGCTTGGCCGGAGTTCGAGTGTAAGGCTCGGCAGGACGTTCGGCCTTACCTCTGCAGGGAGACCAAGCTTCCTAAGCCTAGCGGGAGAGTCAGGCAAGGGGGCTTGGCCGGAGTTCGAGTGTAAGACACGGCAGGACGTTCTGCCTTACCTCGGCAGGGAGATCAAGCTTCCCAAGCCTAGTAGGAGAGTCAGGCAAGGAGGCTTGGCCGGAGTTCGAGTGTAAGGCTCGGCAGGATGTTCGACCTTACCTCGGCAGGGAGACGAAGCTTCCCAAGCCTACTAGGCTCAGGCAAGGGGGCTTGGCCAGAGTTCGAGTGTAAGGCTCGGCAGGACGTTCGACCTTACCTCGGCAGGGAGACCAAGCTTCCCAAGCCTACTAGGCTCAGGCAAGGGGGCTTGGCCAGAGTTCGAGTGTAAGGCTCGGCAGGACGTTTGACCTTACCTCGGCAGAGAGACCAAGCTTCCCAAGCCTAGGAGGATAGTCAGGCAAGGGGGCTCGGCCTTAGTTCGAGTGTAAGGCTCGGCAAGACATTCGACCTTACCTCGGCAGGGAGAACAAGCTTCCCAAGCCTAGTAGGAGAGTCAGTGAAGGGGGCTTGGCCGGAGTTCGAGTGTAAGGCTCGGCAGGACATTCGTCCTTAACTCAGCAGGGAGACCCAGCTTCCCAAGCCTACTAGGCTCAGGCAAGGGGGCTTGGCCGGAGTTCGAGTGTAAGGCTCGGCAGGATGTTCGACCTTACCTTGGCAGGGAGACCAAGCTTCCCAAGCCCAGAAGGAGAGTCAGGCAAGGGGGCTTGGCCGGAGTTCGAGTGTAAGGCTTGGCAGGACGTTCGGCCTGACCTCGGCAGGGAGACCAAGCCTCCCAAGCCTACTAGGCTCAGGCAAGGGGGCTTGGCCAGAGTTCGAGGGTAAGACTCGGCAGGACGTTCGACCTTACTTCGGCAGGGAGACCAAGCTTCCCAAGCCGAGTAGGAGAGTCAGGCAAGGGGGCTTGGCCGGAGCTCGAGTGTAAGGCTTGGCAGGACGTTCGGCCTTACCTCGGCAGGGAGACCAAGCTTCCCAAGCCTAGCAGGAGAGTCAGGAAGGAAGCTTGGCCGGAGTTCGAGTGTAAGGCGCGGCAGGACGTTCGACCTTACCTCGGCAGGGAGACCAAGCTTCCCAAGCCTACTAGGCTCAGGCAAGAAGGCTTGGCCGGAGTTCGAGTGTAAGGCTCGGCAGCATGTTCGACCTTACCTCGGCAGGGAGACTAAGGTTCCCAAGCCTAGTAGGAGAGTTAGGCAAGGGGGCTTGGCCTTTGTTCGAGTGTAAGGCTCGGCAGGACGTTCGGCCTTACCTCGGCAGGGAGACCAAGCTTCCCAAGCCTAGCAGGAGAGTCAGGCAAGGGGGCTTGGCTGGAGTTCGAGTGTAAGGCGCGGCAGGACGTTCGACCTTACCTCGGCAGGGAGACCAAGCTTCCCGAGCCTACTAGGCTCAGGGAAGGGGGCTTGGCCGGAGTTCGAGTGTAAGACTCGGCAGGACGTTCGACCTTACCTCGGCAGGGAGACCAAGCTTCGCAAGCCTACTAGGCTCAAGCAAGGGGGCTTGGCCAGAGTTCGAGTGTAAGGCTCGGCAGGATGTTCGACCTTACCTCGGCAGGGAGACCAAGCTTCCCAAGCCTAGCAGGAGAGTCAGGCAAGGGGGCTTGGCCTTAGTTCGAGTGTAAGGCTCGGCAGGACGTTCGACCTTACCTCGGCAGGGAGACCAAGCTTCCCAAGCCCAGAAGGAGAGTCAGGCAAGGGGGCTTGGCCGGAGTTCGAGTGTAAGGCTTGGCAGGACGTTCGGCCTGACCTCGGCAGGGAGACCAAGCTTCCCAAGCCTACTAGGCTCAGGCAAGGGGGCTTGGCCAGAGTTCGAGTGTAAGACTCGGCAGGACGTTAGACCTTACTTCGGCAGGGAGACCAAGCTTCCCAAGCCGAGTAGGAGAGTCAGGCAAGGGGGCTTGGCCGGAGTTCGAGAGTAAGGCTCGGCAGGACGTTTGACCTTACCTCGTCAGGGAGACCAAGCTTCCCAAGCCTAGTAGGAGAGTCAGGCAAGGGGGCTTGGCCGGAGTTCGAGTGTAAGGCTCGGCAGGACGTTCGGCCTTACCTCGGCAGGGAGACCAAGCTTCCCAAGCCTAGCAGGAGAGTCAGGCAAGGGGGCTTGGCCGGAGTTCGAGTGTAAGACTCGGCAGGACGTTCTGCCTTACCTCGGCAGGGAGACGAAGCTTCCCAAGCCTAGTAGGAGAGTCAGGCAAGGGGGCTTGGCCGGAGTTCGAGTGTAACGCTCGGCAGGACGTTCGACCTTACCTCGGCAGGGAGACCAAGCTTCCCAAGCCTACTAGGCTGAGGGAAGGGGGCTTGGCCAGAGTTCGAGTGTAAGACTCGGCCGGACGTTCGACCTTACCTCGGCAGGGAGACCAAGCTTCCCAAGCCTACTAGGCTCAGGCAAGGGGGCTTGGCATTAGTTCGAGTGTAAGGCTCGGCAGGACGTGCGACCTTACCTCGGCAGGGAGAACAAGCTTCCCAAGCCCAGAAGGAGAGTCAGGCAAGGGGGCTTGGCCGGAGTTCGAGTGTAAGACTCGGCAAGACGTTCGACCTTACCTCGCCAGGGAGACCAAGCTTCCCAAGCCTAGCAGGAGAGTCAGGCAAGGAAGCTTGGCCGGAGTTCGAGTGTAAGGCGCGGCAGGACGTTCGACCTTACCTCGGCCAGGAGACCAAGCTTCCCAAGCCTACTAGGCTCAGGCAAGAAGGCTTGGCCAGAGTTCGAGTGTAAGGCTCGGGAGGACGTTTGACCTTACCTCGTCAGGGAGACCAAGCTTCCCAAGCCTAGTAGGGGCCGGCAAGGGGGCTTGGCCGGAGTTCGAGCGTAAGGCCCGGCAGGACGTTCGACCTTACCTCGGCAGGGAGACCAAGCTTCCCAAGCCTAGTAGGAGAGTCAGGCAAGGGGGCTTGGCCGGAGTTCGAGTGTAAGGCTCGGCAGGACGTTCGGCCTTACCTCGGCAGGGAGACCAAGCTTCCCAAGCCTAGCATGAGAGTCAGGCAAGCGGGCTTTCCCGGAGTTCAAGTGTAAGACTCGGCAGGACGTTCGACCTTACCTCGGCAGGGAGAGGAAGCTTCCCAAGCCTAGTAGGAGAGTCAGGCAAGGGGGCTTTGCCGGAGTTCGAGTGTAAAGCTCGGCAGGACGTTCGACCTTACCTCGGCAGGGAGACGAAGCTTCCCAAGCCTACTAGGCTCAGGCAAGGGGGCTTGGGCGGAGTTCGAGTGTAAGACTTGGCAGGACGTTCTGCCTTGCCTCGGCAGGGAGACGAAGCTTCCCAAGCCTAGCAGGAGAGTCAGGCAAGGGGGCTTGGCCGGAGTTCGAGTGTAAGGCTCAGCAGGACGTTCGACCTTACCTCGGCAGGGAGACGAAGCTTCCCAAGCCTACTAGGCTCAGGCTAGGGGGCTTGGCCCGAGTTCGAGTGAAAGGCTCGGCAGGACGCTCAACCTTACCTCGGCAGGGAGACCAAGCTTCCCAAGCCTTGTAGGAGAGTCAGGCACGGGGGCTTGGCCGGAGTTCGAATGTAAGTCTTGGCAGGACGTTCGGCCTTACCTCGGCAGCGTGACCAAGCTTCCCAAGCCTAGCAGGTGTGTCAGGCAAGGGGGCTTTGACGAAGTTCGTGTGTAAGGCTCGGCAGGACGTTTGACCTTACCTCGGCAGGGAGACCAAGCTTCCCAAGCCTAGTAGGCTCAGGCAAGGGGGCTTGGCCAGAGTTCGAGTGTAAGACTCGGCGGGACGTTCGACCTTACCTTGGCAGGGAGACCAAGCTTCCCGAGCCTACTAGGCTCAGGCAAGGGGGCTTGGCCAGAGTTCGAGTGTAAGACTCGGCAGGACGTTCGACCTTACCTCGGCAGGGAGACCAAGCTTCCCAAGCCTACCAGGCTCAGGCAAGGGGGCTTCGCCAGAGTTCGAGTGTAAGGCTCGGCAGGATGTTCGACCTTACCTCGGCAGGGAGACCAAGCTTCCCAAGCCTAGTAGGAGAGTCAGGCAAGGGGGCTTGGCCTTAGTTCGAGTGTAAGGCTCGGCAAGACGTTCGACCTTACCTCGGCAGGGAGAACAAGCTTCCCAAGCCCAGAAGGAGAGTCAGGCAAGGGGGCTTGGCCGGAGTTCGAGTGTAAGGCTTGGCAGGACGTTCGGCCTGACCTCGGCAGGGAGACCAAGCATCCCAAGCCTAGCAGGAGAGTCAGGCGAGGTGGCTTTGCCGGAGCTCGAGTGTCAGGCTCGGCAGGACATTCGACCTTACCTCGGCAGGGAGACCAAGCTTCCCAAGCCTACTAGGCTCAGGCAAGGGGGCTTGGCCGGAGTTCGAGTGTAAGACTCGGCAGGACGTTCGACCTTACCTCGGCAGGGAGACCAAGCTTCCCAAGCCTACAAGGCTCAGGCAAGGGGGCTTGTCCAGAGTTCGAGTGTAAGGCTCGGCATGATGTTCGACCTTACCTCGGCAGGGAGACCAAGCTTGCCAAAGCTAGTAGGAGAGTCACGCAAGGGGGCTTTGCCGGAGTTCGAGTGTAAGGCTCGGCAGGACGTTCGGCCTTACCTCGGCAGGGAGACCAAGCTTCCCAAGCCTAGCAGGAGAGTCAGGCAAGGGGGCTTGGCTGGAGTTCGAGTGTAAGGCGCGGCAGGACGTTCGACCTTACCTCGTCAGGGAGACAAAGCTTCCCAAGCCTACTAGGCTCAGGCAAGGGGGCTTGGCCGGAGTTCGAGTGTAAGACTCGGCAGGACGTGCGAACTTACCTCAGCAGGGAGGCCAAGCTTCCCAAGCCTACTAGGCTCAGGCAAGGGGGCTTGGCCTTAGTTCGAGTGTAAGACTCGGCAGGATGTTAGACCTTACTTCGGCAGGGAGACCAAGCTTCCCAAGCCTACTAGGGTCAGGAGAGGGGGCTTGGCCAGAGTTCGAGTGTAAGGCTCGGCAGGACGTTCGACCTTACCTCAGCAGGGAGACCAAGCTTCCCAAGCCTAGTAGGAGAATCAGGCAAGGGGGCTTGGCCTTAGTTTTAGTGTAAGGCTCGGCAGGACGTTCGACCTTACCTCGGCAGGGAGACCAAGCTTCCCAAGCCAAGAAGGACAGTCAGGCAAGGGGGCTTGGCCGGAGTTCGAGTGTAAGGCTTGGCAGGACGTTCGGCCTGACCTCGGCAGGGAGACCAAGCTTCCCAAGCCTACTAGGCTCAGGCAAGGGGCCGTGGCCAGAGTTCGAGTGTAAGGCTCAGCAGGACATTCGACCGTGCCTCAGCAGGGAGACCAAGCTTCCCAAGCCTAGTAGGAGAGTCAGGCAAGGGGGCTTGGCCCGAGTTCTAGTGTAAGGCTTGGCAGGACGTTCAACCTTACCTCGGCAGGGAGAACAAGCTTCCCAAGCCCAGAAGGAGAGTCAGGCAAGGGGGCTTGGCCGGAGTCCGAGTGTAAGGCTTGGCAGGACGTTCGGCCTTACCTCGGCAGGGTGACCAAGATTCCCAGGCCTAGCAGGCGTGTCAGGCAAGGGGGCTTTGCCGGAGATCGTGTGTAAGGCTCGGCAGGACGTTCGACCTTACCTCGGCAGGGAGACCAAGCTTCCCAAGCCTAGGAGAGTCAGGCAAGGTGGCTTGGCCAGAGTTCGAGTGTAAGACTCAGCAGGACGTTCGACCTTACCTCGGCAGGGAGGCCAAGCTTCCCAAGCCTACTAGGCTCAGGCAAGGGGGCTTGGCCAGAGTTCGAGTGTAAGACTCGGCAGGACGTTCGACCTTACCTCGGCAGGGAGACCAAGCTTCCCAAGCCTACTAGGCTCAGGCAAGGGGGCTTGGCCAGAGTTCGAGTGTAAGGCTCGGCAGGATGTTCGACCTTACCTCGTTAGGGAGACCAAGCTTCCCAAGCCGAATAGGAGAGTCAGGCAAGGGGGCTTGGCCGGAGTTCGAGTGTAAGGCTCGGCAGGACGTTCGACCTTACCTCGGCAGGGAGAACAAGCTTCCCAAGCCCAGAAGGAGAGTCAGGCAAGGGGGCTTGGCCGGAGTTCGAATGTAAGGCTTGGCAGGACGTTCGGCCTGACCTCGGCAGGGAGACCAAGCTTCCCAAGCCTAGCAGGAGAGTCAGGCAAGGGGGCTTTGCCGGAGTTCGAGTGTAAGGCTCGGCAGGACATTCGACCTTACCTCGGCAGGGAGACCAAGCTTCCCAAGCCTACTAGGCTCAGGCAAGGGGGCTTGGCCAGAGTTCGAGTGTAAGACTCGGCAGGACGTTCGACCTTACCTCGGCAGGGAGACAAAGCTTCCCAAGCCTACTAGGCTCAGGCAAGGGGGCTTGGCCGGAGTTCGAGTGTAAGGCTCGGCAGGACGTTCGACCTTACCTCAGCAGGGAGACCAAGCTTGCCAAGCCTAGTAGGAGAGTCAGGCAAGGGGGCTTGGCCTTAGTTCGAGTGTAAGGCTCGGCAGGACGTTCGACCTTGCCTCAGCAGGGAGACCAAGCTTCCCAAGCCTAGTAGGTGAGTCAGGCAAGGGGGCTTGGCCGGAGTTCGAGCGTAAGGCTTGGCAGGACGTTCAGCCTTACGTCGGCAGGGAGACCAAGCTTCCCAAGCCTACTAGGCTCAGGCAAGGGGGCTTGGCCCGAGTTCGAGTGTAAGACTCGGCAGGACGTTCGACCTTACCTCGGCAGGGAGACCAAGCTTCCCAAGCCTACTAGGCTCAGGCAAGGGTGCTTGGCCAGAGTTCGAGTGTAAGGCTCGGCAGGACGTTCGACGTTACCTCGGCAGGGAGACCAAGCTTCCCAAGCCTCGTAGGAGAGTCAGGCAAGGTGGCTTGGCCAGAGTTCGAGTGTAAGACTCGGCAGGACGTTCGACCTTACCTCAGCAGGGAGACCAAGCTTCCCAAGCCTACTAGGCTCAGGCAAGGGGGCTTGGCCAGAGTTCGAGTGTAAGGCTCGGCAGGACGTTCGACCTTACCTTAGCAGGGAGATCAAGCTTGCCAAGCCTAGTAGGAGAGTCAGGCAAGGGGGCTTGGCCGGAGTTCGAGTGTAAGGCTTGGCAGGACGTTCGGCCTGACCTCGGCAGGGAGACCAAGCTTCCGAAGCCTAGCAGGAGAGTCAGGCAAGGGGGCTTTGCCGGAGTTCGAGTGTAAGGCTCGGCAGGATGTTCGGCCTTACCTCGGCAGGGAGACCAAGCTTCCCAAGCCTAGCAGGAGAGTCAGGCAAGGGGGCTTGGCTGGAGTTCGAGTGTAAGGCGCGGCAGGACGTTCGACCTTACCTCGTCAGGGAGACAAAGCTTCCCAAGCCTACTAGGCTCAGGCAAGGGGGCTTGGCCGGAGTTCGAGTGTAAGACTCGGTAGGACGTGCGAACTTACCTCAGCAGGGAGGCCAAGCTTCCCAAGCCTACTAGGCTCAGGCAAGGGGGCTTGGCCTTAGTTCTAGTGTAAGACTCGGCAGGATGTTAGACCTTACTTCGGCAGGGAGACCAAGCTTCCCAAGCCTACTAGGGTCAGGAGAGGGGGCTTGGCCAGAGTTCGAGTGTAAGGCTCGGCAGGACGTTCGACCTTACCTCAGCAGGGAGACCAAGCTTCCCAAGCCTAGTAGGAGAATCAGGCAAGGGGGCTTGGCCTTAGTTTTAGTGTAAGGCTCGGCAGGACGTTCGAGCTTACCTCGGCAGGGAGACCAAGCTTCCCAAGCCCAGAAGGACAGTCAGGCAAGGGGGCTTGACCGGAGTTCGAGTGTAAGGCTTGGCAGGACGTTCGGCCTGACCTCGGCAGGGAGACCAAGCTTCCCAAGCCTACTAGGCTCAGGCAAGGGCCCGTGGCCAGAGTTCGAGTGTAAGGCTCAGCAGGACATTCGACCGTGCCTCAGCAGGGAGACCAAGCTTCCCAAGCCTAGTAGGAGAGTCAGGCAAGGGGGCTTGGCCCGAGTTCTAGTGTAAGGCTTGGCAGGACGTTCAACCTTACCTCGGCAGGGAGAACAAGCTTCCCAAGCCCTGAAGGAGAGTCAGGCAAGGGGGCTTGGCCGGAGTCCGAGTGTAAGGCTTGGCAGGACGTTCGGCCTTACCTCGGCAGGGTGGCCAAGATTCCCAGGCCTAGCAGGCGTGTCAGGCAAGGGGGCTTTGCCGGAGTTCGTGTGTAAGGCTCGGCAGGACGTTCGACCTTACCTCGGCAGGGAGACCAAGCTTCCCAAGCCTAATAGGCTCAGGCAAGGGGGCTTGGCCAGAGTTCGAGTGTAAGACTCGGCAGGACGTTCGACCTTACCTCGGCAGGGAGACAAAGCTTCCCAAGCCTACTAGGCTCAGGCAAGGGGGCTTGGCCGGAGTTCGAGTGTAAGGCTCGGCAGGACGTTCGTCCTTACCTCAGCAGGGAGACCAAGCTTGCCAAGCCTAGTAGGAGAGTCAGGCAAGGGGGCTTGGCCTTAGTTCGAGTGTAAGGCTCGGCAGGACGTTCGACCTTGCCTCAGCAGGGAGACCAAGCTTCCCAAGCCTAGTAGGTGAGTCAGGCAAGGGGGCTTGGCCGGAGTTCGAGCGTAAGGCTTGGCAGGACGTTCAGCCTTACGTCGGCAGGGAGACCAAGCTTCCCAAGCCTACTAGGCTCAGGCAAGGGGGCTTGGCCCGAGTTCGAGTGTAAGACTCGGCAGGACGTTCGACCTTACCTCGGCAGGGAGACCAAGCTTCCCAAGCCTACTAGGCTCAGGCAAGGGTGCTTGGCCAGAGTTCCAGTGTAAGACTCGGCAGGACGTTCGACCTTACCTCGGCAGGGAGACCAAGCTTCCCAAGCCTCGTAGGAGAGTCAGGCAAGGTGGCTTGGCCAGAGTTCGAGTGTAAGACTCGGCAGGACGTTCGACCTTACCTCAGCAGGGAGACCAAGCTTCCCAAGCCTACTAGGCTCAGGCAAGGGGGCTTGGCCAGAGTTCGAGTGTAAGGCTCGGCAGGATGTTCGACCTTATCTTAGCAGGGAGATCAAGCTTGCCAAGCCTAGTAGGAGAGTCAGGCAAGGGGGCTTGGCCTTAATTCGAGTGTAAGGCTCGGCAGGACGTTCGACCTTACCTCGGCAGGGAGACCAAGCTTCCCAAGCCTACTAGGCTCAGGCAAGGGGGCTTGGCCGGAGTTCGAGTGTAAGGCTTGGCAGGACCTTCGACCTTACCTCGGCAGGGAGACCAAGCTTCCCAAGCCTACTAGGCTCACGCAAGGGGGCTTGGCCCGAGTTCGAGTGCAAAGCTCGGCAGGACGTTCGACCTTACCTCGGCAGGGAGACCAAGCTTCCCAAGCCTAGTAGGCTCAGGCAAGGGGGCTTGGCCAGAGTTCGAGTGTAGGGCTTGGCAGGACGTTCGACCTTACCTCGGCAGGGAGACCAAGCTTCCCAAGCCTACTAGGGGCAGGCAAGGGGGCTTGGCCGGAGTACGAGTGTAAGGCTCGGCAAGATGTTCGACCTTACCTCGGTAGGGAGACCAAGCTTCCCAAGCGTAGTAGGAGAGTCAGGCAAGGGGGCTTGGCCGGAGTTTGAGTGTAAGGCTCGGCAGGACGTTTGACCTTACCTCGGCAGGGAGACCAAGCTTCCCAAGCCCAGAAAAAGAGTCAGGCAAGGGGGCTTGGCCGGAGTTCGAGTGTAAGGCTCGGCAGGACGTTTGACCTTACCTCGGCAGGGAGACCAAGCTTCCCAAGCCCAGAAGGAGGGTCAGGCAAGGGGGCCGGGCCGGAGGTCGAGTGTAAGGCTCGGCAGGACGTTCGACCTTACCTCGGCAGGGTGACCAAGCTTCCCAAGCCTAGTAGGGGCAGGCAAGGGGGCTTGGCCGGAGTTCGAGTGTAAGGCTCGGCAAGACGTTCGACCTTACCTCGGCAGGGAGACCAAGCTTCCCAAGCCTAGTAGGAGAGTCAGGCAAGGGGGCTTGGCCTTAGTTCGAGTGTAAGGCTCGGCAGGACGTATGACCTTACCTCGGCAGGGAGACCAAGCTTCCCTAGCCCAGAAGGAGAGTCAGGCATGGGGGCTTGGCCGGAGTTCGAGTGTAAGGCTCGGCAGGACGTTCGGCCTTACCACGGCAGGGAGACCAAGCTTCCCAAGCCTAGCAGGAGTGTCAGGCAAGGGGACTTGGCCGGAGTTCGAGTGTAAGACTCAGCAGGACGTTCGTCCTTACCTCGGCAGGGAGGCCAAGCTTCCCAAGCCTACTAGGCTCAGGCAAGGGGGCTTGGCCGGAGTTCGAGTGTGAGGCTCGGCAGGACGTTCGACCTTACCTCGGCAGGGAGACCAAGCTTCCCAAGCCTAGTAGGAGAGTCAGGCAAGGGGGCTTGGCCGGAGTTCGAGAGTAAGGCTCGGCAGGACGTTTGACCTTACCTCGTCAGGGAGACCAAGCTTCCCAAGCCTAGTAGGGGCAGGCAAGGAGGCTTGGCCGGAGTTCGAGTGTAAGGCTCGGCAGGACGTTCGACCTTACCTCGGCAGGGAGACCAAGCTTCCCAAGCCTAGTAGGAGAGTCAGGCAAGGGGGCTTGGCCGGAGTTCGAGTGTAAGGCTCGGCAGGACGTTCGGCCTTACCTCGGCAGGGAGACCAAGCTTCCCAAGCCTAGCAGGAGAGTCAGGCAAGGGGGCTTGGCCGGAGTTCGAGTGTAAGACTCGGCAGGACGTTCTGCCTTACCTCGGCAGGGAGACGAAGCTTCCCAAGCCTAGTAGGAGAGTCAGGAAAGGGGGCTTGGCCGGAGTTCGAGTGTAACGCTCGGCAGGACGTTCGACCTTACCTCGGCAGGGAGACCAAGCTTCCCAAGCCTACTAGGCTGAGGGAAGGGGGTTTGGCCAGAGTTCGAGTGTAAGACTCGGCAGGACGTTCGACCTTACCTCGGCAGGGAGACCAAGCTTCCCAAGCCTACTAGGCTCAGGCAAGGGGGCTTGGCATTAGTTCGAGTGTAAGGCTCGGCAGGACGTGCGACCTTACCTCGGCAGGGAGAACAAGCTTCCCAAGCCCAGAAGGAGAGTCAGGCAAGGGGGCTTGGCCGGAGTTCGAGTGTAAGACTCGGCAAGACGTTCGACCTTACCTCGGCAGGGAGACCAAGCTTCCCAAGCCTAGCAGGAGAGTCAGGCAAGGAAGCTTGGCCGGAGTTCGAGTGTAAGGCGCGGCAGGACGTTCGACCTTACCTCGGCCAGGAGACCAAGCTTCCCAAGCCTACTAGGCTCAGGCAAGAAGGCTTGGCCAGAGTTCGAGTGTAAGGCTCGGGAGGACGATTGACCTTACCTCGTCAGGGAGACCAAGCTTCCCAAGCCTAGTAGGGGCCGGCAAGGGGGCTTGGCCGGAGTTCGAGCGTAAGGCCCGGCAGGACGTTCGACCTTACCTCGGCAGGGAGACCAAGCTTCCCAAGCCTAGTAGGAGAGTCAGGCAAGGGGGCTTGGCCGGAGTTCGAGTGTAAGGCTCGGCAGGACGTTCGGCCTTACCTCGGCAGGGAGACCAAGCTTCCCAAGCCTAGCATGAGAGTCAGGCAAGCGGGCTTTCCCGGAGTTCAAGTGTAAGACTCGGCAGGACGTTCTGCCTTGCCTCGGCAGGGAGACGAAGCTTCCCAAGCCTAGCAGGAGAGTCAGGCAAGGGGGCTTGGACGGAGTTCGAGTGTAAGGCTCAGCAGGACGTTCGACCTTACCTCGGCAGGGAGACGAAGCTTCCCAAGCCTACTAGGCTCAGGCAAGGGGGCTTGGCCAGAGTTCGAGTGTAAGGCTCGGCAGGACGTTCGACCTTACCTCGGCAGGGAGAACAAGCTTCCCAAGCCCAGAAGGAGAGTCAGGCAAGGGGGCTTGGCCGGAGTTCGAGTGTAAGGCTTGGCAGGACGTTCGACCTTACCTCGGCAGGGAGACCAAGCTTCCCAAGCCTACTAGGCTCAGGCTAGGGGGCTTGGCCCGAGTTCGAGTGTAAGGCTCGGCAGGACGCTCAACCTTACCTCGGCAGGGAGACCAAGCTTCCCAAGCCTAGTAGGAGAGTCAGGCAAGGGGGCTTGGCCTTAGTTCGAGTGTAAGGCTCGGCAGGACGTATGACCTTACCTCGGCAGGGAGACCAAGCTTCCCTAGCCCAGAAGGAGAGTCAGGCATGGGGGCTTGGCCGGAGTTCGAGTGTAAGGCTCGGCAGGACGTTCGGCCTTACCACGGCAGGGAGACCAAGCTTCCCAAGCCTAGCAGGAGTGTCAGGCAAGGGGACTTGGCCGGAGTTCGAGTGTAAGACTCAGCAGGACGTTCGTCCTTACCTCGGCAGGGAGGCCAAGCTTCCCAAGCCTACTAGGCTCAGGCAAGGGGGCTTGGCCGGAGTTCGAGTGTGAGGCTCGGCAGGACGTTCGACCTTACCTCGGCAGGGAGACCAAGCTTCCCAAGCCTAGTAGGAGAGTCAGGCAAGGGGGCTTGGCCGGAGTTCGAGAGTAAGGCTCGGCAGGACGTTTGACCTTACCTCGTCAGGGAGACCAAGCTTCCCAAGCCTAGTAGGGGCAGGCAAGGAGGCTTGGCCGGAGTTCGAGTGTAAGGCTCGGCAGGACGTTCGACCTTACCTCGTCAGGGAGACCAAGCTTCCCAAGCCTAGTAGGAGAGTCAGGCAAGGGGGCTTGGCCGGAGTTCGAGTGTAAGGCTCGGCAGGACGTTCGGCCTTACCTCGGCAGGGAGACCAAGCTTCCCAAGCCTAGCAGGAGAGTCAGGCAAGGGGGCTTGGCCGGAGTTCGAGTGTAACGCTCGGCAGGACGTTCGACCTTACCTCGGCAGGGAGACCAAGCTTCCCAAGCCTACTAGGCTGAGGGAAGGGGGCTTGGCCAGAGTTCGAGTGTAAGACTCGGCAGGACGTTCGACCTTACCTCGGCAGGGAGACCAAGCTTCCCAAGCCTACTAGGCTCAGGCAAGGGGGCTTGGCATTAGTTCGAGTGTAAGGCTCGGCAGGACGTGCGACCTTACCTCGGCAGGGAGAACAAGCTTCCCAAGCCCAGAAGGAGAGTCAGGCAAGGGGGCTTGGCCGGAGTTCGAGTGTAAGACTCGGCAAGACGTTCGACCTTACCTCGGCAGGGAGACCAAGCTTCCCAAGCCTAGCAGGAGAGTCAGGCAAGGAAGCTTGGCCGGAGTTCGAGTGTAAGGCGCGGCAGGACGTTCGACCTTACCTCGGCCAGGAGACCAAGCTTCCCAAGCCTACTAGGCTCAGGCAAGAAGGCTTGGCCAGAGTTCGAGTGTAAGGCTCGGGAGGACGATTGACCTTACCTCGTCAGGGAGACCAAGCTTCCCAAGCCTAGTAGGGGCCGGCAAGGGGGCTTGGCCGGAGTTCGAGCGTAAGGCCCGGCAGGACGTTCGACCTTACCTCGGCAGGGAGACCAAGCTTCCCAAGCCTAGTAGGAGAGTCAGGCAAGGGGACTTGGCCGGAGTTCGAGTGTAAGGCTCGGCAGGACGTTCGGCCTTACCTCGGCAGGGAGACCAAGCTTCCCAAGCCTAGCATGAGAGTCAGGCAAGCGGGCTTTCCCGGAGTTCAAGTGTAAGACTCGGCAGGACGTTCTGCCTTGCCTCGGCAGGGAGACGAAGCTTCCCAAGCCTAGCAGGAGAGTCAGGCAAGGGGGCTTGGCCGGAGTTCGAGTGTAAGGCTCAGCAGGACGTTCGACCTTACCTCGGCAGGGAGACGAAGCTTCCCAAGCCTACTAGGCTCAGGCAAGGGGGCTTGGCCAGAGTTCGAGTGTAAGGCTCGGCAGGACGTTCGACCTTACCTCGGCAGGGAGAACAAGCTTCCCAAGCCCAGAAGGAGAGTCAGGCAAGGGGGCTTGGCCGGAGTTCGAGTGTAAGGCTTGGCAGGACGTTCGACCTTACCTCGGCAGGGAGACCAAGCTTCCCAAGCCTACTAGGCTCAGGCTAGGGGGCTTGGCCCGAGTTCGAGTGTAAGGCTCGGCAGGACGCTCAACCTTACCTCGGCAGGGAGACCAAGCTTCCCAAGCCTTGTAGGAGAGTCAGGCAAGGGGGCTTGGCCGGAGTTCGAATGTAAGGCTTGGCAGGACGTTCGGCCTTACCTCGGCAGCGTGACCAAGCTTCCCAAGCCTAGCAGGTGTGTCAGGCAAGGGGGCTTTGACGAAGTTCGTGTGTAAGGCTCGGCAGGACGTTTGACCTTACCTCGGCAGGGAGACCAAGCTTCCCAAGCCTAGTAGGCTCAGGCAAGGGGGCTTGGCCAGAGTTCGAGTGTAAGACTCGGCGGGACGTTCGACCTTTCCTTGGCAGGGAGACCAAGCTTCCCGAGCCTACTAGGCTCAGGCAAGGGGGCTTGGCCAGAGTTCGAGTGTAAGACTCGGCAGGACGTTCGACCTTACCTCGGCAGGGAGACCAAGCTTCCCAAGCCTACTAGGCTCAGGCAAGGGGGCTTGGCCAGAGTTCGAGGGTAAGGCTCGGCAGGATGTTCGACCTTACCTCGGCAGGGAGACCAAGCTTCCCAAGCCTAGTAGGAGAGTCAGGCAAGGGGGCTTGGCCTTAGTTCGAGTGTAAGGCTCGGCAGGACGTTCGACCTTACCTCGGCAGGGAGAACAAGCTTCCCAAGCCCAGAAGGAGAGTCAGGCAAGGGGGCTTGGCCGGAGTTCGAGTGTAAGGCTTGGCAGGACGTTCGGCCTGACCTCGGCAGGGAGACCAAGCATCCCAAGCCTAGCAGGAGAGTCAGGCGAGGTGGCTTTGCCGGAGCTCGAGTGTAAGGCTCGGCAGGACATTCGACCTTACCTCGGCAGGGAGACCAAGCTTCCAAAGCCTACTAGGCTCAGGCAAGGGGGCTTGGCCCGAGTTCGAGTGTAAGACTCGGAAGGACGTTCGACCTTACCTCGGCAGGGAGACCAAGCTTCCCAAGCCTACTAGGCTCAGGCAAGGGGGCTCGTCCAGAGTTCGAGTGTAAGGCTCGGCATGATGTTCGACCTTACCTCGGCAGGGAGACCAAGCTTGCCAAGCCTAGTAGGAGAGTCAGGCAAGGGGGCTTGGCCTTAGTTCGAGTGTAAGGCTCGGCAGGACGTTCGACCTTACCTCGGCAGGGAGACCAAGCTTCCCAAGCCTAGTAGGAGAGTCAGGCAAGGGGGCTTGGCCGGAGTTCGAGCGTAAGACTTGGCAGGACGTTCGGCCTTACCTCGGCAGGGAGACCAAGCTTCCCAAGCGTAGTAGGAGAGTCCGGCAAGGGGGCTCGGCCGGAGTTTGAGTGTAAGGCTCGGCAGGACGTTCGACCTTACCTCGGCAGGAGAACAAACTTCCCAAGCCGAGAAGGAGAGTCAGGCAAGGGGGCTTGGCCGGAGTTCGAGTGTAAGGCTTGGCAGGACGTTCGGCCTGACCTCGGCAGGGAGACCAAGCTTCCCAAGCCTAGCAGGAGAGTCAGGCGAGGGGGCTTTGCCGGAGTTCGAGTGTAAGGCTCGGCAGGACATTCGACCTTACCTCGGCAGGGAGACCAAGCTTCCCAAGCCTACTAGGCTCACGCAAGGGGGCTTGGCCTTAGTTCGAGTGTAAGGCTCGGCAGGACGTTCGACCTTACCGCGGCAGGGAGAACAGGCTTCCCAAGCCCAGAAGGAGAGTCAGGCAAGGGGGCTTGGCCGGAGTTCGAGTGTAAGGCTCGGCAGGACGTTCGACCTTACCTCGGCAGGGAGACGAAGCTTCCCAAGCCTACTAGGCTCAGGCAAGGGGGCTTGGCCAGAGTTCGAGTGTAAGGCTCGGCAGGACGTTCGGCCTGACCTCGGCAGGGAGACCAAGCTTCCCAAGCCTACTAGGCTCAGGCAAGGGGGCTTGGCCAGAGTTCGAGTGTAAGACTCGGCAGGACGTTCGAATTTACCTCAGCAGGGAGGCCAAGCTTCCCAAGCCTACTAGGCTCAGGCAAGGGGGCTTGGCCGGAGTTCGAGTGTAAGGCTTGGCAGGACGTTCGGCCTGACCTCGGCAGGGAGACCAAGCTTCCCAAGCCTAGCAGGAGAGTCAGGCAAGGGGGCTTGGCCGGAGTTCGAGTGTAAGGCTCGGCAGGACGTTCGACCTTACCTCGGCAGGGAGACCAAGCTTCCCAAGCCTAGTAGGGGCAGGCAAGGGGGCTTGGCCGGAGTTCGAGTGTAAGGCTCGGCAAGACGTTCGACCTTACCTCGGTAGGGAGACCAAGATTCCCAAGCGCAGTAGGAGAGTCAGGCAAGGGGGCTTGGCCGGAGTTTGAGTGTAAGGCTCGGCAGGACGTTTGACCTTACCTCGGCAGGGAGACCAAGCTTCCCAAGCCCAGAAAAAGAGTCAGGCAAGGGGGATTGGCCGGAGTTCGAGTGTAAGTCTTGGCAGGACATTCGACCTTACCTCGGCAGGGAGACCAAGCTTCCCAAGCCTAGCAGGAGAGTCAGGCAATGGGGCTTGGCCGGAGTTGGAGTGTAGGGCTCGGCAGGACGTTCGACCTTACCTCGGAAGGGAGACCAAGCTTCCCAAGCCTAGTAGGAGAGTCAGGCAAGGGGGCTTGGGAAGAGTTCGAGTGTAAGGCTCGGCAGGACGTTCGACCTTACCTCAACAGGGAGACCAAGCTTGCCAAGCCGAGTCGGAGAGTCAGGCAAGGGGGCTTGGCCAGAGTTCGAGTGTAAGGCTTGGCAGGACTTTCGGCCTTACCTCGGCAGGGAGACCAAGATTCCCAAGCCTGCTAGGCTCAGGCAAGGGGGCTTGGCCAGAGTTCGAGTGTAAGGCTCGGCAGGACATTCGACCTTACCTCGGCCGGGAGACCAAGCTTCCCAAGCCTGGTAGGGTCAGGCAAGGGGGCCTGGCCTTAGTTCGAGTGTAAGGCTCGGCAGGACGTTTGACCTTACCTCGGCAGGGAGACCAAGCTTCCCAAGCCCAGAAGGAGAGTCCGGCATGGGGGCTTGGCCGGAGTTCGAGTGTAAGGCTCGGCTGGACGTTCGACCTTACCTCGGAAGGGAGACCAAGCATCCCAAGCCTAGCAGGAGAGTCAGGCGAGGTGGCTTTGCCGGAGCTCGAGTGTAAGGCTCAGCAGGACATTCGACCTTACCTCGGCAGGGAGACCAAGCTTCCCAAGCCTACTAGGCTCAGGCAAGGGGGCTTGGCCCGAGTTCGAGTGTAAGACTCGGAAGGACGTTCGACCTTACCTCGGCAGGGAGACCAAGCTTCCCAAGCCTACTAGGCTCAGGCAAGGGGGCTCGTCCAGAGTTCGAGTGTAAGGCTCGGCATGATGTTCGACCTTACCTCGGCAGGGAGACCAAGCTTGCCAAGGCTAGTAGGAGAGTCACGCAAGGGGGCTTGGCCTTAGTTCGAGTGTAAGGCTCGGCAGGACGTTCGACCTTACCTCGGCAGGGAGACCAAGCTTCCCAAGCCTAGTAGGAGAGTCAGGCAAGGGGGCTTGGCCGGAGTTCGAGCGTAAGACTTGGCAGGACGTTCGGCCTTACCTCGGCAGGGAGACCAAGCTTCCCAAGCGTAGTAGGAGAGTCCGGCAAGGGGGCTCGGCCGGAGTTTCAGTGTAAGGCTCGGCAGGACGTTCGACCTTACCTCGGCAGGAGTACAAACTTCCCAAGCCGAGAAGGAGAGTCAGGCAAGGGGGCTTGGCCGGAGTTCGAGTGTAAGGCTTGGCAGGACGTTCGGCCTGACCTCGGCAGGGAGACCAAGCTTCCCAAGCCTAGGAGGAGAGTCAGGCGAGGGGGCTTTGCCGGAGTTCGAGTGTAAGGCTCGGCAGGACATTCGACCTTACCTCGGCAGGGAGACCAAGCTTCCCAAGCCTACTAGGGTCACGCAAGGGGGCTTGGCCTTAGTTCGAGTGTAAGGCTCGGCAGGACGTTCGACCTTACCGCGGCAGGGAGAACAGGCTTCCCAAGCCCAGAAGGAGAGTCAGGCAAGGGGGCTTGGCCGGAGTTCGAGTGTAAGGCTCGGCAGGACGTTCGACCTTACCTCGGCAGGGAGACGAAGCTTCCCAAGCCTACTAGGCTCAGGCAAGGGGGCTTGGCCAGAGTTCGAGTGTAAGGCTCGGCAGGACGTTCGGCCTGACCTCGGCAGGGAGACCAAGCTTCCCAAGCCTACTAGGCTCAGGCAAGGGGGCTTGGCCAGAGTTCGAGTGTAAGACTCGGCAGGACGTTCGAATTTACCTCAGCAGGGAGGCCAAGCTTCCCAAGCCTACTAGGCTCAGGCAAGGGGGCTTGGCCGGAGTTCGAGTGTAAGGCTTGGCAGGACGTTCGGCCTGACCTCGGCAGGGAGACCAAGCTTCCCAAGCCTAGCAGGAGAGTCAGGCAAGGGGGCTTTGCCGGAGTTCGAGTGTAAGGCTCGGCAGGACGTTCGACCTTACCTCGGCAGGGAGACCAAGCTTCCCAAGCCTAGTAGGGGCAGGCAAGGGGGCTTGGCCGGAGTTCGAGTGTAAGGCTCGGCAAGACGTTCGACCTTACCTCGGTAGGGAGACCAAGCTTCCCAAGCGCAGTAGGAGAGTCAGGCAAGGGGGCTTGGCCGGAGTTTGAGTGTAAGGCTCGGCAGGACGTTTGACCTTACCTCGGCAGGGAGACCAAGCTTCCCAAGCCCAGAAAAAGAGTCAGGCAAGGGGGATTGGCCGGAGTTCGAGTGTAAGTCTTGGCAGGACGTTCGGCCTTACCTCGGCAGGGAGACCAAGCTTCCCAAGCCTAGCAGGAGAGTCAGGCAATGGGGCTTGGCCGGAGTTGGAGTGTAGGGCTCGGCAGGACGTTCGACCTTACCTCGGCAGGGAGACCAAGCTTCCCAAGCCTAGTAGGAGAGTCAGGCAAGGGGGCTTGGGAAGAGTTCGAGTGTAAGGCTCGGCAGGACGTTCGACCTTACCTCAACAGGGAGACCAAGCTTGCCAAGCCGAGTCGGAGAGTCAGGCAAGGGGGCTTGGCCGGAGTTCGAGTGTAAGGCTCGGCAGGACGTTCGGCCTGACCTCGGCAGGGAGACCAAGCTTCCCAAGCCTAGCAGGAGAGTCAGGCAAGGGGGCTTTGCCGGAGTTCGAGTGTAAGGCTTGGCAGGACGTTCGACCTTACCGCGGTAGGGAGACCAAGCTTCCCAAGCGCAGTAGGAGAGTCAGGCAAGGGGGCTTGGCCTTAGTTGGAGTGTAAGGCTCGGCTGGACGTTCGACCTTACCTCGGAAGGGAGACCAAGCTTCCCAAGCCTATTAGGAGAGTCAGGCAAGGGGGCTTGGCCAGAGTTCGAGTGTAAGGCTTGGCAGGACTTTCGGCCTTACCTCGGCAGGGAGACCAAGATTCCCAAGCCTGCTAGGCTCAGGCAAGCGGGCTTGGCCAGAGTTCGAGTGTAAGGCTCGGCAGGACATTCGACCTTACCTCGGCCGGGAGACCAAGCTTCCCAAGCCTGGTAGGGTCAGGCAAGGGGGCCTGGCCTTAGTTCGAGTGTAAGGCTCGGCAGGACGTTTGACCTTACCTCGGCAGGGAGACCAAGCTTCCCAAGCCCAGAAGGAGAGTCCGGCATGGGGGCTTGGCCGGAGTTCGAGTGTAAGGCTCGGCTGGACGTTCGACCTTACCTCGGAAGGGAGTCCAAGCTTCCCAAGCCCAGAAAAAGAGTCAGGCAAGGGGGCATGGCCGGAGTTCGCGCGTAAGGCTTGGCAGGACGTTCGGCCTGACCTCGGCAGGGAGACCAAGCTTCCCAAGCCTACTAGGCTCAGGCAAGGGGGCTTGGCCAGAGTTCGACGGTGAGACTCGGCAGGACTTTCGACCTTTCTTCGGCAGGGAGACCAAGCTTCCCAAGCCGAGTAGGAGAGTCAGGCAAGGGGGCTTGGCCGAAGCTCGAGTGTAAGGCTTGGCAGGACGTTTGGCCTTACCTCGGCAGGGAGACCAAGCTTCCCAAGCCTAGCAGGAGAGTCAGGAAGGAAGCTTGGCCGGAGCTCGAGTGTAAGGCGCGGCAGGACGTTCGACCTTACCTCGGCAGGGAGGCCAAGCTTCCCAAGCCTACTAGGTTCAGGCAAGAAGGCTTGGCCGGCGTTCGAGTGTAAGGCCCGGCAGCATGTTCGACCTTACCTCGGCAGGGAGACCAAGGTTCCCAAGCCTAGTAGGAGAGTTAGGCAAGGGGGCTTGGCCTTTGTTCGAGTGTAAGGCTCGGCAGGACGTTCGGCCTTACCTCGGCAGGGAGACCAAGCTTCCCAAGCCTAGCAGGAGAGTCAGGCAAGGGGGCTTGGCTGGAGTTCGAGTGTAAGGCGCGGCAGGACGTTCGACCTTACCTCGGCAGGGAGACCAAGCTTCCCGAGCCTACTAGTCTCAGGGAAGGGGGCTTGGCCGGAGTTCGAGTGTAAGACTCGGCAGGACGTTCGACCTTACCTCGGCAGGGAGACCAAGCTTCCCAAGCCTACTAGGCTCAGGCAAGGGGGCTTGGCCAGAGTTCGAGTGTAAGGCTCGGCAGGATGTTTGACCTTACCTCGGCAGCGTGACCAAGCTTCCCAAGCCTAGCAGGAGAGTCAGGCAAGGGGGCTTGGCCTTAGTTCGAGTGTAAGGCTCGGCAGGACGTTCGACCTTACCTCGGCAGGGAGACCAAGCTTCCCAAGCCCAGAAGGAGAGTCAGGCAAGGGGGCTTGGCCGGAGTTCGAGTGTAAGGCTTGGCAGGACGTTCGGCCTGACCTCGGCAGGGAGACCAAGCTTCCCAAGCCTAGCATGAGAGTCAGGCAAGCGGGCTTTCCCGGAGTTCAAGTGTAAGACTCGGCAGGACGTTCGACCTTACCTCGGCAGGGAGAGGAAGCTTCCCAAGCCTAGTAGGAGAGTCAGGCAAGGGGGCTTTGCCGGAGTTCGAGTGTAAGGCTCGGCAGGATGTTCGACCTTACCTCGGCAGGGAGACCAAGCTTCCCAAGCCTAGTAGGAGAGTCAGGCAAGGGGGCTTGGCCTTAGTTCGAGTGTAAGGCTCGGCAGGACGTTCGACCTTACCTCAGCAGGGAGAACAAGCTTCCCAAGCCCAGAAGGAGAGTCAGGCAAGGGGGCTTGGCCGGAGTTCGAGTGTAAGGCTTGGCAGGACGTTCGGCCTGACCTCGGCAGGGAGACCAAGCATCCCAAGCCTAGCAGGAGAGTCAGGCGAGGTGGCTTTGCCGGAGCTCGAGTGTAAGGCTCGGCAGGACATTCGACCTTACCTCGGCAGGGAGACCAAGCTTCCCAAGCCTACTAGGCTCAGGCAAGGGGGCTTGGCCCGAGTTCGAGTGTAAGACTCGGAAGGACGTTCGACCTTACCTCGGCAGGGAGACCAAGCTTCCCAAGCCTACTAGGCTCAGGCAAGGGGGCTCGTCCAGAGTTCGAGTGTAAGGCTCGGCATGATGTTCGACCTTACCTCGGCAGGGAGACCAAGCTTGCCAAGGCTAGTAGGAGAGTCACGCAAGGGGGCTTGGCCTTAGTTCGAGTGTAAGGCTCGGCAGGACGTTCGACCTTACCTCGGCAGGGAGACCAAGCTTCCCAAGCCTAGTAGGAGAGTCAGGCAAGGGGGCTTCGCCGGAGTTCGAGCGTAAGACTTGGCAGGACGTTCGGCCTTACCTCGGCAGGGAGACCAAGCTTCCCAAGCGTAGTAGGAGAGTCCGGCAAGGGGGCTCGACCGGAGTTTGAGTGTAAGGCTCGGCAGGACGTTCGACCTTACCTCGGCAGGAGAACAAGCTTCCCAAGCCGAGAAGGAGAGTCAGGCAAGGGGGCTTGGCCGGAGTTCGAGTGTAAGGCTTGGCAGGACGTTCGGCCTGACCTCGGCAGGGAGACCAAGCTTCCCAAGCCTAGGAGGAGAGTCAGGCGAGGGGGCTTTGCCGGAGTTCGAGTGTAAGGCTCGGCAGGACATTCGACCTTACCTCGGCAGGGAGACCAAGCTTCCCAAGCCTACTAGGCTCACGCAAGGGGGCTTGGCCTTAGTTCGAGTGTAAGGCTCGGCAGGACGTTCGACCTTACCGCGGCAGGGAGAACAGGCTTCCCAAGCCCAGAAGGAGAGTCAGGCAAGGGGGCTTGGCCGGAGTTCGAGTGTAAGGCTCGGCAGGACGTTCGACCTTACCTCGGCAGGGAGACGAAGCTTCCCAAGCCTACTAGGCTCAGGCAAGGGGGCTTGGCCAGAGTTCGACTGTAAGGCTCGGCAGGACGTTCGGCCTGACCTCGGCAGGGAGACCAAGCTTCCCAAGCCTACTAGGCTCAGGCAAGGGGGCTTGGCCAGAGTTCGAGTGTAAGACTCGGCAGGACGTTCGAATTTACCTCAGCAGGGAGGCCAAGCTTCCCAAGCCTACTAGGCTCAGGCAAGGGGGCTTGGCCGGAGTTCGAGTGTAAGGCTTGGCAGGACGTTCGGCCTGACCTCGGCAGGGAGACCAAGCTTCCCAAGCCTAGCAGGAGAGTCAGGCAAGGGGGCTTTGCCGGAGTTCGAGTGTAAGGCTCGGCAGGACGTTCGACCTTACCTCGGCAGGGAGACCAAGCTTCCCAAGCCTAGTAGGGGCAGGCAAGGGGGCTTGGCCGGAGTTCGAGTGTAAGGCTCGGCAAGACGTTCGACCTTACCTCGGTAGGGAGACCAAGCTTCCCAAGCGCAGTAGGAGAGTCAGGCAAGGGGGCTTGGCCGGAGTTTGAGTGTAAGGCTCGGCAGGACGTTTGACCTTACCTCGGCAGGGAGACCAAGCTTCCCAAGCCCAGAAAAAGAGTCAGGCAAGGGGGCTTGGCCTTAGTTCGAGTGCAAGGCTCGGCAGGACGTTCGACCTTACCTCGGCAGGGAGACCAAGCTTCCCAAGCCCAGAAAGAGAGTCAGGCAAGGGGGCTTGGCCGGAGTTCGAGTGTAAGGCTTGGCAGGACGTTCGGCCTGACCTCGGCAGGGAGACCAAGCTTCCCAAGCCTAGCATGAGAGTCAGGCAAGCGGGCTTTCCCGGAGTTCAAGTGTAAGACTCGGCAGGACGTTCGACCTTACCTCGGCAGGGAGAGGAAGCTTCCCAAGCTTAGTAGGAGAGTCAGGCAAGGGGGCTTTGCCGGAGTTCGAGTGTAAGGCTCGGCAGGATGTTCGACCTTACCTCGGCAGGGAGACCAAGCTTCCCAAGCCTAGTAGGAGAGTCAGGCAAGGGGGCTTGGCCTTAGTTCGAGTGTAAGGCTCGGCAGGACGTTCGACCTTACCTCAGCAGGGAGAACAAGCTTCCCAAGCCCAGAAGGAGAGTCAGGCAAGGGGGCTTGGCCGGAGTTCGAGTGTAAGGCTTGGCAGGACGTTCGGCCTGACCTCGGCAGGGAGACCAAGCATCCCAAGCCTAGCAGGAGAGTCAGGCGAGGTGGCCTTGCCGGAGCTCGAGTGTAAGGCTCGGCAGGACATTCGACCTTACCTCGGCAGGGAGACCAAGCTTCCCAAGCCTACTAGGCTCAGGCAAGGGGGCTTGGCCCGAGTTCGAGTGTAAGACTCGGAAGGACGTTCGACCTTACCTCGGCAGGGAGACCAAGCTTCCCAAGCCTACTAGGCTCAGGCAAGGGGGCTCGTCCAGAGTTCGAGTGTAAGGCTCGGCATGATGTTCGACCTTACCTCGGCAGGGAGACCAAGCTTGCCAAGGCTAGTAGGAGAGTCACGCAAGGGGGCTTGGCCTTAGTTCGAGTGTAAGGCTCGGCAGGACGTTCGACCTTACCTCGGCAGGGAGACCAAGCTTCCCAAGCCTAGTAGGAGAGTCAGGCAAGGGGGCTTCGCCGGAGTTCGAGCGTAAGACTTGGCAGGACGTTCGGCCTTACCTCGGCAGGGAGACCAAGCTTCCCAAGCGTAGTAGGAGAGTCCGGCAAGGGGGCTCGGCCGGAGTTTGAGTGTAAGGCTCGGCAGGACGTTCGACCTTACCTCGGCAGGAGAACAAGCTTCCCAAGCCGAGAAGGAGAGTCAGGCAAGGTGGCTTGGCCGGAGTTCGAGTGTAAGGCTTGGCAGGACGTTCGGCCTGACCTCGGCAGGGAGACGAAGCTTCCCAAGCCTAGGAGGAGAGTCAGGCGAGGGGGCTTTGCCGGAGTTCGAGTGTAAGGCTCAGCAGGACGTTCGACCTTACCTTGGCAGGGAGACGAAGCTTCCCAAGCCTACTAGGCTCAGGCAAGGGGGCTTGGCCTTAGTTCGAGTGTAAGGCTCGGCAGGACGTTCGACCTTACCTCGGCAGGGAGAACAAGCTTCCCAAGCCCAGAAGGAGAGTCAGGCAAGGGGGCTTGGCCGGAGTTCGAGTGTAAGGCTTGGCAGGACGTTCGACCTTACCTCGGCAGGGAGACCAAGCTTCCCAAGCCTACTAGGCTCAGGCTAGGGGGCTTGGCCCGAGTTCGAGTGTAAGGCTCGGCAGGACGCTCAACCTTACCTCGGCAGGGAGACCAAGCTTCCCAAGCCTTGTAGGAGAGTCAGGCAAGGGGGCTTGGCCGGAGTTCGAATGTAAGGCTTGGCAGGACGTTCGGCCTTACCTCGGCAGCGTGACCAAGCTTCCCAAGCCTAGCAGGTGTGTCAGGCAAGGGGGCTTTGACGAAGTTCGTGTGTAAGGCTCGGCAGGACGTTTGACCTTACCTCGGCAGGGAGACCAAGCTTCCCAAGCCTAGTAGGCTCAGGCAAGGGGGCTTGGCCAGAGTTCGAGTGTAAGACTCGGCGGGACGTTCGACCTTTCCTTGGCAGGGAGACCAAGCTTCCCGAGCCTACTAGGCTCAGGCAAGGGGGCTTGGCCAGAGTTAGAGTGTAAGACTCGGCAGGACGTTCGACCTTACCTCGGCAGGGAGACCAAGCTTCCCAAGCCTACTAGGCTCAGGCAAGGGGGCTTGGCCAGAGTTCGAGGGTAAGGCTCGGCAGGATGTTCGACCTTACCTCGGCAGGGAGACCAAGCTTCCCAAGCCTAGTAGGAGAGTCAGGCAAGGGGGCTTGGCCTTAGTTCGAGTGTAAGGCTCGGCAGGACGTTCGACCTTACCTCGGCAGGGAGAACAAGCTTCCCAAGCCCAGAAGGAGAGTCAGGCAAGGGGGCTTGGCCGGAGTTCGAGTGTAAGGCTTGGCAGGACGTTCGGCCTGACCTCGGCAGGGAGACCAAGCATCCCAAGCCTAGCAGGAGAGTCAGGCGAGGTGGCTTTGCCGGAGCTCGAGTGTAAGGCTCGGCAGGACATTCGACCTTACCTCGGCAGGGAGACCAAGCTTCCCAAGCCTACTAGGCTCAGGCAAGGGGGCTTGGCCCGAGTTCGAGTGTAAGACTCGGAAGGACGTTCGACCTTACCTCGGCAGGGAGACCAAGCTTCCCAAGCCTACTAGGCTCAGGCAAGGGGGCTCGTCCAGAGTTCGAGTGTAAGGCTCGGCATGATGTTCGACCTTACCTCGGCAGGGAGACCAAGCTTGCCAAGCCTAGTAGGAGAGTCAGGCAAGGGGGCTTGGCCTTAGTTCGAGTGTAAGGCTCGGCAGGACGTTCGACCTTACCTCGGCAGGGAGACCAAGCTTCCCAAGCCTAGTAGGAGAGTCAGGCAAGGGGGCTTGGCCGGAGTTCGAGCGTAAGACTTGGCAGGACGTTCGGCCTTACCTCGGCAGGGAGACCAAGCTTCCCAAGCGTAGTAGGAGAGTCCGGCAAGGGGGCTCGGCCGGAGTTTGAGTGTAAGGCTCGGCAGGACGTTCGACCTTACCTCGGCAGGAGAACAAACTTCCCAAGCCGAGAAGGAGAGTCAGGCAAGGGGGCTTGGCCGGAGTTCGAGTGTAAGGCTTGGCAGGACGTTCGGCCTGACCTCGGCAGGGAGACCAAGCTTCCCAAGCCTAGCAGGAGAGTCAGGCGAGGGGGCTTTGCCGGAGTTCGAGTGTAAGGCTCGGCAGGACATTCGACCTTACCTCGGCAGGGAGACCAAGCTTCCCAAGCCTACTAGGCTCACGCAAGGGGGCTTGGCCTTAGTTCGAGTGTAAGGCTCGGCAGGACGTTCGACCTTACCGCGGCAGGGAGAACAGGCTTCCCAAGCCCAGAAGGAGAGTCAGGCAAGGGGGCTTGGCCGGAGTTCGAGTGTAAGGCTCGGCAGGACGTTCGACCTTACCTCGGCAGGGAGACGAAGCTTCCCAAGCCTACTAGGCTCAGGCAAGGGGGCTTGGCCAGAGTTCGAGTGTAAGGCTCGGCAGGACGTTCGGCCTGACCTCGGCAGGGAGACCAAGCTTCCCAAGCCTACTAGGCTCAGGCAAGGGGGCTTGGCCAGAGTTCGAGTGTAAGACTCGGCAGGACGTTCGAATTTACCTCAGCAGGGAGGCCAAGCTTCCCAAGCCTACTAGGCTCAGGCAAGGGGGCTTGGCCGGAGTTCGAGTGTAAGGCTTGGCAGGACGTTCGGCCTGACCTCGGCAGGGAGACCAAGCTTCCCAAGCCTAGCAGGAGAGTCAGGCAAGGGGGCTTTGCCGGAGTTCGAGTGTAAGGCTCGGCAGGACGTTCGACCTTACCTCGGCAGGGAGACCAAGCTTCCCAAGCCTAGTAGGGGCAGGCAAGGGGGCTTGGCCGGAGTTCGAGTGTAAGGCTCGGCAAGACGTTCGACCTTACCTCGGTAGGGAGACCAAGATTCCCAAGCGCAGTAGGAGAGTCAGGCAAGGGGGCTTGGCCGGAGTTTGAGTGTAAGGCTCGGCAGGACGTTTGACCTTACCTCGGCAGGGAGACCAAGCTTCCCAAGCCCAGAAAAAGAGTCAGGCAAGGGGGATTGGCCGGAGTTCGAGTGTAAGTCTTGGCAGGACGTTCGACCTTACCTCGGCAGGGAGACCAAGCTTCCCAAGCCTAGCAGGAGAGTCAGGCAATGGGGCTTGGCCGGAGTTGGAGTGTAGGGCTCGGCAGGACGTTCGACCTTACCTCGGCAGGGAGACCAAGCTTCCCAAGCCTAGTAGGAGAGTCAGGCAAGGGGGCTTGGGAAGAGTTCGAGTGTAAGGCTCGGCAGGACGTTCGACCTTACCTCAACAGGGAGACCAAGCTTGCCAAGCCGAGTCGGAGAGTCAGGCAAGGGGGCTTGGCCAGAGTTCGAGTGTAAGTCTTGGCAGGACTTTCGGCCTTACCTCGGCAGGGAGACCAAGATTCCCAAGCCTGCTAGGCTCAGGCAAGGGGGCTTGGCCAGAGTTCGAGTGTAAGGCTCGGCAGGACATTCGACCTTACCTCGGCCGGGAGACCAAGCTTCCCAAGCCTGGTAGGGTCAGGCAAGGGGGCCTGGCCTTAGTTCGAGTGTAAGGCTCGGCAGGACGTTTGACCTTACCTCGGCAGGGAGACCAAGCTTCCCAAGCCCAGAAGGAGAGTCCGGCATGGGGGCTTGGCCGGAGTTCGAGTGTAAGGCTCGGCTGGACGTTCGACCTTACCTCGGAAGGGAGACCAAGCATCCCAAGCCTAGCAGGAGAGTCAGGCGAGGTGGCTTTGCCGGAGCTCGAGTGTAAGGCTCGGCAGGACATTCGACCTTACCTCGGCAGGGAGACCAAGCTTCCCAAGCCTACTAGGCTCAGGCAAGGGGGCTTGGCCCGAGTTCGAGTGTAAGACTCGGAAGGACGTTCGACCTTACCTCGGCAGGGAGACCAAGCTTCCCAAGCCTACTAGGCTCAGGCAAGGGGGCTCGTCCAGAGTTCGAGTGTAAGGCTCGGCATGATGTTCGACCTTACCTCGGCAGGGAGACCAAGCTTGCCAAGGCTAGTAGGAGAGTCACGCAAGGGGGCTTGGCCTTAGTTCGAGTGTAAGGCTCGGCAGGACGTTCGACCTTACCTCGGCAGGGAGACCAAGCTTCCCAAGCCTAGTAGGAGAGTCAGGCAAGGGGGCTTGGCCGGAGTTCGAGCGTAAGACTTGGCAGGACGTTCGGCCTTACCTCGGCAGGGAGACCAAGCTTCCCAAGCGTAGTAGGAGAGTCCGGCAAGGGGGCTCGGCCGGAGTTTCAGTGTAAGGCTCGGCAGGACGTTCGACCTTACCTCGGCAGGAGAACAAACTTCCCAAGCCGAGAAGGAGAGTCAGGCAAGGGGGCTTGGCCGGAGTTCGAGTGTAAGGCTTGGCAGGACGTTCGGCCTGACCTCGGCAGGGAGACCAAGCTTCCCAAGCCTAGGAGGAGAGTCAGGCGAGGGGGCTTTGCCGGAGTTCGAGTGTAAGGCTCGGCAGGACATTCGACCTTACCTCGGCAGGGAGACCAAGCTTCCCAAGCCTACTAGGCTCACGCAAGGGGGCTTGGCCTTAGTTCGAGTGTAAGGCTCGGCAGGACGTTCGACCTTACCGCGGCAGGGAGAACAGGCTTCCCAAGCCCAGAAGGAGAGTCAGGCAAGGGGGCTTGGCCGGAGTTCGAGTGTAAGGCTCGGCAGGACATTCGACCTTACCTCGGCAGGGAGACGAAGCTTCCCAAGCCTACTAGGCTCAGGCAAGGGGGCTTGGCCAGAGTTCGAGTGTAAGGCTCGGCAGGACGTTCGGCCTGACCTCGGCAGGGAGACCAAGCTTCCCAAGCCTACTAGGCTCAGGCAAGGGGGCTTGGCCAGAGTTCGAGTGTAAGACTCGGCAGGACGTTCGAATTTACCTCAGCAGGGAGGCCAAGCTTCCCAAGCCTACTAGGCTCAGGCAAGGGGGCTTGGCCGGAGTTCGAGTGTAAGGCTTGGCAGGACGTTCGGCCTGACCTCGGCAGGGAGACCAAGCTTCCCAAGCCTAGCAGGAGAGTCAGGCAAGGGGGCTTTGCCGGAGTTCGAGTGTAAGGCTCGGCAGGACGTTCGACCTTACCTCGGCAGGGAGACCAAGCTTCCCAAGCCTAGTAGGGGCAGGCAAGGGGGCTTGGCCGGAGTTCGAGTGTAAGGCTCGGCAAGACGTTCGACCTTACCTCGGTAGGGAGACCAAGCTTCCCAAGCGCAGTAGGAGAGTCAGGCAAGGGGGCTTGGCCGGAGTTTGAGTGTAAGGCTCGGCAGGACGTTTGACCTTACCTCGGCAGGGAGACCAAGCTTCCCAAGCCCAGAAAAAGAGTCAGGCAAGGGGGATTGGCCGGAGTTCGAGTGTAAGTCTTGGCAGGACGTTCGACCTTACCTCGGCAGGGAGACCAAGCTTCCCAAGCCTAGTAGGAGAGTCAGGCAAGGGGGCTTGGGAAGAGTTCGAGTGTAAGGCTCGGCAGGACGTTCGACCTTACCTCAACAGGGAGACCAAGCTTGCCAAGCCGAGTCGGAGAGTCAGGCAAGGGGGCTTGGCCGGAGTTCGAGTGTAAGGCTCGGCAGGACGTTCGGCCTGACCTCGGCAGGGAGACCAAGCTTCCCAAGCCTAGCAGGAGAGTCAGGCAAGGGGGCTTTGCCGGAGTTCGAGTGTAAGGCTCGGCAGGACGTTCGACCTTACCTCGGCAGGGAGACCAAGCTTCCCAAGCCTAGTAGGGGCAGGCAAGGGGGCTTGGCCGGAGTTCGAGTGTAAGGCTTGGCAGGACGTTCGACCTTACCGCGGTAGGGAGACCAAGCTTCCCAAGCGCAGTAGGAGAGTCAGGCAAGGGGGCTTGGCCTTAGTTGGAGTGTAAGGCTCGGCTGGACGTTCGACCTTACCTCGGAAGGGAGACCAAGCTTCCCAAGCCTATTAGGAGAGTCAGGCAAGGGGGCTTGGCCAGAGTTCGAGTGTAAGGCTTGGCAGGACTTTCGGCCTTACCTCGGCAGGGAGACTAAGATTCCCAAGCCTGCTAGGCTCAGGCAAGGGGGCTTGGCCAGAGTTCGAGTGTAAGGCTCGGCAGGACATTCGACCTTACCTCGGCCGGGATACCAAGCTTCCCAAGCCTGGTAGGGTCAGGCAAGGGGGCCTGGCCTTAGTTCGAATGTAAGGCTCGGCAGGACGTTTGACCTTACCTCGGAAGGGAGACCAAGCTTCCCAAGCCCAGAAAAAGAGTCAGGCAAGGGGGCATGGCCGGAGTTCGAGTGTAAGGCTTGGCAGGACGTTCGGCCTGACCTCGGCAGGGAGACCAAGCTTCCCAAGCCTACTAGGCTCAGGCAAGGGGGCTTGGCCAGAGTTCGAGGGTGAGACTCGGCAGGACTTTCGACCTTACTTCGGCAGGGAGACCAAGCTTCCCAAGCCGAGTAGGAGAGTCAGGCAAGGGGGCTTGGCCGGAGCTCGAGTGTAAGGCTTGGCAGGACGTTCGGCCTTACCTCGGCAGGGAGACCAAGCTTCCCAAGCCTAGCAGGAGAGTCAGGAAGGAAGCTTGGCCGGAGCTCGAGTGTAAGGCGCGGCAGGACGTTCGACCTTACCTCGGCAGGGAGGCCAAGCTTCCCAAGCCTACTAGGCTCAGGCAAGAAGGCTTGGCCGGAGTTCGAGTGTAAGGCTCGGCAGCATGTTCGACCTTACCTCGGCAGGGAGACCAAGGTTCCCAAGCCTAGTAGGAGAGTTAGGCAAGGGGGCTTGGCCTTTGTTCGAGTGTAAGGCTCGGCAGGACGTTCGGCCTTACCTCGGCAGGGAGACCAAGCTTCCCAAGCCTAGCAGGAGAGTCAGGCAAGGGGGCTTGGCTGGAGTTCGAGTGTAAGGCGCGGCAGGACGTTCGACCTTACCTCGGCAGGGAGACCAAGCTTCCCGAGCCTACTAGTCTCAGGGAAGGGGGCTTGGCCGGAGTTCGAGTGTAAGACTCGGCAGGACGTTCGACCTTACCTCGGCAGGGAGACCAAGCTTCCCAAGCCTACTAGGCTCAGGCAAGGGGGCTTGGCCAGAGTTCGAGTGTAAGGCTCGGCAGGATGTTTGACCTTACCTCGGCAGGGAGACCAAGCTTCCCAAGCCCAGAAGGAGAGTCAGGCAAGGGGGCTTGGCCGGAGTTCGAGTGTAAGGCTTGGCAGGACGTTCGGCCTGACCTCGGCAGGGAGACTAAGCTTCCCAAGCCTACTAGGCTCAGGCAAGGGGGCTTGGCCAGAGTTCGAGTGTAAGACTCGGCAGGACGTTCGACCTTACTTCGGCAGGGACACCAAGCTTCCCAAGCCGAGTAGGAGAGTCAGGCAAGGGGGATTGGCCGGAGTTCGAGTGTAAGTCTTGGCAGGACGTTCGGCCTTACCTCGGCAGGGAGACCAAGCTTCCCAAGCCTAGCAGGAGAGTCAGGCAATGGGGCTTGGCCGGAGTTGGAGTGTAGGGCTCGGCAGGACGTTCGACCTTACCTCGGCAGGGAGACCAAGCTTCCCAAGCCTAGTAGGAGAGTCAGGCAAGGGGGCTTGGCCGGAGTTCGAGTGTAAGGCTCGGCAGGACGTTCGGCCTTACCTCGGCAGGGAGACCAAGCTTGCCAAGCCGAGTCGGAGAGTCAGGCAAGGGGGCTTGGCCGGAGTTCGAGTGTAAGGCTCGGCAGGACGTTCGGCCTGACCTCGGCAGGGAGACCAAGCTTCCCAAGCCTAGCAGGAGAGTCAGGCAAGGGGGCTTTGCCGGAGTTCGAGTGTAAGGCTCGGCAGGACGTTCGACCTTACCTCGGCAGGGAGACCAAGCTTCCCAAGCCTAGTAGGGGCAGGCAAGGGGGCTTGGCCGGAGTTCGAGTGTAAGGCTTGGCAGGACGTTCGACCTTACCGCGGTAGGGAGACCAAGCTTCCCAAGCGCAGTAGGAGAGTCAGGCAAGGGGGCTTGGCCTTAGTTGGAGTGTAAGGCTCGGCTGGACGTTCGACCTTACCTCGGAAGGGAGACCAAGCTTCCCAAGCCTATTAGGAGAGTCAGGCAAGGGGGCTTGGCCAGAGTTCGAGTGTAAGGCTTGGCAGGACTTTCGGCCTTACCTCGGCAGGGAGACTAAGATTCCCAAGCCTGCTAGGCTCAGGCAAGGGGGCTTGGCCAGAGTTCGAGTGTAAGGCTCGGCAGGACATTCGACCTTACCTCGGCCGGGATACCAAGCTTCCCAAGCCTGGTAGGGTCAGGCAAGGGGGCCTGGCCTTAGTTCGAATGTAAGGCTCGGCAGGACGTTTGACCTTACCTCGGCAGGGAGACCAAGCTTCCCAAGCCCAGAAGGAGAGTCCGGCATGGGGGCTTGGCCGGAGTTCGAGTGTAAGGCTCGGCTGGACGTTCGACCTTACCTCGGAAGGGAGACCAAGCTTCCCAAGCCCAGAAAAAGAGTCAGGCAAGGGGGCATGGCCGGAGTTCGAGTGTAAGGCTTGGCAGGACGTTCGGCCTGACCTCGGCAGGGAGACCAAGCTTCCCAAGCCTACTAGGCTCAGGCAAGGGGGCTTGGCCAGAGTTCGAGGGTGAGACTCGGCAGGACTTTCGACCTTACTTCGGCAGGGAGACCAAGCTTCCCAAGCCGAGTAGGAGAGTCAGGCAAGGGGGCTTGGCCGGAGCTCGAGTGTAAGGCTTGGCAGGACGTTCGGCCTTACCTCGGCAGGGAGACCAAGCTTCCCAAGCCTAGCAGGAGAGTCAGGAAGGAAGCTTGGCCGGAGCTCGAGTGTAAGGCGCGGCAGGACGTTCGACCTTACCTCGGCAGGGAGGCCAAGCTTCCCAAGCCTACTAGGCTCAGGCAAGAAGGCTTGGCCGGAGTTCGAGTGTAAGGCTCGGCAGCATGTTCGACCTTACCTCGGCAGGGAGACCAAGGTTCCCAAGCCTAGTAGGAGAGTTAGGCAAGGGGGCTTGGCCTTTGTTCGAGTGTAAGGCTCGGCAGGACGTTCGGCCTTACCTCGGCAGGGAGACCAAGCTTCCCAAGCCTAGCAGGAGAGTCAGGCAAGGGGGCTTGGCTGGAGTTCGAGTGTAAGGCGCGGCAGGACGTTCGACCTTACCTCGGCAGGGAGACCAAGCTTCCCGAGCCTACTAGTCTCAGGGAAGGGGGCTTGGCCGGAGTTCGAGTGTAAGACTCGGCAGGACGTTCGACCTTACCTCGGCAGGGAGACCAAGCTTCCCAAGCCTACTAGGCTCAGGCAAGGGGGCTTGGCCAGAGTTCGAGTGTAAGGCTCGGCAGGATGTTTGACCTTACCTCGGCAGGGAGACCAAGCTTCCCAAGCCCAGAAGGAGAGTCAGGCAAGGGGGCTTGGCCGGAGTTCGAGTGTAAGGCTTGGCAGGACGTTCGGCCTGACCTCGGCAGGGAGACTAAGCTTCCCAAGCCTACTAGGCTCAGGCAAGGGGGCTTGGCCAGAGTTCGAGTGTAAGACTCGGCAGGACGTTCGACCTTACTTCGGCAGGGAGACCAAGCTTCCCAAGCCGAGTAGGAGAGTCAGGCAAGGGGGCTTGGCCGGAGTTCGAGAGTAAGGCTCGGCAGGACGTTTGACCTTACCTCGTCAGGGAGACCAAGCTTCCCAAGCCTAGTAGGGGCAGGCAAGGGGGCTTGGCCGGAGTTCGAGTGTAAGGCTCGGCAGGACGTTCGACCTTACCTCGGCAGGGAGACCAAGCTTCCCAAGCCTAGTAGGAGAGTCAGGCAAGGGGGCTTGGCCGGAGTTCGAGTGTAAGGCTCGGCAGGACGTTCGGCCTTACCTCGGCAGGGAGACCAAGCTTCCCAAGCCTAGCAGGAGAGTCAGGCAAGGGGGCTTGGCCGGAGTTCGAGCGTAAGACTCGGCAGGACGTTCTGCCTTACCTCGGCAGGGAGACGAAGCTTCCCAAGCCTAGTAGGAGAGTCAGGAAAGGGGGCTTGGCCGGAGTTCGAGTGTAACGCTCGGCAGGACGTTCGACCTTACCTCGGCAGGGAGACCAAGCTTCCCAAGCCTACTAGGCTGAGGGAAGGGGGCTTGGCCAGAGTTCGAGTGTAAGACTCGGCAGGACGTTCGGCCTGACCTCGGCAGGGAGACCAAGCTTCCCAAGCCTACTAGGCTCAGGCAAGGGGGCTTGGCCAGTGTTCGAGTGTAAGACTCGGCAAGACGTTCGACCTTACCTCGCCAGGGAGACCAAGCTTCCCAAGCCTAGCAGGAGAGTCAGGCAAGGAAGCTTGGCCGGAGTTCGAGTGTAAGGCGCGGCAGGACGTTCGACCTTACCTCGGCCAGGAGACCAAGCTTCCCAAGCCTACTAGGCTCAGGCAAGAAGGCTTGGCCAGAGTTCGAGTGTAAGGCTCCGGAGGACGTTTGACCTTACCTCGTCAGGGAGACCAAGCTTCCCAAGCCTAGTAGGGGCCGGCAAGGGGGCTTGGCCGGAGTTCGAGCGTAAGGCCCGGCAGGACGTTCGACCTTACCTCGGCAGGGAGACCAAGCTTCCCAAGCCTAGTAGGAGAGTCAGGCAAGGGGGCTTGGCCGGAGTTCGAGTGTAAGGCTCGGCAGGACGTTCGGCCTTACCTCGGAAGCGAGACCAAGCTTCCCAAGCCTAGCATGAGAGTCAGGCAAGCGGGCTTTCCCGGAGTTCAAGTGTAAGACTCGGCAGGACGTTCGACCTTACCTCGGCAGGGAGAGGAAGCTTCCCAAGCCTAGTAGGAGAGTCAGGCAAGGGGGCTTTGCCGGAGTTCGAGTGTAAAGCTCGGCAGGACGTTCGACCTTACCTCGGCAGGGAGACGAAGCTTCCCAAGCCTACTAGGCTCAGGCAAGGGGGCTTGGGCGGAGTTCGAGTGTAAGACTTGGCAGGACGTTCTGCCTTGCCTCGGCAGGGAGACGAAGCTTCCCAAGCCTAGCAGGAGAGTCAGGCAAGGGGGCTTGGCCGGAGTTCGAGTGTAAGGCTCGGCAGGACGTTCGACCTTACCTCGGCAGGGAGACGAAGCTTCCCAAGCCTACTAGGCTCAGGCAAGGGGGCTTGGCCAGAGTTCGAGTGTAAGGCTCGGCAGGACGTTCGACCTTACCTCGGCAGGGAGAACAAGCTTCCCAAGCCCAGAAGGAGAGTCAGGAAAGGGGGCTTGGCCGGAGTTCGAGTGTAAGGCTTGGCAGGACGTTCGGCCTGACCTCGGCAGGGAGACCAAGCTTCCCAAGCCTACTAGGCTCAGGCAAGGGGGCTTTGCCGGAGTTCGAGTGTAAGACTCGTCAGGACGTTCGACCTTAGTTCGGCAGGGAGACCAAGCTTCCCAAACCTATTAGGCTCAGGCAAGGGGGCTTGGCCGGAGTTCGAGTGTAAGACTCGGCAGGACGTTCGAACTTACCTCAGCAGGGAGACCAAGCTTCCCAAGCCTACTAGGCTCAGGCAAGGGGGCTTGGCCTTAGTTCGAGTGTAAGGCTCGGCAGGACGTTCGACCTTACCTCAGCAGGGAGACCAAGCTTCCCAAGCCTAGTAGGAGAATCAGGCAAGGGGGCTTGGCCTTAGATTTAGCGTAAAGGCTCGGCAGGACGTTCGACCTTACCTCGGCAGGGAGACCAAGCTTCCCAAGCCCAGAAGGACAGTCAGGCAAGGGGGCTTGGCCGGAGTTCAAGTGTAAGGCTTGGCAGGACGTTCGGCCTGACCTCGGCAGGGAGACCAAGCTTCCCAAGCCTACCAGGAGAGTCAGGCAAGGGGGCTTGGCCGGAGTTCATGTGTAAGGCTCGGCAGGACGTTCGACCTTACCTCGGCAGGGAGACCAAGCTTCCCAAGCCTACTAGGCTCAGGCTAGGGGGCTTGGCCCGAGTTCGAGTGTAGGGCTCGGCAGGACGCTCAACCTTACCTCGGCAGGGAGACCAAGCTTCCCAAGCCCAGAAGGAGAGTCAGGCAAGGGGGCTTGGCCGGAGTTCGAATGTAAGGCTTGGCAGGACGTTCGGCCTTACCTCGGCAGCGTGACCAAGCTTCCCAAGCCTAGCAGGTGTGTCAGGCAAGGGGGCTTTGACGAAGTTCGTGTGTAAGGCTCGGCAGGACGTTTGACCTTACCTCGGCAGGGAGACCAAGCTTCCCAAGCCTAGTAGGCTCAGGCAAGGGGGCTTGGCCAGAGTTCGAGTGTAAGACTCGGCAGGACGTTCGACCTTACCTTGGCAGGGAGACCAAGCTTCCCGAGCCTACTAGGCTCAGGCAAGGGGGCTTGGCCAGAGTTCGAGTGTAAGACTCGGCAGGACGTTCGACCTTACCTCGGCAGGGAGACCAAGCTTCCCAAGCCTACTAGGCTCAGGCAAGGGGGCTTGGCCAGAGTTCGAGTGTAAGGCTCGGCAGGATGTTCGACCTTACCTCGGCAGGGAGACCAAGCTTCCCAAGCCTAGTAGGAGAGTCAGGCAAGGGGGCTTGGCCTTAGTTCGAGTGTAAGGCTCGGCAGGACGTTCGACCTTACCTCGGCAGGGAGAACAAGCTTCCCAAGCCCAGAAGGAGAGTCAGGCAAGGGGGCTTGGCCGGAGTTCGAGTGTAAGGCTCGGCAGGACGTTCGGCCTGACCTCGGCAGGGAGACCAAGCATGCAAAGCCTAGCAGGAGAGTCAGGCGAGGTGGCTTTGCCGGAGCTCGAGTGTAAGGCTCGGCAGGACATTCGACCTTACCTCGGCAGGGAGACCAAGCTTCCCAAGCCTACTAGGCTCAGGCAAGGGGGCTTGGCCCGAGTTCGAGTGTAAGACTCGGCAGGACGTTCGACCTTACCTCGGCAGGGAGACCAAGCTTCCCAAGCCTACTAGGCTCAGGCAAGGGGGCTTGTCCAGAGTTCGAGTGTAAGGCTCGGCATGATGTTCGACCTTACCTCGGCAGGGAGACCAAGCTTGCCAAGGCTAGTAGGAGAGTCACGCAAGGGGGCTTGGCCTTAGTTCGAGTGTAAGGCTCGGCAGGACGTTCGACCTTACCTCGGCAGGGAGACCAAGCTTCCCAAGCCTAGTAGGAGAGTCAGGCAAGGGGGCTTGGCCGGAGTTCGAGCGTAAGACTTGGCAGGACGTTCGGCCTTACCTCGGCAGGGAGACCAAGCTTCCCAAGCGTAGTAGGAGAGTCCGGCAAGGGGGCTCGGCCGGAGTTTGAGTGTAAGGCTCGGCAGGACGTTCGACCTTACCTCGGCAGGGAGAACAAGCTTCCCAAGCCGAGAAGGAGAGTCAGGCAAGGGGGCTTGGCCGGAGTTCGAGTGTAAGGCTTGGCAGGACGTTCGGCCTGACCTCGGCAGGGAGACCAAGCTTCCCAAGCCTAGCAGGAGAGTCAGGCAAGGGGGCTTTGCCGGAGTTCGAGTGTAAGGCTCGGCAGGACATTCGACCTTACCTCGGCAGGGAGACCAAGCTTCCCAAGCCTACTAGGCTCACGCAAGGGGGCTTGGACTTAGTTCGAGTGTAAGGCTCGGCAGGACGTTCGACCTTACCGCGGCAGGGAGAACAGGCTTCCCAAGCCCAGAAGGAGAGTCAGGCAAGGGGGCTTGGCCGGAGTTCGAGTGTAAGGCTCGGCAGGACGTTCGACCTTACCTCGGCAGGGAGACGAAGATTCCCAAGCCTACTAGGCTCAGGCAAGGGGGCTTGGCCAGAGTTCGAGTGTAAGGCTCGGCAGGACGTTCGACCTTACCTAGGCAGGGAGAACAAGCTTCCCAAGCCCAGAAGGAGAGTCAGGCAAGGGGGCTTGGCCGGAGTTCGAGTGTAAGGCTTGGAAGGACGTTCGGCCTGACCTCGGCAGGGAGACCAAGCTTCCCAAGCCTACTAGGCTCAGGCAAGGGGGCTTGGCCAGAGTTCGAGTGTAAGACTCGGCAGGATGTTCGTCCTTACTTCGGCAGGGAGACCAAGCTTCCCAAGCCTATTAGGCTCAGGCAAGGGGGCTTGGCCGGAGTTCGAGTGTAAGACTCGGCAGGACGTTCGAACTTACCTCAGCAGGGAGGCCAAGCTTCCCAAGCCTACTAGGCTCAGGCAAGGGGGCTTGGCCTTAGTTCGAGTGTAAGACTCGGCAGGACGTTCGACCTTACTTCGGCAGGGAGACCAAGCCTCCCAAGCCTACTAGGGTCAGGAAAGGGGGCTTGGCCAGAGTTCGAGTGTAAGGCTCGGCAGGACGTTCGACCTTACCTCAGCAGGGAGACCAAGCTTCCCAAGCCTAGTAGGAGAATCAGGCAAGGGGGCTTGGCCTTAGTTTTAGTGTAAGGCTCGGTAGGACGTTCGACCTTACCTCGGCAGGGAGACCATGCTTCCCAAGCCCAGAAGGACAGTCAGGCAAGGGGGCTTGGCCGGAGTTGGAGTGTAAGGCTTGGCAGGACGTTCGGCCTGACCTCGGCAGGGAGACCAAGCCTCCCAAGCCTACTAGGCTCAGGCAAGGGGCCGTGGCCAGAGTTCGAGTGTAAGGCTCAGCAGGACATTCGACCGTGCCTCAGCAGGGAGACCAAGCTTCCCAAGCCTAGTAGGAGAGTCAGGCAAGGGGGCTTGGCCCGAGTTCTAGTGTAAGGCTTGGCAGGACGTTCAACCTTACCTCGGCAGGGAGAACAAGCTGCCCAAGCCCAGAAGGAGAGTCAGGCAAGGGGGCTTGGCCGGAGTTCGAGTGTAAGGCTTGGCAGGACGTTCGGCCTTACCTCGGCAGGGTGACCAAACTTCCCAGGCCTAGCAGGCGTGACAGGCAAGGGGGCTTTGCCGGAGTTCGTGTGTAAGGCTCGGCAGGACGTTCGACCTTACCTCGGCAGGGAGACCAAGCTTCCCAAGCCTAGTAGGCTCAGGCAAGGGGGCTTGGCCAGAGTTCGAGTGTAAGACTCGGCAGGACGTTCGACCTTACCTCGGCAGGGAGACCAAGCTTCCCAAGCCTACTAGGCTCAGGCAAGGGGGCTTGGCCAGAGTTCGAGTGTAAGACTCGGCAGGACGTTCGACCTTACCTCGGCAGGGAGACCAAGCTTCCCAAGCCTACTAGGCTCAGGCAAGGGGGCTTGGCCGGAGTTCGAGTGTAAGGCTCGGCAGGATGTTCGACCTTACCTCGGCAGGGAGACCAAGCTTCCCAAGCCTAGTAGGAGAGTCAGGCAAGGGGGCTTGGCCGGAGTTCGAGTGTAAGGCTCGGAAGGACGTTTGACCTTACCTCGGCAGGGAGAACAAGCTTCCCAAGCCCAGAAGGAGAGTCAGGCAAGGGGGCTTGGCCGGAGTTCGAGTGTAAGGCTTGGCAGGACGTTCGGCCTGACCTCGGCAGGGAGACCAAGCTTCCCAAGCCTAGCAGGAGAGTCAGGCAAGGGGGCTTTGCCGGAGTTCGAGTGTAAGGCTCGGCAGGACGTTCGGCCTTACCTCGGCAGGGAGACCAAGCTTCCCAAGCCTAGCAGGAGAGTCAGGCAAGGGGGCTTGGCTGGAGTTCGAGTGTAAGGCGCGGCAGGACGTTCGACCTTACCTCGTCAGGGAGACAAAGCTTCCCAAGCCTACTAGGCTCAGGCAAGGGGGCTTGGCCGGAGTTCGAGTGTAAGACTCGGCAGGATGTTCGACCTTACTTCGGCAGGGAGACCAAGCTTCCCAAGCCTACTAGGGTCAGGAGAGGGGGCTTGGCCCGAGTTCGAGTGTAAGGCTCGGCAGGACGTTCGACCTTACCTCAGCAGGGAGACCAAGCTTCCCAAGCCTAGTAGGAGAATCAGGCAAGGGGGCTTGGCCTTAGTTTTAGTGTAAGGCTCGGCAGGACGTTCGACCTTACCTCGGCAGGGTGACCAAGATTCCCAGGCCTAGCAGGCGTGTCAGGCAAGGGGGCTTTGCCGGAGTTCGTGTGTAAGGCTCGGCAGGACGTTCGACCTTACCTCGGCAGGGAGACCAAGCTTCCCAAGCCTAGTAGGCTCAGGCAAGGGGGCTTGGCCGGAGTTCGAGTGTAAGGCTTGGCAGGACGTTCGGCCTGACCTCGGCAGGGAGACCAAGCTTCCCAAGCCTACTAGGCTCAGGCAAGGGGGCTTTGCCGGAGTTCGAGTGTAAGACTCGTCAGGACGTTCGACCTTAGTTCGGCAGGGAGACCAAGCTTCCCAAACCTATTAGGCTCAGGCAAGGGGGCTTGGCCAGAGTTCGAGTGTAAGACTCGGCAGGACGTTCGAACTTACCTCAGCAGGGAGACCAAGCTTCCCAAGCCTACTAGGCTCAGGCAAGGGGGCTTGGCCTTAGTTCGAGTGTAAGGCTCGGCAGGACGTTCGACCTTACCTCAGCAGGGAGACCAAGCTTCCCAAGCCTAGTAGGAGAATCAGGCAAGGGGGCTTGGCCTTAGATTTAGCGTAAGGCTCGGCAGGACGTTCGACCTTACCTCGGCAGGGAGACCAAGCTTCCCAAGCCCAGAAGGACAGTCAGGCAAGGGGGCTTGGCCGGAGTTCAAGTGTAAGGCTTGGCAGGACGTTCGGCCTGACCTCGGCAGGGAGACCAAGCTTCCCAAGCCTACCAGGAGAGTCAGGCAAGGGGGCTTGGCCGGAGTTCATGTGTAAGGCTCGGCAGGACGTTCGACCTTACCTCGGCAGGGAGACCAAGCTTCCCAAGCCTACTAGGCTCAGGCTAGGGGGCTTGGCCCGAGTTCGAGTGTAAGGCTCGGCAGGACGCTCAACCTTACCTCGGCAGGGAGACCAAGCTTCCCAAGCCCAGAAGGAGAGTCAGGCAAGGGGGCTTGGCCGGAGTTCGAATGTAAGGCTTGGCAGGACGTTCGGCCTTACCTCGGCAGCGTGACCAAGCTTCCCAAGCCTAGCAGGTGTGTCAGGCAAGGGGGCTTTGACGAAGTTCGTGTGTAAGGCTCGGCAGGACGTTTGACCTTACCTCGGCAGGGAGACCAAGCTTCCCAAGCCTAGTAGGCTCAGGCAAGGGGGCTTGGCCAGAGTTCGAGTGTAAGACTCGGCAGGACGTTCGACCTTACCTTGGCAGGGAGACCAAGCTTCCCGAGCCTACTAGGCTCAGGCAAGGGGGCTTGGCCAGAGTTCGAGTGTAAGACTCGGCAGGACGTTCGACCTTACCTCGGCAGGGAGACCAAGCTTCCCAAGCCTACTAGGCTCAGGCAAGGGGGCTTGGCCAGAGTTCGAGTGTAAGGCTCGGCAGGATGTTCGACCTTACCTCGGCAGGGAGACCAAGCTTCCCAAGCCTAGTAGGAGAGTCAGGCAAGGGGGCTTGGCCTTAGTTCGAGCGTAAGGCTCGGCAGGACGTTCGACCTTACCTCGGCAGGGAGAACAAGCTTCCCAAGCCCAGAAGGAGAGTCAGGCAAGGGGGCTTGGCCGGAGTTCGAGTGTAAGGCTTGGCAGGACGTTCGGCCTGACCTCGGCAGGGACACCAAGCATCCCAAGCCTAGCAGGAGAGTCAGGCGAGGTGGCTTTGCCGGAGCTCGAGTGTAAGGCTCGGCAGGACATTCGACCTTACCTCGGCAGGGAGACCAAGCTTCCCAAGCCTACTAGGCTCAGGCAAGGGGGCTTGGCCCGAGTTCGAGTGTAAGACTCGGCAGGACGTTCGACCTTACCTCGGCAGGGAGACCAAGCTTCCCAAGCCTACTAGGCTCAGGCAAGGGGGCTTGTCCAGAGTTCGAGTGTAAGGCTCGGCATGATGTTCGACCTTACCTCGGCAGGGAGACCAAGCTTGCCAAGGCTAGTAGGAGAGTCACGCAAGGGGGCTTGGCCTTAGTTCGAGTGTAAGGCTCGGCAGGACGTTCGACCTTACCTCGGCAGGGAGACAAAGCTTCCCAAGCCTAGTAGGAGAGTCAGGCAAGGGGGCTTGGCCGGAGTTCGAGCGTAAGACTTGGCAGGACGTTCGGCCTTACCTCGGCAGGGAGACCAAGCTTCCCAAGCGTAGTAGGAGAGTCCGGCAAGGGGGCTCGGCCGGAGTTTGAGTGTAAGGCTCGGCAGGACGTTCGACCTCACCTCGGCAGGGAGAACAAGCTTCCCAAGCCGAGAAGGAGAGTCAGGCAAGGGGGCTTGGCCGGAGTTCGAGTGTAAGGCTTGGCAGGACGTTCGGCCTGACCTCGGCAGGGAGACCAAGCTTCCCAAGCCTAGCAGGAGAGTCAGGCGAGGGGGCTTTGCCGGAGTTCGAGTGTAAGGCTCGGCAGGACATTCGACCTTACCTCGGCAGGGAGACCAAGCTTCCCAAGGCTACTAGGCTCACGCAAGGGGGCTTGGCCTTAGTTCGAGTGTAAGGCTCGGCAGGACGTTCGACCTTACCGCGGCAGGGAGAACAGGCTTCCCAAGCCCAGAAGGAGAGTCAGGCAAGGGGGCTTGGCCGGAGTTCGAGTGTAAGGCTCGGCAGGACGTTCGACCTTACCTCGGCAGGGAGACGAAGATTCCCAAGCCTACTAGGCTCAGGCAAGGGGGCTTGGCCAGAGTTCGAGTGTAAGGCTCGGCAGGACGTTCGACCTTACCTCGGCAGGGAGAACAAGCTTCCCAAGCCCAGAAGGAGAGTCAGGCAAGGGGGCTTGGCCGGAGTTCGAGTGTAAGGCTTGGAAGGACGTTCGGCCTGACCTCGGCAGGGAGACCAAGCTTCCCAAGCCTACTAGGCTCAGGCAAGGGGGCTTGGCCAGAGTTCGAGTGTAAGACTCGGCAGGACGTTCGTCCTTACTTCGGCAGGGAGACCAAGCTTCCCAAGCCTATTAGGCTCAGGCAAGGGGGCTTGGCCGGAGTTCGAGTGTAAGACTCGGCATGACGTTCGAACTTACCTCAGCAGGGAGGCCAAGCTTCCCAAGCCTACTAGGCTCAGGCAAGGGGGCTTGGCCTTAGTTCGAGTGTAAGACTCGGCAGGACGTTCGACCTTACTTCGGCAGGGAGACCAAGCCTCCCAAGCCTACTAGGGTCAGGAAAGGGGGCTTGGCCAGATTTCGAGTGTAAGGCTCGGCAGGACGTTCGACCTTCCCTCAGCAGGGAGACCAAGCTTCCCAAGCCTAGTAGGAGAATCAGGCAAGGGGGCTTGGCCTTAGTTTTAGTGTAAGGCTCGGTAGGACGTTCGACCTTACCTCGGCAGGGAGACCATGCTTCCCAAGCCCAGAAGGACAGTCAGGCAAGGGGGCTTGGCCGGAGTTCGAGTGTAAGGCTTGGCAGGACGTTCGGCCTGACCTCGGCAGGGAGACCAAGCTTCCCAAGCCTACTAGGCTCAGGCAAGGGGCCGTGGCCAGAGTTCGAGTGTAAGGCTCAGCAGGACATTCGACCGTGCCTCAGCAGGGAGACCAAGCTTCCCAAGCCTAGTAGGAGAGTCAGGCAAGGGGGCTTGGCCCGAGTTCTAGTGTAAGGCTTGGCAGGACGTTCAACCTTACCTCGGCAGGGAGAACAAGCTGCCCAAGCCCAGAAGGAGAGTCAGGCAAGGCGGCGTGGCCGGAGTTCGAGTGTAAGGCTTGGGAGGACGTTCGGCCTTACCTCGGCAGGGTGACCAAGCTTCCCAGGCCTAGCAGGCGTGACAGGCAAGGGGGCTTTGCCGGAGTTCGTGTGTAAGGCTCGGCAGGACGTTCGACCTTACCTCGGCAGGGAGACCAAGCTTCCCAAGCCTAGTAGGCTCAGGCAAGGGGGCTTGGCCAGAGTTCGAGTGTAAGACTCGGCAGGACGTTCGACCTTACCTCGGCAGGGAGACCAAGCTTCCCAAGCCTACTAGGCTCAGGCAAGGGGGCTTGGCCAGAGTTCGAGTGTAAGACTCGGCAGGACGTTCGACCTTACCTCGGCAGGGAGACCAAGCTTCCCAAGCCTACTAGGCTCAGGCAAGGGGGCTTGGCCAGAGTTCGAGTGTAAGGCTCGGCAGGATGTTCGACCTTACCTCGGCAGGGAGACCAAGCTTCCCAAGCCTAGTAGGAGAGTCAGGCAAGGGGGCTTGGCCGGAGTTCGAGTGTAAGGCTCGGAAGGACGTTCGACCTTACCTCGGCAGGGAGAACAAGCTTCCCAAGCCCAGAAGGAGAGTCAGGCAAGGGGGTTTGGCCGGAGTTCGAGTGTAAGGCTTGGCAGGACGTTCGGCCTGACCTCAGCAGGGAGACCAAGCTTCCCAAGCCTAGCAGGAGAGTCAGGCAAGGGGGCTTTGCCGGAGTTCGAGTGTAAGGCTCGGCAGGACGTTCGGCCTTACCTCGGCAGGGAGACCAAGCTTCCCAAGCCTAGCAGGAGAGTCAGGCAAGGGGGCTTGGCTGGAGTTCGAGTGTAAGGCGCGGCAGGACGTTCGACCTTACCTCGTCAGGGAGACAAAGCTTCCCAAGCCTACTAGGCTCAGGCAAGGGGGCTTGGCCGGAGTTCGAGTGTAAGACTCGGCAGGATGTTCGACCTTACTTCGGCAGGGTGACCAAGATTCCCAGGCCTAGCAGGCGTGTCAGGCAAGGGGGCTTTGCCGGAGTTCGTGTGTAAGGCTCGGCAGGACGTTCGACCTTACCTCGGCAGGGAGACCAAGCTTCCCAAGCCTAGTAGGCTCAGGCAAGGGGGCTTGGCCGGAGTTCGAGTGTAAGACTCGGCAGGACGTTCGACCTTACCTCGGCAGGGAGACAAAGCTTCCCAAGCCTACTAGGCTCAGGCAAGGGGGCTTGGCCGGAGTTCGAGTGTAAGGCTCGGCAGGACGTTCGACCTTACCTCAGCAGGGAGACCAAGCTTGCCAAGCCTAGTAGGAGAGTCAGGCAAGGGGGCTTGGCCTTAGTTCGAGTGTAAGGCTCGGCAGGACGTTCAACCTTGCCTCAGCAGGGAGACCAAGCTTCCCAAGCCTAGTAGGTGAGTCAGGCAAGGGGGCTTGGCCGGAGTTCGAGCGTAAGGCTTGGCAGGACGTTCAGCCTTACGTCGGCAGGGAGACCAAGCTTCCCAAGCCTACTAGGCTCAGGCAAGGGGGCTTGGCCCGAGTTCGAGTGTAAGACTCGGCAGGACGTTCGACCTTACCTCGGCAGGGAGACCAAGCTTCCCAAGCCTACTAGGCTCAGGCAAGGGTGCTTGGCCAGAGTTCGAGTGTAAGACTCGGCAGGACGTTCGACCTTACCTCGGCAGGGAGACCAAGCTTCCCAAGCCTCGTAGGAGAGTCAGGCAAGGTGGCTTGGCCAGAGTTCGTGTGTAAGACTCGGCAGGACGTTCGACCTTACCTCAGCAGGGAGACCAAGCTTCCCAAGCCTACTAGGCTCAGGCAAGGGGGCTTGGCCAGAGTTCGAGTGTAAGGCTCGGCAGGACGTTCGACCTTACCTTAGCAGGGAGATCAAGCTTGCCAAGCCTAGTAGGAGAGTCAGGCAAGGGGGCTTGGCCTTAATTCGAGTGTAAGGCTCGGCAGGACGTTCGACCTTACCTCGGCAGGGAGACCAAGCTTCCCAAGCCTACTAGGCTCAGGCAAGGGGGCTTGGCCGGAGTTCGAGTGTAAGGCTTGGCAGGACGTTCGACCTTACCTCGGCAGGGAGACCAAGCTTCCCAAGCCTACTAGGGTCAGGCAAGGGGCTTGGCCCGAGTTCGAGTGTAAGGCTCGGCAAGATGTTCGACCTTACCTCGGTAGGGAGACCAAGCTTCCCAAGCGTAGTAGGAGAGTCAGGCAAGGGGGCTTGGCCGGAGTTTGAGTGTAAGGCTCGGCAGGACGTTTGACCTTACCTCGGCAGGGAGACCAAGCTTCCCAAGCCCAGAAAAAGAGTCAGGCAAGGGGGCTTGGCCGGAGTTCGAGTGTAAGGCTCGGCAGGACGTTTGACCTTACCTCGGCAGGGAGACCAAGCTTCCCAAGCCCAGAAGGAGGGTCAGGCAAGGGGGCCGGGCCGGAGGTCGAGTGTAAGGCTCGGCAGGACGTTCGACCTTACCTCGGCAGGGTGACCAAGCTTCCCAAGCCTAGTAGGGGCAGGCAAGGGGGCTTGGCCGGAGTTCGAGTGTAAGGCTCGGCAAGACGTTCGACCTTACCTCGGCAGGGAGACCAAGCTTCCCAAGCCTAGTAGGAGAGTCAGGCAAGGGGGCTTGGCCTTAGTTCGAGTGTAAGGCTCGGCAGGACGTTCGACCTTACCTCAGCAGGGAGACCAAGCTTCCCAAGCCTAGTAGGAGAGTCAGGCAAGGGGGCTTGGCCGGAGTTCGAGTGTAAGGCTTGGCAGGACGTTCGGCCTTACCTCGGCAGGGAGACCAAGCTTCCCAAGCCTAGTAGGGTCAGGCAAGGGGGCTTGGCCAGAGTTCGAGTGTAAGGCTCGGCAGGACCTTCGACCTTACCTCGGCAGGGAGACCAAGCTTCCCAAGCCTAGTAGGGTCAGGCAAGGGGGCTTGGCCTTAGTTCGAGTGTAAGGCTCGGCAGGACGTATGACCTTACCTCGGCAGGGAGACCAAGCTTCCCTAGCCCAGAAGGAGAGTCAGGCATGGGGGCTTGGCCGGAGTTCGAGTGTAAGGCTCGGCAGGACGTTCGGCCTTACCACGGCAGGGAGACCAAGCTTCCCAAGCCTAGCAGGAGAGTCAGGCAAGGGGACTTGGCCGGAGTTCGAGTGTAAGACTCAGCAGGACGTTCGTCCTTACCTCGGCAGGGAGGCCAAGCTTCCCAAGCCTACTAGGCTCAGGCAAGGGGGCTTGGCCGGAGTTCGAGTGTGAGGCTCGGCAGGACGTTCGACCTTACCTCGGCAGGGAGACCAAGCTTCCCAAGCCTAGTAGGAGAGTCAGGCAAGGGGGCTTGGGTGGAGTTCACGTGTAAGGCTCGGCAGGACGTTCAACCTTACCTCGGCAGGGAGACCAAGCTTCCCAAGCCCAGTAGGAGAGTCAGGCAAGGGGGCTTGGCCAGGGTTCGAGTGTAAGGCTCGGCAGGACGTTCGACCTTACCTCGGCAGGGAGACCAAGCTTCCCAAGCCTAGTAGGGGCAGGCAAGGGGGCTTGGCCGGAGTTCGAGTGTAAGTCTTGGCAAGACGCTCGACCTTACCTCGGCAGGGAGACCAAGCTTCCCAAGCCCAGAAAAAGAGTCAGGCAAGGGGGTTTGGCCGGAGTTCGATTGTAAGGCTCGGCTGGACGTTCGACCTTACCTCGGCAGGGAGACCAAGCTTCCCAAGCCCAGAAGGAGAGTCAGGCAAGGGGGCTTGGCCTTAGTTTGAGTGTAAGGCTCGGCAGGACGTTCGACCTTACCTCGGAAGGGAGACCAAGCTTCCCAAGCCTACTAGGCTCAGGCAAGGGGGCTTGGCCAGAGTTCGAGTGTGAGACTCGGCAGGACGTTCGACCTTACCTCAGCAGGGAGACCAAGCTTCCCAAGCCTACTAGGCTCAGGCAAGGGGGCTTGGCCAGAGTTCGAGTGTAAGGCTCGGCAGGACGTTCGACCTTACCTCAGCAGGGAGACCAAGCTTGCGAAGCCTAGTCGGAGAGTCAGGCAAGGGGGCTTGGCCGGAGTTCGAGTGTACGGCTCGGCAGGACGTTCGGCCTGACCTCGGCAGGGAGACCAAGCTTCCCAAGCCTAGCAGGAGAGTCAGGCAAGGGGGCTTGGCCGGAGTTCGAGTGTAAGGCTCGGCAGGACGTTCGACCTTACCTCGGCAGGGAGACCAAGCTTCCCAAGCCTAGTAGGGGCAGGCAAGGGGGCTTGGCCGGAGTTCGAGTGTAAGGCTCGGCAGGACGTATGACCTTACCTCGGCAGGGAGACCAAGCTTCCCTAGCCCAGAAGGAGAGTCAGGCATGGGGGCTTGGCCGGAGTTCGAGTGTAAGGCTCGGCAGGACGTTCGGCCTTACCACGGCAGGGAGACCAAGCTTCCCAAGCCTAGCAGGAGAGTCAGGCAAGGGGACTTGGCCGGAGTTCGAGTGTAAGACTCAGCAGGACGTTCGTCCTTACCTCGGCAGGGAGGCCAAGCTTCCCAAGCCTACTAGGCTCAGGCAAGTGGGCTTGGCCGGAGTTCGAGTGTGAGGCTCGGCAGGACGTTCGACCTTACCTCGGCAGGGAGACCAAGCTTCCCAAGCCTAGTAGGAGAGTCAGGCAAGGGGGCTTGGGTGGAGTTCACGTGTAAGGCTCGGCAGGACGTTCGACCTTACCTCGGCAGGGAGACCAAGCTTCCCAAGCCCAGTAGGAGAGTCAGGCAAGGGGGCTTGGCCAGGGTTCGAGTGTAAGGCTCGGCAGGACGTTCGACCTTACCTCGGCAGGGAGACCAAGCTTCCCAAGCCTAGTAGGGGCAGGCAAGGGGGCTTGGCCGGAGTTCGAGTGTAAGTCTTGGCAAGACGCTCGACCTTACCTCGGCAGGGAGACCAAGCTTCCCAAGCCCAGAAAAAGAGTCAGGCAAGGGGGCTTGGCCGGAGTTCGATTGTAAGGCTCGGCTGGACGTTCGACCTTACCTCGGCAGGGAGACCAAGCTTCCCAAGCCCAGAAGGAGAGTCAGGCAAGGGGGCTTGGCCTTAGTTTGAGTGTAAGGCTCGGCAGGACGTTCGACCTTACCTCGGAAGGGAGACCAAGCTTCCCAAGCCTACTAGGCTCAGGCAAGGGGGCTTGGCCAGAGTTCGAGTGTGAGACTCGGCAGGACGTTCGACCTTACCTCAGCAGGGAGACCAAGCTTCCCAAGCCTACTAGGCTCAGGCAAGGGGGCTTGGCCAGAATTCGAGTGTAAGGCTCGGCAGGACGTTCGACCTTACCTCAGCAGGGAGACCAAGCTTGCCAAGCCTAGTCGGAGAGTCAGGCAAGGGGGCTTGGCCGGAGTTCGAGTGTACGGCTCGGCAGGACGTTCGGCCTGACCTCGGCAGGGAGACCAAGCTTGCCAAGCCTAGCAGGAGAGTCAGGCAAGGGGGCTTGGCCGGAGTTCGAGTGTAAGGCTCGGCAGGACGTTCGACCTTACCTCGGCAGGGAGACCAAGCTTCCCAAGCCTAGTAGGGGCAGGCAAGGGGGCTTGGCCGGAGTTCGAGTGTAAGGCTCGGCAAGACTTTCGACCTTACCTCGGTAGGGAGACCAAGCTTCCCAAGCGCAGTAGGAGAGTCAGGCAAGGGGGCTTGGCCTTAGTTGGAGTGTAAGGCTCGGCTGGACGTTCGACCTTACCTCGGAAGCGAGACCAAGCTTCCCAAGCCCAGAAAAAGAGTCAGGCAAGGGGGCTTGGCCGGAGTTCGAGTGTAAGGCTCGGAAGGACGTTTGACCTTACCTCGGCAGGGAGAACAAGCTTCCCAAGCCCAGAAGGAGAGTCAGGCAAGGGGGCTTGGCCGGAGTTCGAGTGTAAGGCTTGGCAGGACGTTCGGCCTGACTTCGGCAGGGAGACCAAGCTTCCCAAGCCTAGCAGGAGAGTCAGGCAAGGGGGCTTTGCCGGAGTTCGAGTGTAAGGCTCGGCAGGACGTTCGGCCTTACCTCGGCAGGGAGACCAAGCTTCCCAAGCCTAGCAGGAGAGTCAGGCAAGGGGGCTTGGCTGGAGTTCGAGTGTAAGGCGCGGCAGGACGTTCGACCTTACCTCGTCAGGGAGACAAAGCTTCCCAAGCCTACTAGGCTCAGGCAAGGGGGCTTGGCCGGAGTTCGAGTGTAAGACTCGGCAGGATGTTCGACCTTACTTCGGCAGGGAGACCAAGCTTCCCAAGCCTACTAGGGTCAGGAGAGGGGGCTTGGCCAGAGTTCGAGTGTAAGGCTCGGCAGGACGTTCGACCTTACCTCAGCAGGGAGACCAAGCTTCCCAAGCCTAGTAGGAGAATCAGGCAAGGGGGCTTGGCCTTAGTTTTAGTGTAAGGCTCGGCAGGACGTTCGACCTTACCTCGGCAGGGTGACCAAGATTCCCAGGCCTAGCAGGCGTGTCAGGCAAGGGGGCTTTGCCGGAGTTCGTGTGTAAGGCTCGGCAGGACGTTCGACCTTACCTCGGCAGGGAGACCAAGCTTCCCAAGCCTAGTAGGCTCAGGCAAGGGGGCTTGGCCGGAGTTCGAGTGTAAGGCTTGGCAGGACGTTCGGCCTGACCTCGGCAGGGAGACCAAGCTTCCCAAGCCCAGAAGGAGGGTCAGGCAAGGGGGCCGGGCCGGAGGTCGAGTGTAAGGCTCGGCAGGACGTTCGACCTTACCTCGGCAGGGTGACCAAGCTTCCCAAGCCTAGTAGGGGCAGGCAAGGGGGCTTGGCCGGAGTTCGAGTGTAAGGCTCGGCAAGACGTTCGACCTTACCTCGGCAGGGAGACCAAGCTTCCCAAGCCTAGTAGGAGAGTCAGGCAAGGGGGCTTGGCCTTAGTTCGAGTGTAAGGCTCGGCAGGACGTTCGACCTTACCTCAGCAGGGAGACCAAGCTTCCCAAGCCTAGTAGGAGAGTCAGGCAAGGGGGCTTGGCCGGAGTTCGAGTGTAAGGCTTGGCAGGACGTTCGGCCTTACCTCGGCAGGGAGACCAAGCTTCCCAAGCCTAGTAGGGTCAGGCAAGGGGGCTTGGCCTGAGTTCGAGTGTAAGGCTCGGCAGGACCTTCGACCTTACCTCGGCAGGGAGACCAAGCTTCCCAAGCCTAGTAGGGTCAGGCAAGGGGGCTTGGCCTTAGTTCGAGTGTAAGGCTCGGCAGGACGTATGACCTTACCTCGGCAGGGAGACCAAGCTTCCCTAGCCCAGAAGGAGAGTCAGGCATGGGGGCTTGGCCGGAGTTCGAGTGTAAGGCTCGGCAGGACGTTCGGCCTTACCACGGCAGGGAGACCAAGCTTCCCAAGCCTAGCAGGAGAGTCAGGCAAGGGGACTTGGCCGGAGTTCGAGTGTAAGACTCAGCAGGACGTTCGTCCTTACCTCGGCAGGGAGGCCAAGCTTCCCAAGCCTACTAGGCTCAGGCAAGGGGGCTTGGCCGGAGTTCGAGTGTGAGGCTCGGCAGGACGTTCGACCTTACCTCGGCAGGGAGACCAAGCTTCCCAAGCCTAGTAGGAGAGTCAGGCAAGGGGGCTTGGGTGGAGTTCACGTGTAAGGCTCGGCAGGACGTTCAACCTTACCTCGGCAGGGAGACCAAGCTTCCCAAGCCCAGTAGGAGAGTCAGGCAAGGGGGCTTGGCCAGGGTTCGAGTGTAAGGCTCGGCAGGACGTTCGACCTTACCTCGGCAGGGAGACCAAGCTTCCCAAGCCTAGTAGGGGCAGGCAAGGGGGCTTGGCCGGAGTTCGAGTGTAAGTCTTGGCAAGACGCTCGACCTTACCTCGGCAGGGAGACCAAGCTTCCCAAGCCCAGAAAAAGAGTCAGGCAAGGGGGTTTGGCCGGAGTTCGATTGTAAGGCTCGGCTGGACGTTCGACCTTACCTCGGCAGGGAGACCAAGATTCCCAAGCCCAGAAGGAGAGTCAGGCAAGGGGGCTTGGCCTTAGTTTGAGTGTAAGGCTCGGCAGGACGTTCGACCTTACCTCGGAAGGGAGACCAAGCTTCCCAAGCCTACTAGGCTCAGGCAAGGGGGCTTGGCCAGAGTTCGAGTGTGAGACTCGGCAGGACGTTCGACCTTACCTCAGCAGGGAGACCAAGCTTCCCAAGCCTACTAGGCTCAGGCAAGGGGGCTTGGCCAGAGTTCGAGTGTAAGGCTCGGCAGGACGTTCGACCTTACCTCAGCAGGGAGACCAAGCTTGCGAAGCCTAGTCGGAGAGTCAGGCAAGGGGGCTTGGCCGGAGTTCGAGTGTACGGCTCGGCAGGACGTTCGGCCTGACCTCGGCAGGGAGACCAAGCTTCCCAAGCCTAGCAGGAGAGTCAGGCAAGGGGGCTTGGCCGGAGTTCGAGTGTAAGGCTCGGCAGGACGTTCGACCTTACCTCGGCAGGGAGACCAAGCTTCCCAAGCCTAGTAGGGGCAGGCAAGGGGGCTTGGCCGGAGTTCGAGTGTAAGGCTCGGCAGGACGTATGACCTTACCTCGGCAGGGAGACCAAGCTTCCCTAGCCCAGAAGGAGAGTCAGGCATGGGGGCTTGGCCGGAGTTCGAGTGTAAGGCTCGGCAGGACGTTCGGCCTTACCACGGCAGGGAGACCAAGCTTCCCAAGCCTAGCAGGAGAGTCAGGCAAGGGGACTTGGCCGGAGTTCGAGTGTAAGACTCAGCAGGACGTTCGTCCTTACCTCGGCAGGGAGGCCAAGCTTCCCAAGCCTACTAGGCTCAGGCAAGTGGGCTTGGCCGGAGTTCGAGTGTGAGGCTCGGCAGGACGTTCGACCTTACCTCGGCAGGGAGACCAAGCTTCCCAAGCCTAGTAGGAGAGTCAGGCAAGGGGGCTTGGGTGGAGTTCACGTGTAAGGCTCGGCAGGACGTTCGACCTTACCTCGGCAGGGAGACCAAGCTTCCCAAGCCCAGTAGGAGAGTCAGGCAAGGGGGCTTGGCCAGGGTTCGAGTGTAAGGCTCGGCAGGACGTTCGACCTTACCTCGGCAGGGAGACCAAGCTTCCCAAGCCTAGTAGGGGCAGGCAAGGGGGCTTGGCCGGAGTTCGAGTGTAAGTCTTGGCAAGACGCTCGACCTTACCTCGGCAGGGAGACCAAGCTTCCCAAGCCCAGAAAAAGAGTCAGGCAAGGGGGCTTGGCCGGAGTTCGATTGTAAGGCTCGGCTGGACGTTCGACCTTACCTCGGCAGGGAGACCAAGCTTCCCAAGCCCAGAAGGAGAGTCAGGCAAGGGGGCTTGGCCTTAGTTTGAGTGTAAGGCTCGGCAGGACGTTCGACCTTACCTCGGAAGGGAGACCAAGCTTCCCAAGCCTACTAGGCTCAGGCAAGGGGGCTTGGCCAGAGTTCGAGTGTGAGACTCGGCAGGACGTTCGACCTTACCTCAGCAGGGAGACCAAGCTTCCCAAGCCTACTAGGCTCAGGCAAGGGGGCTTGGCCAGAATTCGAGTGTAAGGCTCGGCAGGACGTTCGACCTTACCTCAGCAGGGAGACCAAGCTTGCCAAGCCTAGTCGGAGAGTCAGGCAAGGGGGCTTGGCCGGAGTTCGAGTGTACGGCTCGGCAGGACGTTCGGCCTGACCTCGGCAGGGAGACCAAGCTTCCCAAGCCTAGCAGGAGAGTCAGGCAAGGGGGCTTGGCCGGAGTTCGAGTGTAAGGCTCGGCAGGACGTTCGACCTTACCTCGGCAGGGAGACCAAGCTTCCCAAGCCTAGTAGGGGCAGGCAAGGGGGCTTGGCCGGAGTTCGAGTGTAAGGCTCGGCAAGACTTTCGACCTTACCTCGGTAGGGAGACCAAGCTTCCCAAGCGCAGTAGGAGAGTCAGGCAAGGGGGCTTGGCCTTAGTTGGAGTGTAAGGCTCGGCTGGACGTTCGACCTTACCTCGGAAGCGAGACCAAGCTTCCCAAGCCCAGAAAAAGAGTCAGGCAAGGGGGCTTGGCCGGAGTTCGAGTGTAAGGCTCGGAAGGACGTTTGACCTTACCTCGGCAGGGAGAACAAGCTTCCCAAGCCCAGAAGGAGAGTCAGGCAAGGGGGCTTGGCCGGAGTTCGAGTGTAAGGCTTGGCAGGACGTTCGGCCTGACCTCGGCAGGGAGACCAAGCTTCCCAAGCCTAGCAGGAGAGTCAGGCAAGGGGGCTTTGCCGGAGTTCGAGTGTAAGGCTCGGCAGGACGTTCGGCCTTACCTCGGCAGGGAGACCAAGCTTCCCAAGCCCAGTAGGAGAGTCAGGCAAGGGGGCTTGGCTGGAGTTCGAGTGTAAGGCGCGGCAGGACGTTCGACCTTACCTCGTCAGGGAGACAAAGCTTCCCAAGCCTACTAGGCTCAGGCAAGGGGGCTTGGCCGGAGTTCGAGTGTAAGACTCGGCAGGATGTTCGACCTTACTTCGGCAGGGAGACCAAGCTTCCCAAGCCTACTAGGGTCAGGAGAGGGGGCTTGGCCAGAGTTCGAGTGTAAGGCTCGGCACGACGTTCGACCTTACCTCAGCAGGGAGACCAAGCTTCCCAAGCCTAGTAGGAGAATCAGGCAAGGGGGCTTGGCCTTAGTTTTAGTGTAAGGCTCGGCAGGACGTTCAACCTTACCTCGGCAGGGTGACCAAGATTCCCAGGCCTAGCAGGCGTGTCAGGCAAGGGGGCTTTGCCGGAGTTCGTGTGTAAGGCTCGGCAGGACGTTCGACCTTACCTCGGCAGGGAGACCAAGCTTCCCAAGCCTAGTAGGCTCAGGCAAGGGGGCTTGGCCGGAGTTCGAGTGTAAGGCTTGGCAGGACGTTCGGCCTGACCTCGGCAGGGAGACCAAGCTTCCCAAGCCTACTAGGCTCAGGCAAGGGGCCGTGGCCAGAGTTCGAGTGTAAGGCTCAGCAGGACATTCGACCGTGCCTCAGCAGGGAGACCAAGCTTCCCAAGCCTAGTAGGAGAGTCAGGCAAGGGGGCTTGGCCCGAGTTCTAGTGTAAGGCTTGGCAGGACGTTCAACCTTACCTCGGCAGGGAGAACAAGCTTCCCAAGCCCAGAAGGAGAGTCAGGCAAGGGGGCTTGGCCGGAGTCCGAGTGTAAGGCTTGGCAGGACGTTCGGCCTTACCTCGGCAGGGTGACCAAGATTCCCAGGCCTAGCAGGCGTGTCAGGCAAGGGGGCTTTGCCGGAGTTCGTGTGTAAGGCTCGGCAGGACGTTCGACCTTACCTCGGCAGGGAGACCAAGCTTCCCAAGCCTAGTAGGCTCAGGCAAGGGGGCTTGGCCAGAGTTCGAGTGTAAGACTCGGCAGGACGTTCGACCTTACCTCGGCAGGGAGACCAAGCTTCCCAAGCCTACTAGGCTCAGGCAAGGGGGCTTGGCCAGAGTTCGAGTGTAAGACTCGGCAGGACGTTCGACCTTACCTCGGCAGGGAGACCAAGCTTCCCAAGCCTACTAGGCTCAGGCAAGGGCGCTTGGCCAGAGTTCGAGTGTAAGGCTCGGCAGGATGTTCGACCTTACCTCGGCAGGGAGACCAAGCTTCCCAAGCCTAGTAGGAGAGTCAGGCAAGGGGGCTTGGCCGGAGTTCGAGTGTAAGGCTCGGAAGGACGTTTGACCTTACCTCGGCAGGGAGAACAAGCTTCCCAAGCCCAGAAGGAGAGTCAGGCAAGGGGGCTTGGCCGGAGTTCGAGTGTAAGGCTTGGCAGGACGTTCGGCCTGACCTCGGCAGGGAGACCAAGCTTCCCAAGCCTAGCAGGAGAGTCAGGCAAGGGGGCTTTGCCGGAGTTCGAGTGTAAGGCTCGGCAGGACGTTCGGCCTTACCTCGGCAGGGAGACCAAGCTTCCCAAGCCTAGAAGGAGAGTCAGGCAAGGGGGCTTGGCTGGAGTTCGAGTGTAAGGCGCAGCAGGACGTTCGACCTTACCTCGTCAGGGAGACAAAGCTTCCCAAGCCTACTAGGCTCAGGCAAGGGGGCTTGGCCGGAGTTCGAGTGTAAGACTCGGCAGGATGTTCGACCTTACTTCGGCAGGGAGACCAAGCTTCCCAAGCCTACTAGGGTCAGGAGAGGGGGCTTGGCCAGAGTTCGAGTGTAAGGCTCGGCAGGACGTTCGACCTTACCTCAGCAGGGAGACCAAGCTTCCCAAGCCTAGTAGGAGAATCAGGCAAGGGGGCTTGGCCTTAGTTTTAGTGTAAGGCTCGGCAGGACGTTCGACCTTACCTCGGCAGGGTGACCAAGCTTCCCAAGCCTAGTAGGCTCAGGCAAGGGGGCTTGGCCGGAGTTCGAGTGTAAGGCTTGGCAGGACGTTCGGCCTGACCTCGGCAGGGAGACCAAGCTTCCCAAGCCTACTAGGCTCAGGCAAGGGGCCGTGGCCAGAGTTCGAGTGTAAGGCTCAGCAGGACATTCGACCGTGCCTCAGCAGGGAGACCAAGCTTCCCAAGCCTAGTAGGAGAGTCAGGCAAGGGGGCTTGGCCCGAGTTCTAGTGTAAGGCTTGGCAGGACGTTCAACCTTACCTCGGCAGGGAGAACAAGCTTCCCAAGCCCAGAAGGAGAGTCAGGCAAGGGGGCTTGGCCGGAGTCCGAGTGTAAGGCTTGGCAGGACGTTCGGCCTTACCTCGGCAGGGTGACCAAGATTCCCAGGCCTAGCAGGCGTGTCAGGCAAGGGGGCTTTGCCGGAGTTCGTGTGTAAGGCTCGGCAGGACGTTCGACCTTACCTCGGCAGGGAGACCAAGCTTCCCAAGCCTAGTAGGCTCAGGCAAGGGGGCTTGGCCAGAGTTCTAGTGTAAGGCTTGGCAGGACGTTCAACCTTACCTCGGCAGGGAGAACAAGCTTCCCAAGCCCAGAAGGAGAGTCAGGCAAGGGGGCTTGGCCGGAGTCCGAGTGTAAGGCTTGGCAGGACGTTCGGCCTTACCTCGGCAGGGTGACCAAGATTCCCAGGCCTAGCAGGCGTGTCAGGCAAGGGGGCTTTGCCGGAGTTCGTGTGTAAGGCTCGGCAGGACGTTCGACCTTACCTCGGCAGGGAGACCAAGCTTCCCAAGCCTAGTAGGCTCAGGCAAGGGGGCTTGGCCAGAGTTCGAGTGTAAGACTCGGCAGGACGTTCGACCTTACCTCGGCAGGGAGACCAAGCTTCCCAAGCCTACTAGGCTCAGGCAAGGGGGCTTGGCCAGAGTTCGAGTGTAAGACTCGGCAGGACGTTCGACCTTACCTCGGCAGGGAGACCAAGCTTCCCAAGCCTACTAGGCTCAGGCAAGGGGGCTTGGCCAGAGTTCGAGTGTAAGGCTCGGCAGGATGTTCGACCTTACCTCGGCAGGGAGACCAAGCTTCCCAAGCCTAGTAGGAGAGTCAGGCAAGGGGGCTTGGCTGGAGTTCGAGTGTAAGGCGCGGCAGGACGTTCGACCTTACCTCGTCAGGGAGACAAAGCTTCCCAAGCCTACTAGGCTCAGGCAAGGGGGCTTGGCCGGAGTTCGAGTGTAAGACTCGGCAGGATGTTCGACCTTACTTCGGCAGGGAGACCAAGCTTCCCAAGCCTACTAGGGTCAGGAGAGGGGGCTTGGCCAGAGTTCGAGTGTAAGGCTCGGCACGACGTTCGACCTTACCTCAGCAGGGAGACCAAGCTTCCCAAGCCTAGTAGGAGAATCAGGCAAGGGGGCTTGGCCTTAGTTTTAGTGTAAGGCTCGGCAGGACGTTCAACCTTACCTCGGCAGGGTGACCAAGATTCCCAGGCCTAGCAGGCGTGTCAGGCAAGGGGGCTTTGCCGGAGTTCGTGTGTAAGGCTCGGCAGGACGTTCGACCTTACCTCGGCAGGGAGACCAAGCTTCCCAAGCCTAGTAGGCTCAGGCAAGGGGGCTTGGCCGGAGTTCGAGTGTAAGGCTTGGCAGGACGTTCGGCCTGACCTCGGCAGGGAGACCAAGCTTCCCAAGCCTACTAGGCTCAGGCAAGGGGCCGTGGCCAGAGTTCGAGTGTAAGGCTCAGCAGGACATTCGACCGTGCCTCAGCAGGGAGACCAAGCTTCCCAAGCCTAGTAGGAGAGTCAGGCAAGGGGGCTTGGCCCGAGTTCTAGTGTAAGGCTTGGCAGGACGTTCAACCTTACCTCGGCAGGGAGAACAAGCTTCCCAAGCCCAGAAGGAGAGTCAGGCAAGGGGGCTTGGCCGGAGTCCGAGTGTAAGGCTTGGCAGGACGTTCGGCCTTACCTCGGCAGGGTGACCAAGATTCCCAGGCCTAGCAGGCGTGTCAGGCAAGGGGGCTTTGCCGGAGTTCGTGTGTAAGGCTCGGCAGGACGTTCGACCTTACCTCGGCAGGGAGACCAAGCTTCCCAAGCCTAGTAGGCTCAGGCAAGGGGGCTTGGCCAGAGTTCGAGTGTAAGACTCGGCAGGACGTTCGACCTTACCTCGGCAGGGAGACCAAGCTTCCCAAGCCTACTAGGCTCAGGCAAGGGGGCTTGGCCAGAGTTCGAGTGTAAGACTCGGCAGGACGTTCGACCTTACCTCGGCAGGGAGACCAAGCTTCCCAAGCCTACTAGGCTCAGGCAAGGGCGCTTGGCCAGAGTTCGAGTGTAAGGCTCGGCAGGATGTTCGACCTTACCTCGGCAGGGAGACCAAGCTTCCCAAGCCTAGTAGGAGAGTCAGGCAAGGGGGCTTGGCCGGAGTTCGAGTGTAAGGCTCGGAAGGACGTTTGACCTTACCTCGGCAGGGAGAACAAGCTTCCCAAGCCCAGAAGGAGAGTCAGGCAAGGGGGCTTGGCCGGAGTTCGAGTGTAAGGCTTGGCAGGACGTTCGGCCTGACCTCGGCAGGGAGACCAAGCTTCCCAAGCCTAGCAGGAGAGTCAGGCAAGGGGGCTTTGCCGGAGTTCGAGTGTAAGGCTCGGCAGGACGTTCGGCCTTACCTCGGCAGGGAGACCAAGCTTCCCAAGCCTAGAAGGAGAGTCAGGCAAGGGGGCTTGGCTGGAGTTCGAGTGTAAGGCGCAGCAGGACGTTCGACCTTACCTCGTCAGGGAGACAAAGCTTCCCAAGCCTACTAGGCTCAGGCAAGGGGGCTTGGCCGGAGTTCGAGTGTAAGACTCGGCAGGATGTTCGACCTTACTTCGGCAGGGAGACCAAGCTTCCCAAGCCTACTAGGGTCAGGAGAGGGGGCTTGGCCAGAGTTCGAGTGTAAGGCTCGGCAGGACGTTCGACCTTACCTCAGCAGGGAGACCAAGCTTCCCAAGCCTAGTAGGAGAATCAGGCAAGGGGGCTTGGCCTTAGTTTTAGTGTAAGGCTCGGCAGGACGTTCGACCTTACCTCGGCAGGGTGACCAAGCTTCCCAAGCCTAGTAGGCTCAGGCAAGGGGGCTTGGCCGGAGTTCGAGTGTAAGGCTTGGCAGGACGTTCGGCCTGACCTCGGCAGGGAGACCAAGCTTCCCAAGCCTACTAGGCTCAGGCAAGGGGCCGTGGCCAGAGTTCGAGTGTAAGGCTCAGCAGGACATTCGACCGTGCCTCAGCAGGGAGACCAAGCTTCCCAAGCCTAGTAGGAGAGTCAGGCAAGGGGGCTTGGCCCGAGTTCTAGTGTAAGGCTTGGCAGGACGTTCAACCTTACCTCGGCAGGGAGAACAAGCTTCCCAAGCCCAGAAGGAGAGTCAGGCAAGGGGGCTTGGCCGGAGTCCGAGTGTAAGGCTTGGCAGGACGTTCGGCCTTACCTCGGCAGGGTGACCAAGATTCCCAGGCCTAGCAGGCGTGTCAGGCAAGGGGGCTTTGCCGGAGTTCGTGTGTAAGGCTCGGCAGGACGTTCGACCTTACCTCGGCAGGGAGACCAAGCTTCCCAAGCCTAGTAGGCTCAGGCAAGGGGGCTTGGCCAGAGTTCTAGTGTAAGGCTTGGCAGGACGTTCAACCTTACCTCGGCAGGGAGAACAAGCTTCCCAAGCCCAGAAGGAGAGTCAGGCAAGGGGGCTTGGCCGGAGTCCGAGTGTAAGGCTTGGCAGGACGTTCGGCCTTACCTCGGCAGGGTGACCAAGATTCCCAGGCCTAGCAGGCGTGTCAGGCAAGGGGGCTTTGCCGGAGTTCGTGTGTAAGGCTCGGCAGGACGTTCGACCTTACCTCGGCAGGGAGACCAAGCTTCCCAAGCCTAGTAGGCTCAGGCAAGGGGGCTTGGCCAGAGTTCGAGTGTAAGACTCGGCAGGACGTTCGACCTTACCTCGGCAGGGAGACCAAGCTTCCCAAGCCTACTAGGCTCAGGCAAGGGGGCTTGGCCAGAGTTCGAGTGTAAGACTCGGCAGGACGTTCGACCTTACCTCGGCAGGGAGACCAAGCTTCCCAAGCCTACTAGGCTCAGGCAAGGGGGCTTGGCCAGAGTTCGAGTGTAAGGCTCGGCAGGATGTTCGACCTTACCTCGGCAGGGAGACCAAGCTTCCCAAGCCTAGTAGGAGAGTCAGGCAAGGGGGCTTGGCCGGAGTTCGAGTGTAAGGCTCGGAAGGACGTTTGACCTTACCTCGGCAGGGAGAACAAGCTTCCCAAGCCCAGAAGGAGAGTCAGGCAAGGGGGCTTGGCCGGAGTTCGAGTGTAAGGCTTGGCAGGACGTTCGGCCTGACCTCGGCAGGGAGACCAAGCTTCCCAAGCCTAGCAGGAGAGTCAGGCAAGGGGGCTTTGCCGGAGTTCGAGTGTAAGGCTCGGCAGGACGTTCGGCCTTACCTCGGCAGGGAGACCAAGCTTCCCAAGCCTAGCAGGAGAGTCAGGCAAGGGGGCTTGGCTGGAGTTCGAGTGTAAGGCGCAGCAGGACGTTCGACCTTACCTCGTCAGGGAGACAAAGCTTCCCAAGCCTACTAGGCTCAGGCAAGGGGGCTTGGCCGGAGTTCGAGTGTAAGACTCGGCAGGATGTTCGACCTTACTTCGGCAGGGAGACCAAGCTTCCCAAGCCTACTAGGGTCAGGAGAGGGGGCTTGGCCAGAGTTCGAGTGTAAGGCTCGGCAGGACGTTCGACCTTACCTCAGCAGGGAGACCAAGCTTCCCAAGCCTAGTAGGAGAATCAGGCAAGGGGGCTTGGCCTTAGTTTTAGTGTAAGGCTCGGCAGGACGTTCGACCTTACCTCGGCAGGGTGACCAAGCTTCCCAAGCCTAGTAGGCTCAGGCAAGGGGGCTTGGCCGGAGTTCGAGTGTAAGGCTTGGCAGGACGTTCGGCCTGACCTCGGCAGGGAGACCAAGCTTCCCAAGCCTACTAGGCTCAGGCAAGGGGCCGTGGCCAGAGTTCGAGTGTAAGGCTCAGCAGGACATTCGACCGTGCCTCAGCAGGGAGACCAAGCTTCCCAAGCCTAGTAGGAGAGTCAGGCAAGGGGGCTTGGCCCGAGTTCTAGTGTAAGGCTTGGCAGGACGTTCAACCTTACCTCGGCAGGGAGAACAAGCTTCCCAAGCCCAGAAGGAGAGTCAGGCAAGGGGGCTTGGCCGGAGTCCGAGTGTAAGGCTTGGCAGGACGTTCGGCCTTACCTCGGCAGGGTGACCAAGATTCCCAGGCCTAGCAGGCGTGTCAGGCAAGGGGGCTTTGCCGGAGTTCGTGTGTAAGGCTCGGCAGGACGTTCGACCTTACCTCGGCAGGGAGACCAAGCTTCCCAAGCCTAGTAGGCTCAGGCAAGGGGGCTTGGCCAGAGTTCGAGTGTAAGACTCGGCAGGACGTTCGACCTTACCTCGGCAGGGAGACCAAGCTTCCCAAGCCTACTAGGCTCAGGCAAGGGGGCTTGGCCAGAGTTCGAGTGTAAGACTCGGCAGGACGTTCGACCTTACCTCGGCAGGGAGACCAAGCTTCCCAAGCCTACTAGGCTCAGGCAAGGGGGCTTGGCCAGAGTTCGAGTGTAAGGCTCGGCAGGATGTTCGACCTTACCTCGGCAGGGAGACCAAGCTTCCCAAGCCTAGTAGGAGAGTCAGGCAAGGGGGCTTGGCCGGAGTTCGAGTGTAAGGCTCGGAAGGACGTTTGACCTTACCTCGGCAGGGAGAACAAGCTTCCCAAGCCCAGAAGGAGAGTCAGGCAAGGGGGCTTGGCCGGAGTTCGAGTGTAAGGCTTGGCAGGACGTTCGGCCTGACCTCGGCAGGGAGACCAAGCTTCCCAAGCCTAGCAGGAGAGTCAGGCAAGGGGGCTTTGCCGGAGTTCGAGTGTAAGGCTCGGCAGGACGTTCGGCCTTACCTCGGCAGGGAGACCAAGCTTCCCAAGCCTAGCAGGAGAGTCAGGCAAGGGGGCTTGGCTGGAGTTCGAGTGTAAGGCGCGGCAGGACGTTCGACCTTACCTCGTCAGGGAGACAAAGCTTCCCAAGCCTACTAGGCTCAGGCAAGGGGGCTTGGCCGGAGTTCGAGTGTAAGACTCGGCAGGATGTTCGACCTTACTTCGGCAGGGAGACCAAGCTTCCCAAGCCTACTAGGGTCAGGAGAGGGGGCTTGGCTAGAGTTCGAGTGTAAGGCTCGGCAGGACGTTCGACCTTACCTCAGCAGGGAGACCAAGCTTCCCAAGCCTAGTAGGAGAATCAGGCAAGGGGGCTTGGCCTTAGTTTTAGTGTAAGGCTCGGCAGGACGTTCGACCTTACCTCGGCAGGGTGACCAAGATTCCCAGGCCTAGCAGGCGTGTCAGGCAAGGGGGCTTTGCCGGAGTTCGTGTGTAAGGCTCGGCAGGACGTTCGACCTTACCTCGGCAGGGAGACCAAGCTTCCCAAGCCTAGTAGGCTCAGGCAAGGGGGCTTGGCCGGAGTTCGAGTGTAAGGCTTGGCAGGACGTTCGGCCTGACCTCGGCAGGGAGACCAAGCTTCCCAAGCCTACTAGGCTCAGGCAAGGGGCCGTGGCCAGAGTTCGAGTGTAAGGCTCAGCAGGACATTCGACCGTGCCTCAGCAGGGAGACCAAGCTTCCCAAGCCTAGTAGGAGAGTCAGGCAAGGGGGCTTGGCCCGAGTTCTAGTGTAAGGCTTGGCAGGACGTTCAACCTTACCTCGGCAGGGAGAACAAGCTTCCCAAGCCCAGAAGGAGAGTCAGGCAAGGGGGCTTGGCCGGAGTCCGAGTGTAAGGCTTGGCAGGACGTTCGGCCTTACCTCGGCAGGGTGACCAAGATTCCCAGGCCTAGCAGGCGTGTCAGGCAAGGGGGCTTTGCCGGAGTTCGTGTGTAAGGCTCGGCAGGACGTTCGACCTTACCTCGGCAGGGAGACCAAGCTTCCCAAGCCTAGTAGGCTCAGGCAAGGTGGCTTGGCCAGAGTTCGAGTGTAAGACTCGGCAGGACGTTCGACCTTACCTCGGCAGGGAGGCCAAGCTTCCCAAGCCTACTAGGCTCAGGCAAGGGGGCTTGTCCAGAGTTCGAGTGTAAGACTCGGCAGGACGTTCGACCTTACCTCGGCAGGGAGACCAAGCTTCCCAAGCCTACTAGGCTCAGGCAAGGGGGCTTGGCCAGAGTTCGAGTGTAAGGCTCGGCAGGATGTTCGACCTTACCTCGGCAGGGAGACCAAGCTTCCCAAGCCTAGTAGGAGAGTCAGGCAAGGGGGCTTGGCCGGAGTTCGAATGTAAGGCTCGGCAGGACGTTCGACCTTACCTCGGCAGGGAGACCAAGCTTCCCAAGCCTAGCAGGAGAGTCAGGCAAGGGGGCTTTGCCGGAGTTCGAGTGTAAGGCTCGGCAGGACATTCGACCTTACCTCGGCAGGGAGACCAAGCTTCCCAAGCCTACTAGGCTCAGGCAAGGGGGCTTGGCCAGAGTTCGAGTGTAAGACTCGGCAGGACGTTCGACCTTACCTCGGCAGGGAGACAAAGCTTCCCAAGCCTACTAGGCTCAGGCAAGGGGGCTTGGCCGGAGTTCGAGTGTAAGGCTCGGCAGGACGTTCGACCTTACCTCAGCAGGGAGACCAAGCTTGCCAAGCCTAGTAGGAGAGTCAGGCAAGGGGGCTTGGCCTTAGTTCGAGTGTAAGGCTCGGCAGGACGTTCGACCTTGCCTCAGCAGGGAGACCAAGCTTCCCAAGCCTAGTAGGTGAGTCAGGCAAGGGGGCTTGGCCGGAGTTCGAGCGTAAGGCTTGGCAGGACGTTCAGCCTTACGTCGGCAGGGAGACCAAGCTTCCCAAGCCTACTAGGCTCAGGCAAGGGGGCTTGGCCCGAGTTCGAGTGTAAGACTCGGCAGGACGTTCGACCTTACCTCGGCAGGGAGACCAAGCTTCCCAAGCCTACTAGGCTCAGGCAAGGGTGCTTGGCCAGAGTTCGAGTGTAAGACTCGGCAGGACGTTCGACCTTACCTCGGCAGGGAGACCAAGCTTCCCAAGCCTCGTAGGAGAGTCAGGCAAGGTGGCTTGGCCAGAGTTCGAGTGTAAGGCTCGGCAGGACGTTCGACCTTACCTCAGCAGGGAGACCAAGCTTCCCAAGCCTACTAGGCTCAGGCAAGGGGGCTTGGCCAGAGTTCGAGTGTAAGGCTCGGCAGGACGTTCGACCTTACCTTAGCAGGGAGATCAAGCTTGCCAAGCCTAGTAGGAGAGTCAGGCAAGGGGGCTTGGCCTTAATTCGAGTGTAAGGCTCGGCAGGACGTTCGACCTTACCTCGGCAGGGAGACCAAGCTTCCCAAGCCTACTAGGCTCAGGCAAGGGGGCTTGGCCGGAGTTCGAGTGCAAGGCTTGGCAGGACGTTCGACCTTACCTCGGCAGGGAGACCAAGCTTCCCAAGCCTACTAGGGTCAGGCAAGGGGCTTGGCCCGAGTTCGAGTGTAAAGCTCGGCAGGACGTTCGACCTTACCTCGGCAGGGAGACCAAGCTTCCCAAGCCTAGTAGGCTCAGGCAAGGGGGCTTGGCCGGAGTTCGAGTGTAGGGCTTGGCAGGACGTTCGACCTTACCTCGGCAGGGAGACCAAGCTTCCCAAGCCTACTAGGGGCAGGCAAGGGGGCTTGGCCGGAGTACGAGTGTAAGGCTCGGCAAGATGTTCGACCTTACCTCGGTAGGGAGACCAAGCTTCCCAAGCGTAGTAGGAGAGTCAGGCAAGGGGGCTTGGCCGGAGTTTGAGTGTAAGGCTCGGCAGGACGTTTGACCTTACCTCGGCAGGGAGAACAAGCTTCCCAAGCCCAGAAAAAGAGTCAGGCAAGGGGGCTTGGCCGGAGTTCGAGTGTAAGGCTCGGCAGGACGTTTGACCTTACCTCGGCAGGGAGACCAAGCTTCCCAAGCCCAGAAGGAGGGTCAGGCAAGGGGGCCGGGCCGGAGGTCGAGTGTAAGGCTCGGCAGGACGTTCGACCTTACCTCGGCAGGGTGACCAAGCTTCCCAAGCCTAGTAGGGGCAGGCAAGGGGGCTTGGCCGGAGTTCGAGTGTAAGGCTCGGCAAGACGTTCGACCTTACCTCGGCAGGGAGACCAAGCTTCCCAAGCCTAGTAGGAGAGTCAGGCAAGGGGGCTTGGCCTTAGTTCGAGTGTAAGGCTCGGCAGGACGTTCGACCTTACCTCAGCAGGGAGACCAAGCTTCCCAAGCCTAGTAGGAGAGTCAGGCAAGGGGGCTTGGCCGGAGTTCGAGTGTAAGGCCCGGCAGGACGTTCGGCCTTACCTCGGCAGGGAGACCAAGATTCCCAAGCCTGCTAGGGTCAGGCAAGGGGGCTTGGCCAGAGTTCGAGTGTAAGGCTCGGCAGGACCTTCGACCTTACCTCGGCAGGGAGACCAAGCTTCCCAAGCCTAGTAGGGTCAGGCAAGGGGGCTTGGCCTTAGTTCGAGTGTAAGGCTCGGCAGGACGTATGACCTTACCTCGGCAGGGAGACCAAGCTTCCCTAGCCCAGAAGGAGAGTCAGGCATGGGGGCTTGGCCGGAGTTCGAGTGTAAGGCTCGGCAGGACGTTCGGCCTTACCACGGCAGGGAGACCAAGCTTCCCAAGCCTAGCAGGAGAGTCAGGCAAGGGGACTTGGCCGGAGTTCGAGTGTAAGACTCAGCAGGACGTTCGTCCTTACCTCGGCAGGGAGGCCAAGCTTCCCAAGCCTACTAGGCTCAGGCAAGGGGGCTTGGCCGGAGTTCGAGTGTGAGGCTCGGCAGGACGTTCGACCTTACCTCGGCAGGGAGACCAAGCTTCCCAAGCCTAGTAGGAGAGTCAGGCAAGGGGGCTTGGGTGGAGTTCACGTGTAAGGCTCGGCAGGACGTTCGACCTTACCTCGGCAGGGAGAGCAAGCTTCCCAAGCCCAGTAGGAGAGTCAGGCAAGGGGGCTTGTCCAGGGTTCGAGTGTAAGGCTCGGCAGGACGTTCGACCTTACCTCGGCAGGGAGACCAAGCTTCCCAAGCCTAGTAGGGGCAGGCAAGGGGGCTTGGCCGGAGTTCGAGTGTAAGTCTTGGCAAGACGCTCGACCTTACCTCGGCAGGGAGACCAAGCTTCCCAAGCCCAGAAAAAGAGTCAGGCAAGGGGGCTTGGCCGGAGTTCGATTGTAAGGCTCGGCTGGACGTTCGACCTTACCTCGGCAGGGAGACCAAGCTTCCCAAGCCCAGAAGGAGAGTCAGGCAAGGGGGCTTGTCCTTAGTTTGAGTGTAAGGCTCGGCAGGACGTTCGACCTTACCTCGGAAGGGAGACCAAGCTTCCCAAGCCTACTAGGCTCAGGCAAGGGGGCTTGGCCAGAGTTCGAGTGTGAGACTCGGCAGGACGTTCGACCTTACCTCAGCAGGGAGACCAAGCTTCCCAAGCCTACTAGGCTCAGGCAAGGGGGCTTGGCCAGAGTTCGAGTGTAAGGCTCGGCAGGACGTTCGACCTTACCTCAGCAGGGAGACCAAGCTTGCCAAGCCTAGTCGGAGAGTCAGGCAAGGGGGCTTGGCCGGAGTTCGAGTGTACGGCTCGGCAGGACGTTCGGCCTGACCTCGGCAGGGAGACCAAGCTTCCCAAGCCTAGCAGGAGAGTCAGGCAAAGGGCTTGGCCGGAGTTCGAGTGTAAGGCTCGGCAGGACGTATGACCTTACCTCGGCAGGGAGACCAAGCTTCCCTAGCCCAGAAGGAGAGTCAGGCATGGGGGCTTGGCCGGAGTTCGAGTGTAAGGCTCGGCAGGACGTTCGGCCTTACCACAGCAGGGAGACCAAGCTTCCCAAGCCTAGCAGGAGAGTCAGGCAAGGGGACTTGGCCGGAGTTCGAGTGTAAGACTCAGCAGGACGTTCGTCCTTACCTCGGCAGGGAGGCCAAGCTTCCCAAGCCTACTAGGCTCAGGCAAGTGGGCTTGGCCGGAGTTCGAGTGTGAGGCTCGGCAGGACGTTCGACCTTACCTCGGCAGGGAGACCAAGCTTCCCAAGCCCAGTAGGAGAGTCAGGCAAGGGGGCTTGGCCTTAGTTGGAGTGTAAGGCTCGGCTGGACGTTCGACCTTACCTCGGAAGCGAGACCAAGCTTCCCAAGCCCAGAAAAAGAGTCAGGCAAGGGGGCTTGGCCGGAGTTCGAGTGTAAGGCTTGGCAGGACGTTCGGCCTTACCTCGGCAGGGAGACCAAGCTTCCCAAGCCCAGAAGGAGAGTCCGGCATGGGGGCTTGGCCGGAGTTCGAGTGTAAGGCTCGGGAGGACGTTCGGCCTTGCCACGGTAGGGAGACCAAGCTTCCCAAGCCTAGTAGGGGCAAGCAAGGGGGCTTGACCAGCATTCGAGTGCAAGGCTCGGCAGGACGTTCGACCTTACCTCAGCAGGGAGACCAAGCTTCCCAAGCCCAGTAGGAGAGTCAGGCAAGGGGTCTTGGCCTGTGTTTGAGTGTATGGCTCGGCAGGACGTTCGACCTTACCTCGGCAGGGAGACCACGCTTCCCAAGCCTAGTAGCGACAGGCAAGGGGGCTTGGCCGGAGTTCGAGTGTAAGGCTTGGCAAGACGCTCGACCTTACCTCGGCAGGGAGACCAAGCTTCCCAAGCCCAGAAAAAGAGTCAGGCAAGGGGGCTTGGCCTTAGTTCGAGTGTAAGGCTCGGCAGGACGTTCGACCTTACCTCGGCAGGGAGAACAAGCTTCCCAAGCCTACTAGGCTCAGGCAAGGGGGCTTGGCCAGAGTTCGAGTGTAAGACTCGGCAGGACGTTCGACCTTACCTCAGCAGGGAGACCAAGCTTCCCAAGCCTACTAGGCTCAGGCAAGGGGGCTTGGCCAGAGTTCGAGTGTAAGGCTTGGCAGGACGTTCGACCTTACCTCAGCAGGGAGGCCAAGCTTCCCAAGCCTAGTCGGAGAGTCAGGCAAGGGGGTTTGGCCGGAGTTCGAGTGTAAGTCTCGGCAGGACGTTCGGCCTGACCTCGGCAGGGAGACCAAGCTTCCCAAGCCTAGCAGGAGAGTCAGGCAAGGGGGCTTTGCCGGAGTTCGAGTGTAAGGCTCGGCAGGACGATCGACCTTACCTCGGCAGGGAGACCAAGCTTCCCAAGCCTACTAGGGGCAGGCAAGGGGGCTTGGCCGGAGTTCGAGTGTAAGGCTCGGAAAGACGTTCGACCTTACCTCGGTAGGGAGACCAAGCTTCCCAAGCGCAGTAGGAGAGTCAGGCAAGGGGGCTTTACCGGAGTTTGAGTGTAAGGCTCGGCAGGACGTTCGACCTTACCTCGTCAGGGAGACCAAGCTTCCCAAGCCTAGTAGGAGAGTCAGGCAAGGGGGCTTGGCCAGAGTTCGAGTGTAAGGCTCGGCAGGACGTTCGACCTTACCTCAACAGGGAGACCAAGCTTGCCAAGCCTAGTCGGAGAGTGAGGCAAGGGGGCATGGCCGGAGTTCGAGTGTAAGGCTCGGCAGGACGTTCGGCCTGACCTCGGCAGGGAGACCAAGCTTCCCAAGCCTAGTAGGGGCAGGCAAGGGGGCTTGGCCGGAGTTCGAGTGTAAGGCTCGGCAGGACGTTCGACCTTACCTCGTCAGGGAGACCAAGTTTCCCAAACGCAGTAGGAGAGTCAGGCAATGGGGCTTGGCCTTAGTTGGAGTGTAAGGCTCGGCTGGACGTTCGACCTTACCTCGGAAGGGAAACCAAGCTTCCCAAGCCTATTAGGAGAGTCAGGCAAGGGGGCTTGGCCAGAGTTCGAGTGTAAGGCTTGGCAGGACTTTCGGCCTTACCTCGGCAGGGAGACCAAGATTCCCAAGCCTGCTAGGCTCAGGCAAGGGGGCTTGGCCAGAGTTCGAGTGTAAGGCTCGGCAGGACCTTCGACCTTACCTCGGCCGGGAGACCAAGCTTCCCAAGCCTGGTAGGGTCAGGCAAGGGGGCCTGGCCTTAGTTCGAGTGTAAGGCTCGGCAGGACGTTTGACCTTACCTCAGCAGGGAGACTAAGCTTCCCAAGCCCAGAAGGAGAGTCCGGCATGGGGGCTTGGCCGGAGTTCGAGTGTAAGGCTCGGCTGGACGTTCGACCTTACCTCGGAAGGGAGACCAAGCTTCCCAAGCCCAGAAAAAGAGTCAGGCAAGGGGGCTTGGCCGGAGTTCGAGTGTAAGGCTTGGCAGGACGTTCGGCCTTACCTCGGCAGGGAGACCAAGCTTCCCAAGCCCAGAAGGAGGGTCAGGCAAGGGGGCTTGGCCGGAGTTCGAGTGTAAGGCTCGGCAGGAGGTTCGTCCTTACCTCGGCAGGGAGACCAAGCTTCCCAAGCCTAGTAGCGGCAGGCAAGGGGGCTTGGCCGGAGTTCGAGTGTAAGGCTTGGCAAGACGCTCGACCTTACCTCGGCAGGTAGACCAAGCTTCCCAAGCCCAGAAAAAGAGTCAGGCAAGGGGGCTTGGCCGGAGTTCGAGTGTAAGGCTCGGCAGGACGTTCGACCTTACCTCGGCAGGGAGAACAAGCTTCCCAAGCCCAGAAGGAGAGTCAGGCAAGGGGGCTTGGCCGGAGTTCGAGTGTAAGGCTTGGCAAGACGCTCGACCTTACCTCGGCAGGTAGACCAAGCTTCCCAAGCCCAGAAAAAGAGTCAGGCAAGGGGGCTTGGCCTTAGTTCGAGTGTAAGGCTCGGCAGGACGTTCGACCTTACCTCGGCAGGGAGAACAAGCTTCCCAAGCCCAGAAGGAGAGTCAGGCAAGGGGGCTTGGCCGGAGTTCGAGTGTAAGGCTTGGCAGGACGTTCGGCCTGACCTCGGCAGGGAGACCAAGCTTCCCAAGCCTAGCAGGAGAGTCAGGCAAGGGGGCTTGGCCTTTGTTTGAGTGTAAGGCTCGGCAGGACGTTCGACCTTACCTCGGAAGGGAGACCAAGCTTCCCAAGCCTACTAGGCTCAGGCAAGGGGGCTTGGCCCGAGTTCGAGTGTAAGACTCGGCAGGACGTTCGACCTTACCTCGGCAGGGAGACCAAGTTTCCCAAGCCTACTAGGCTCAGGCAAGGGTGCTTGGCCAGAGTTCGAGTGTCAGACTCGGCAGGACGTTCGACCTCACCTCGGCAGGGAGACCAAGCTTCCCAAGCCTACTAGGGGCAGGCAAGGGGGCTTGGCCGGAGTACGAGTGTAAGGCTCGGCAAGACGTTCGACCTTACCTCGGTAGGGAGACCAAGCTTCCCAAGCGTAGTAGGAGAGTCAGGCAAGGGGGCTTGGCCGGAGTTTGAGTGTAAGGCTCGGCAGGACGTTTGACCTTACCTCGGCAGGGAGACCAAGCTTCCCAAGCCCAGAAAAAGAGTCAGGCAAGGGGGCTTGGCCGGAGTTCGAGTGTAAGGCTCGGCAGGACGTTTGACCTTACCTCGGCAGGGAGACCAAGCTTCCCAAGCCCAGAAGGAGGGTCAGGCAAGGGGGCCGGGCCGGAGGTCGAGTGTAAGGCTCGGCAGGACGTTCGACCTTACCTCGGCAGGGTGACCAAGCTTCCCAAGCCTAGTAGGGGCAGGCAAGGGGGCTTGGCCTTAGTTCGAGTGTAAGGCTCGGCAGGACGTTCGACCTTACCTCAGCAGGGAGACCAAGCTTCCCAAGCCTAGTAGGAGAGTCAGGTAAGGGGGCTTGGCTGGAGTTCGAGTGTAAGGCTTGGCAGGACGTTCGGCCTTACCTCGGCAGGGAGACCAAGATTCCCAAGCCTGCTAGGGTCAGGCAAGGGGGCTTGGCCAGAGTTCGAGTGTAAGGCTCGGCAGGACCTTCGACCTTACCTCGGCAGGGAGACCAAGCTTCCCAAGCCTAGTAGGGTCAGGCAAGGGGGCTTGGCCTTAGTTCGAGTGTAAGGCTCGGCAGGACGTATGACCTTACCTCGGCAGGGAGACCAAGCTTCCCTAGCCCAGAAGGAGAGTCAGGCATGGGGGCTTGGCCGGAGTTCGAGTGTAAGGCTCGGCAGGACGTTCGGCCTTACCACGGCAGGGAGACCAAGCTTCCCAAGCCTAGCAGGAGAGTCAGGCAAGGGGACTTGGCCGGAGTTCGAGTGTAAGACTCAGCAGGACGTTCGTCCTTACCTCGGCAGGGAGGCCAAGCTTCCCAAGCCTACTAGGCTCAGGCAAGGGGGCTTGGCCGGAGTTCGAGTGTGAGGCTCGGCAGGACGTTCGACCTTACCTCGGCAGGGAGACCAAGCTTCCCAAGCCTAGTAGGAGAGTCAGGCAAGGGGGCTTGGGTGGAGTTCACGTGTAAGGCTCGGCAGGACGTTCGACCTTACCTCGGCAGGGAGACCAAGCTTCCCAAGCCCAGTAGGAGAGTCAGGCAAGGGGGCTTGGCCAGGGTTCGAGTGTAAGGCTCGGCAGGACGTTCGACCTTACCTCGGCAGGGAGACCAAGCTTCCCAAGCCTAGTAGGGGCAGGCAAGGGGGCTTGGCCGGAGTTCGAGTGTAAGTCTTGGCAAGACGCTCGACCTTACCTCGGCAGGGAGACCAAGCTTCCCAAGCCCAGAAAAAGAGTCAGGCAAATGGGCTTGGCCGGAGTTCGATTGTAAGGCTCGGCTGGACGTTCGACCTTACCTCGGCAGGGAGACCAAGCTTCCCAAGCCCAGAAGGAGAGTCAGGCAAGGGGGCTTGGCCTTAGTTTGAGTGTAAGGCTCGGCAGGACGTTCGACCTTACCTCGGAAGGGAGACCAAGCTTCCCAAGCCTACTAGGCTCAGGCAAGGGGGCTTGGCCAGAGTTCGAGTGTGAGACTCGGCAGGACGTTCGACCTTGCCTCAGCAGGGAGACCAAGCTTCCCAAGCCTACTAGGCTCAGGCAAGGGGGCTTGGCCAGAGTTCGAGCGTAAGGCTCGGCAGGACGTTCGACCTTACCTCAGCAGGGAGACCAAGCTTGCCAAGCCTAGTCGGAGAGTCAGGCAAGGGGGCTTGGCCGGAGTTCGAGTGTACGGCTCGGCAGGACGTTCGGCCTGACCTCGGCAGGGAGACCAAGCTTCCCAAGCCTAGCAGGAGAGTCAGGCAAGGGGGCTTGGCCGGAGTTCGAGTGTAAGGCTTGGCAAGACGCTCGACCTTACCTCGGCAGGTAGACCAAGCTTCCCAAGCCCAGAAAAAGAGTCAGGCAAGGGGGCTTGGCCGGAGTTCGAGTGTAAGGCTCGGCAGGACGTTCGACCTTACCTCGACAGGGAGAACAAGCTTCCCAAGCCCAGAAGGAGAGTCAGGCAAGGGGGCTTGGCCGGAGTTCGAGTGTAAGGCTTGGCAAGACGCTCGACCTTACCTCGGCAGGTAGACCAAGCTTCCCAAGCCCAGAAAAAGAGTCAGGCAAGGGGGCTTGGCCTTAGTTCGAGTGTAAGGCTCGGCAGGACGTTCGACCTTACCTCGGCAGGGAGAACAAGCTTCCCAAGCCCAGAAGGAGAGTCAGGCAAGGGGGCTTGGCCGGAGTTCGAGTGTAAGGCTTGGCAGGACGTTCGGCCTGACCTCGGCAGGGAGACCAAGCTTCCCAAGCCTAGCAGGAGAGTCAGGCAAGGGGGCTTGGCCTTTGTTTGAGTGTAAGGCTCGGCAGGACGTTCGACCTTACCTCGGAAGGGAGACCAAGCTTCCCAAGCCTACTAGGCTCAGGCAAGGGGGCTTGGCCCGAGTTCGAGTGTAAGACTCGGCAGGACGTTCGACCTTACCTCGGCAGGGAGACCAAGTTTCCCAAGCCTACTAGGCTCAGGCAAGGGTGCTTGGCCAGAGTTCGAGTGTCAGACTCGGCAGGACGTTCGACCTCACCTCGGCAGGGAGACCAAGCTTCCCAAGCCTCGTAGGAGAGTCAGGCAAGGTGGCTTGGCCAGAGTTCGAGTGTAAGACTCGGCAGGACGTTCGACCTTACCTCAGCAGGGAGACCAAGCTTCCCAAGCCTACTAGGCTCAGGCAAGGGGGCTTGGCCAGAGTTCGAGTGTAAGGCTCGGCAGGACGTTCGACCTTACCTCAGCAGGGAGACCAAGCTTGCCAAGCCTAGTAGGAGAGTCAGGCAAGGGGGCTTGGCCTTAATTCGAGTGTAAGGCTCGGCAGGACGTTCGACCTTACCTCGGCAGGGAGACCAAGGTTCCCAAGCCTACTAGCCTCAGGCAAGGGGGCTTGGCCGGAGTTCGAGTGTAAGGCTTGGCAGGACCTTCGACCTTACCTCGGCAGGGAGACCAAGCTTCCCAAGCCTATTAGGGTCAGGCAAGGGGCTTGGCCCGAGTTCGAGTGTAAAGCTCGGCAGGACGTTCGACCTTACCTCGGCAGGGAGACCAAGGTTCCCAAGCCTACTAGCCTCAGGCAAGGGGGCTTGGCCGGAGTTCGAGTGTAAGGCTTGGCAGGACGTTCGGCCTGACCTCGGCAGGGTGACCAAGCTTCCCAAGCCTAGCAGGCGTGTCAGGCAAGAGGGCTTTGCCGGAGTTCGTGTGTAAGGCTCGGCAGGACATTCGACCTTACCTCGGCAGGGAGACCAAGCTTCCCAAGCCTAGTAGGCTCAGGCAAGGGGGCTTGGCCGGAGTTCGAGTGTAGGGCTTGGCAGGACGTTCGACCTTACCTCGGCAGGGAGACCAAGCTTCCCAAGCCTACTAGGGGCAGGCAAGGGGGCTTGGCCGGAGTACGAGTGTAAGGCTCGGCAAGACGTTCGACCTTACCTCGGTAGGGAGACCAAGCTTCCCAAGCGTAGTAGGAGAGTCAGGCAAGGGGGCTTGGCCGGAGTTTGAGTGTAAGGCTCGGCAGGACGTTTGACCTTACCTCGGCAGGGAGACCAAGCTTCCCAAGCCCAGAAAAAGAGTCAGGCAAGGGGGCTTGGCCGGAGTTCGAGTGTAAGGCTCGGCAGGACGTTTGACCTTACCTCGGCAGGGAGACCAAGCTTCCCAAGCCCAGAAGGAGGGTCAGGCAAGGGGGCCGGGCCGGAGGTCGAGTGTAAGGCTCGGCAGGACGTTCGACCTTACCTCGGCAGGGTGACCAAGCTTCCCAAGCCTAGTAGGGGCAGGCAAGGGGGCTTGGCCTTAGTTCGAGTGTAAGGCTCGGCAGGACGTTCGACCTTACCTCAGCAGGGAGACCAAGCTTCCCAAGCCTAGTAGGAGAGTCAGGTAAGGGGGCTTGGCTGGAGTTCGAGTGTAAGGCTTGGCAGGACGTTCGGCCTTACCTCGGCAGGGAGACCAAGATTCCCAAGCCTGCTAGGGTCAGGCAAGGGGGCTTGGCCAGAGTTCGAGTGTAAGGCTCGGCAGGACCTTCGACCTTACCTCGGCAGGGAGACCAAGCTTCCCAAGCCTAGTAGGGTCAGGCAAGGGGGCTTGGCCTTAGTTCGAGTGTAAGGCTCGGCAGGACGTATGACCTTACCTCGGCAGGGAGACCAAGCTTCCCTAGCCCAGAAGGAGAGTCAGGCATGGGGGCTTGGCCGGAGTTCGAGTGTAAGGCTCGGCAGGACGTTCGGCCTTACCACGGCAGGGAGACCAAGCTTCCCAAGCCTAGCAGGAGAGTCAGGCAAGGGGACTTGGCCGGAGTTCGAGTGTAAGACTCAGCAGGACGTTCGTCCTTACCTCGGCAGGGAGGCCAAGCTTCCCAAGCCTACTAGGCTCAGGCAAGGGGGCTTGGCCGGAGTTCGAGTGTGAGGCTCGGCAGGACGTTCGACCTTACCTCGGCAGGGAGACCAAGCTTCCCAAGCCTAGTAGGAGAGTCAGGCAAGGGGGCTTGGGTGGAGTTCACGTGTAAGGCTCGGCAGGACGTTCGACCTTACCTCGGCAGGGAGACCAAGCTTCCCAAGCCCAGTAGGAGAGTCAGGCAAGGGGGCTTGGCCAGGGTTCGAGTGTAAGGCTCGGCAGGACGTTCGACCTTACCTCGGCAGGGAGACCAAGCTTCCCAAGCCTAGTAGGGGCAGGCAAGGGGGCTTGGCCGGAGTTCGAGTGTAAGTCTTGGCAAGACGCTCGACCTTACCTCGGCAGGGAGACCAAGCTTCCCAAGCCCAGAAAAAGAGTCAGGCAAATGGGCTTGGCCGGAGTTCGATTGTAAGGCTCGGCTGGACGTTCGACCTTACCTCGGCAGGGAGACCAAGCTTCCCAAGCCCAGAAGGAGAGTCAGGCAAGGGGGCTTGGCCTTAGTTTGAGTGTAAGGCTCGGCAGGACGTTCGACCTTACCTCGGAAGGGAGACCAAGCTTCCCAAGCCTACTAGGCTCAGGCAAGGGGGCTTGGCCAGAGTTCGAGTGTGAGACTCGGCAGGACGTTCGACCTTGCCTCAGCAGGGAGACCAAGCTTCCCAAGCCTACTAGGCTCAGGCAAGGGGGCTTGGCCAGAGTTCGAGCGTAAGGCTCGGCAGGACGTTCGACCTTACCTCAGCAGGGAGACCAAGCTTGCCAAGCCTAGTCGGAGAGTCAGGCAAGGGGGCTTGGCCGGAGTTCGAGTGTACGGCTCGGCAGGACGTTCGGCCTGACCTCGGCAGGGAGACCAAGCTTCCCAAGCCTAGCAGGAGAGTCAGGCAAGGGGGCTTGGCCGGAGTTCGAGTGTAAGGCTCGGCAGGACGTTCGACCTTACCTCGGCAGGGAGACCAAGCTTCCCAAGCCTAGTAGGGGCAGGCAAGGGGGCTTGGCCGAAGTTCGAGTGTAAGGCTCGGCAAGACGTTCGACCTTACCTCGGTAGGGAGACCAAGCTTCCCAAGCGCAGTAGGAGAGTCAGGCAAGGGGGCTTGGCCTTAGTTGGAGTGTAAGGCTCGGCTGGACGTTCGACCTTACCTCGGAAGCGAGACCAAGCTTCCCAAGCCCAGAAAAAGAGTCAGGCACGGGGGCTTGGCCGGAGTTCGAGTGTAAGGCTTGGCAGGACGTTCGGCCTTACCTCGCAGGGAGACCAAGCTTCCCAAGCCTAGCAGGAGAATCAGGCAATGGGGCTTGGCCGGAGTTCGAGTGTAAGGCTCGGCAGGACGTTCGACCTTACCTCGTCAGGGAGACCAAGCTTCCCAAGCCTAGTAGGGGCAGGCAAGGGGGCTTGGCCGGAGTTCGAGTGTAAGGCTCGGCAGGACGTTCGACCTTACCTCGGCAGGTAGACCAAGCTTCCCAAGCCCAGAAAAAGAGTCAGGCAAGGGGGCTTGGCCGGAGTTCGAGTGTAAGGCTCGGCAGGACGTTCGACCTTACCTCGGCAGGGAGAACAAGCTTCCCAAGCCCAGAAGGAGAGTCAGGCAAGGGGGCTTGGCCGGAGTTCGAGTGTAAGGCTTGGCAAGACGCTCGACCTTACCTCGGCAGGTAGACCAAGCTTCCCAAGCCCAGAAAAAGAGTCAGGCAAGGGGGCTTGGCCTTAGTTCGAGTGTAAGGCTCGGCAGGACGTTCGACCTTACCTCGGCAGGGAGAACAAGCTTCCCAAGCCCAGAAGGAGAGTCAGGCAAGGGGGCTTGGCCGGAGTTCGAGTGTAAGGCTTGGCAGGACGTTCGGCCTGACCTCGGCAGGGAGACCAAGCTTCCCAAGCCTAGCAGGAGAGTCAGGCAAGGGGGCTTGGCCTTTGTTTGAGTGTAAGGCTCGGCAGGACGTTCGACCTTACCTCGGAAGGGAGACCAAGCTTCCCAAGCCTACTAGGCTCAGGCAAGGGGGCTTGGCCCGAGTTCGAGTGTAAGACTCGGCAGGACGTTCGACCTTACCTCGGCAGGGAGACCAAGCTTCCCAAGCCTACTAGGCTCAGGCAAGGGTGCTTGGCCAGAGTTCGAGTGTAAGACTCGGCAGGACGTTCGACCTCACCTCGGCAGGGAGACCAAGCTTCCCAAGCCTCGTAGGAGAGTCAGGCAAGGTGGCTTGGCCAGAGTTCGAGTGTAAGACTCGGCAGGACGTTCGGCCTGACCTCGGCAGGGAGACCAAGCTTCCCAAGCCTACTAGGCTCAGGCAAGGGGGCTTGGCCAGAGTTCGAGTGTAAGGCTCGGCAGGACGTTCGACCTTACCTTAGCAGGGAGACCAAGCTTGCCAAGCCTAGTAGGAGAGTCAGGCAAGGGGGCTTGGCCTTAATTCGAGTGTAAGGCTCGGCAGGACGTTCGACCTTACCTCGGCAGGGAGACCAAGCTTCCCAAGCCTACTAGCCTCAGGCAAGGGGGCTTGGCCGGAGTTCGAGTGTAAGGCTTGGCAGGACCTTCGACCTTACCTCGGCAGGGAGACCAAGCTTCCCAAGCCTATTAGGGTCAGGCAAGGGGCTTGGCCCGATTTCGAGTGTAAAGCTCGGCAGGACGTTCGACCTTACCTCGGCAGGGAGACCAAGCTTCCCAAGCCTAGTAGGAGAGTCAGGCAAGGGGGCTTGGCCGGAGTTCGAGTGTAAGGCTTGGCAGGACGTTCGGCCTGACCTCGGCAGGGTGACCAAGCTTCCCAAGCCTAGCAGGCGTGTCAGGCAAGAGGGCTTTGCCGGAGTTCGTGTGTAAGGCTCGGCAGGACATTCGACCTTACCTCGGCAGGGAGACCAAGCTTCCCAAGCCTAGTAGGCTCAGGCAAGGGGGCTTGGCCGGAGTTCGAGTGTAGGGCTTGGCAGGACGTTCGACCTTACCTCGGCAGGGAGACCAAGCTTCCCAAGCCTACTAGGGGCAGGCAAGGGGGCTTGGCCGGAGTACGAGTGTAAGGCTCGGCAAGACGTTCGACCTTACCTCGGTAGGGAGACCAAGCTTCCCAAGCGTAGTAGGAGAGTCAGGCAAGGGGGCTTGGCCGGAGTTTGAGTGTAAGGCTCGGCAGGACCTTCGACCTTACCTCGGCAGGGAGACCAAGCTTCCCAAGCCCAGAAGGAGGGTCAGGCAAGGGGGCCGGGCCGGAGGTCGAGTGTAAGGCTCGGCAGGACGTTCGACCTTACCTCGGCAGGGTGACCAAGCTTCCCAAGCCTAGTAGGGGCAGGCAAGTGGGCTTGGCCGGAGTTCGAGTGTAAGGCTCGGCAAGACGTTCCACCTTACCTCGGCAGGGAGACCAAGCTTCCCAAGCCTAGTAGGAGAGTCAGGCAAGGGGGCTTGGCCTTAGTTCGAGTGTAAGGCTCGGCAGGACGTTCGACCTTACCTCAGCAGGGAGACCAAGCTTCCCAAGCCTAGTAGGAGAGTCAGGTAAGGGGGCTTGGCTGGAGTTCGAGTGTAAGGCTTGGCAGGACGTTCGGCCTTACCTCGGCAGGGAGACCAAGATTCCCAAGCCTGCTAGGGTCAGGCAAGGGGGCTTGGCCAGAGTTCGAGTGTGAGGCTCGGCAGGACCTTCGACCTTACCTCGGCAGGGAGACCAAGCTTCCCAAGCCTAGTAGGGTCAGGCAAGGGGGCTTGGCCTTAGTTCGAGTGTAAGGCTCGGCAGGACGTATGACCTTACCTCGGCAGGGAGACCAAGCTTCCCTAGCCCAGAAGGAGAGTCAGGCATGGGGGCTTGGCCGGAGTTCGAGTGTAAGGCTCGGCAGGACGTTCGGCCTTACCACGGCAGGGAGACCAAGCTTCCCAAGCCTAGCAGGAGAGTCAGGCAAGGGGACTTGGCCGGAGTTCGAGTGTAAGACTCAGCAGGACGTTCGTCCTTACCTCGGCAGGGAAGCCAAGCTTCCCAAGCCTACTAGGCTCAGGCAAGGGGGCTTGGCCGGAGTTCGAGTGTGAGGCTCGGCAGGACGTTCGACCTTACCTCGGCAGGGAGACCAAGCTTCCCAAGCCTAGTAGGAGAGTCAGGCAAGGGGGCTTGGTTGGAGTTCACGTGTAAGGCTCGGCAGGACGTTCGACCTTACCTCGGCAGGGAGACCAAGCTTCCCAAGCCCAGTAGGAGAGTCAGGCAAGGGGGCTTGGCCAGGGTTCGAGTGTAAGGCTCGGCAGGACGTTCGACCTTACCTCGGCAGGGAGACCAAGCTTCCCAAGCCTAGTAGGGGCAGGCAAGGGGGCTTGGCCGGAGTTCGAGTGTAAGTCTTGGCAAGACGCTCGACCTTACCTCGGCAGGGAGACCAAGCTTCCCAAGCCCAGAAAAAGAGTCAGGCAAGGGGGCTTGGCCGGAGTTCGATTGTAAGGCTCGGCTGGACGTTCGACCTTACCTCGGCAGGGAGACCAAGCTTCCCAAGCCCAGAAGGAGAGTCAGGCAAGGGGGCTTGGCCTTAGTTTGAGTGTAAGGCTCGGCAGGACGTTCGACCTTACCTCGGAAGGGAGACCAAGCTTCCCAAGCCTACTAGGCTCAGGCAAGGGGGCTTGGCCAGAGTTCGAGTGTGAGACTCGGCAGGACGTTCGACCTTACCTCAGCAGGGAGACCAAGCTTCCCAAGCCTACTAGGCTCAGACAAGGGGGCTTGGCCAGAGTTCGAGCGTAAGGCTCGGCAGGACGTTCGACCTTACCTCAGCAGGGAGACCAAGCTTGCCAAGCCTAGTCGGAGAGTCAGGCAAGGGGGCTTGGCCGGAGTTCGAGTGTACGGCTCGGCAGGACGTTCGGCCTGACCTCGGCAGGGAGACCAAGCTTCCCAAGCCTAGCAGGAGAGTCAGGCAAGGGGGCTTGGCCGGAGTTCGAGTGTAAGGCTCGGCAGGACGTTCGACCTTACCTCGGCAGGGAGACCAAGCTTCCCAAGCCTAGTAGGGGAAGGCAAGGGGGCTTGGCCGGAGTTCGAGTGTAAGGCTCGGCAAGACGTTCGACCTTACCTCGGTAGGGAGACCAAGCTTCCCAAGCCTAGCAGGAGAGTCAGGCAAGGGGGCTTGGCCTTAGTTTGAGTGTAAGGCTCGGCTGGACGTTGGACCTTACCTCGGAAGCGAGACCAAGCTTCCCAAGCCCAGAAAAAGAGTCAGGCAAGGGGGCTTGGCCGGAGTTCGAGTGTAAGGCTTGGCAGGACGTTCGGCCTTACCTCGCAGGGAGACCAAGCTTCCCAAGCCTAGCAGGAGAATCAGGCAATGGGGCTTGGCCGGAGTTCGAGTGTAAGGCTCGGCAGGACGTTCGACCTTACCTCGTCAGGGAGACCAAGCCTCCCAAGCCTAGTAGGGGCAGGCAAGGGGGCTTGGCCGGAGTTCGAGTGTAAGGCTCGGCAAGACGTTCGACCTTACCTCGGCAGGGTGACCAAGCTTCCCAAGCCTAGTAGGAGAGTCAGGCAAGGGGGCTTGGCCTTAGTTCGAGTGTAAGGCTCGGCAGGACGTTGGACCTTACCTCGGCAGGGAGACCAAACTTCCCAAGTCTAGTAGGAGAGTCAGGCAAGGGGGCTTGGCCAGAGTTCGAGTGTAAGGCTTGGCAGGACGTTCGGCCTTACCTCGGCAGGGAGACCAAGATTCCCAAGCCTGCTAGGCTCAGGCAAGGGGGCTTGGCCAGAGTTCGAGTGTAAGGCTCGGCAGGACCTTCGACCTTACCTCGGCAGGGAGACCAAGCTTCCCAAGCCTAGTAGGGTCAGGCAAGGTGGCTTGGCCTTAGTTCGAGTGTAAGGCTCGGCAGGACATTTGACCTTACCTCGTCAGGGAGACCAAGCTTCCCAAGCCCAGAAGGAGAGTCCGGCATGGGGGCTTGGCCGGAGTTCGAGTGTAAGGCTCGGCAGGACGTTCGGCCTTACCACGGTAGGGAGACCAAGCTTCCCAAGCCTAGTAGGGGCAAGCAAGGGGGCTTGACCAGCATTCGAGTGCAAGGCTCGGCAGGACGTTCGACCTTACCTCAGCTGGGAGACCAAGCTTCCCAAGCCCAGTAGGAGAGTCAGGCAAGGGGGCTTGGCCGGTGTTTGAGTGTAAGGCTCGGCAGGACGTTCGACCTTACCTCGGCAGGGAGACCAAGCTTCCCAAGCCTAGTAGCGGCAGGCAAGGGGGCTTGGCCGGAGTTCGAGTGTAAGGCTTGGCAAGACGCTCGACCTTACCTCGGCAGGGAGACCAAGCTTCCCAAGCCCAGAAAAAGAGTCAGGCAAGGGGGCTTGGCCTTAGTTCGAGTGTAAGGCTCGGCAGGACGTTCGACCTTACCTCGGCAGGGAGAACAAGCTTCCCAAGCCCAGAAGGAGAGTCAGGCAAGGGGGCTTGGCCGGAGTTCGAGTGTAAGGCTTGGCAGGACGTTCGGCCTGACCTCGGCAGGGAGACCAAGCTTCCCAAGCCTAGCAGGAGAGTCAGGCAAGGGGGCTTGGCCGGAGTTCGAGTGTAAGGCTCGGCAGGACGTTCGACCTTACCTCGGAAGGGAGACCAAGCTTCCCGAGCCTACTAGGCTCCGGCAAGGGGGCTTGGCCAGAGTTCGAGTGTAAGACTCGGCAGGACGTTCGACCTTACCTCGGCAGGGAGACCAAGCTTCCCAAGCCTACTAGGCTCAGGCAAGGGGGCTTGGCCAGAGTTCGAGTGTAAGACTCGGCAGGACGTTCGACCTTACCTCAGCAGGGAGACCAAGTTTCCCAAGCCCAGAAAAAGAGTCAGGCAAGGGGGATTGGCCGGAGTTCAAGTGTAAGTCTTGGCAGGACGTTCGGCCTTACCTCGGCAGGGAGACCAAGCTTCCCAAGCCTAGCAGGAGAGTCAGGCAATGGGGCTTGGCCGGAGTTGGAGTGTAGGGCTCGGCAGGACGTTCGACCTTACCTCGTCAGGGAGACCAAGCTTCCCAAGCCTAGTAGGAGAGTCAGGCAAGGGGGCTTGGCCAGAGTTCGAGTGTAAGGCTCGGCAGGACGTTCGACCTTACCTCAACAGGGAGACCAAGCTTGCCAAGCCTAGTCGGAGAGTCAGGCAAGGGGGCTTGGCCGGAGTTCGAGTGTAAGGCTCGGCAGGACGTTCGGCCTGACCTCGGCAGAGAGACCAAGCTTCCCAAGCCTAGCAGGAGAGTCAGGCAAGGGGTCTTTGCCGGAGTTCGAGTGTAAGGCTCGGCAGGACGTTCGACCTTACCTCGGCAGGGAGACCAAGCTTCCCAAGCCTAGTAGGGGCAGGCAAGGGGGCTTGGCCGGAGTTCGAGTGTAAGGCTCGGCAGGACGTTCGACCTTACCGCGGTAGGGAGACCAAGCTTCCCAAGCGCAGTAGGAGAGTCAGGCAAGGGGGCTTGGCCTTAGTTGGAGTGTAAGGCTCGGCTGGACGTTCGACCTTACCTCGGAAGGGAGACCAAGCTTCCCAAGCCTATTAGGAGAGTCAGGCAAGGGGGCTTGGCCAGAGTTCGAGTGTAAGGCTGGGCAGGACTTTCGGCCTTACCTCGGCAGGGAGACCAAGATTCCCAAGCCTGCTAGGCTCAGGCAAGGGGGCTTGGCCAGAGTTCGAGTGTAAGGCTCGGCAGGACCTTCGACCTTACCTCGGCAGGGAGACCAAGCTTCCCAAGCCTGGTAGGGTCAGGCAAGGGGGCCTGGCCTTAGTTCGAGTGTAAGGCTCGGCAGGACGTTTGACCTTACCTCGGCAGGGAGACCAAGCTTCCCAAGCCCAGAAGGAGAGTCCGGCATGGGGGCTTGGCCGGAGTTCGAGTGTAAGGCTCGGCTGGACGTTCGACCTTACCTCGGAAGGGAGACCAAGCTTCCCAAGCCCAGAAAAAGAGTCAGGCAAGGGGGCTTGGCCGGAGTTCGAGTGTAAGGCTTGGCAGGACGTTCGGCCTAACCTCGGCAGGGAGACCAAGCTTCCCAAGCCTAGCAGGAGAATCAGGCAATGGGGCTTGGCCGGAGTTCGAGTGTAGGGCTCGGCAGGACGTTCGACCTTACCTCGTCAGGGAGACCAAGCTTCCCAAGCCTAGTAGGGGCAGGCAAGGGGGCTTGGCCTTATTTCGAGTGTAAGGCTCGGCAGGACGTTTGACCTTACCTCGGCAGGGAGACCAAGCTTCCCAAGCCCAGAAGGAGGGTCAGGCAAGGGGGCCTGGCCGGAGTTCGAGTGTAAGGCTCGGCAGGACGTTCGACCTTACCTCGGCAGGGAGACCAAGCTTCCCAAGCCTAGTAGCGGCAGGCAAGGGAGCTTGGCCGGAGCTCGAGTGTAAGGCTTGGCAAGACGCTCGACCTTACCTCGGCAGGTAGACCAAGCTTCCCAAGCCCAGAAAAAGAGTCAGGCAAGGGGGCTTGGCCTTAGTTTGAGTGTAAGGCTCGCCAGGACGTTCGACCTTACCTCGGCAGGGAGACCAAGCTTCCCAAGCCCAGAAGGAGAGTCAGGCAAGGGGGCTTGGCCGGAGTTCGAGTGTAAGGCTTGGCAGGACGTTCGGCCTGACCTCGGCAGGGAGACCAAGCTTCCCAAGCCTAGCAGGAGAGTCAGGCAAGGGGGCTTGGCCTTTATTTGAGTGTAAGGCTCGGCAGGACGTTCGACCTTACCTCGGAAGGGAGACCAAGCTTCCCAAGCCTACTAGGCTCAGGCAAGGGGGCTTGGCCAGAGTTCGAGTGTAAGACTCGGCAGGACGTTCGACCTTACCTCAGCAGGGAGACCAAGCTTCCCAAGCCTACTAGGCTCAGGCAAGGTGGCTTGGCCAGAGTTCGAGTGTAAGACTCGGCAGGACGTTCGACCTTACCTCAGCAGGGAGACCAAGCTTCCCAAGCCCAGAAAAAGAGTCAGGCAAGGGGGCTTGGTCGGAGTTCGAGTGTAAGGCTCGGCAGGACGTTCGGCCTGACCTCGGCAGGGAGACCAAGCTTCCCAAGCCTAGCAGGAGAGTCAGGCAAGGGGGCTTTGCCGGAGTTCGAGTGTAAGGCTCGGCAGGACGTTCGACCTTACCTCAGCAGGGAGACCAAGCTTCCCAAGCCTAGTAGGGGCAGGCGAGGGGGCTTGGCCGGAGTTCGAGTGTAAGGCTCGGCAGGACGTTCGACCTTACCGCGGTAGGGAGACCAAGCTTCCCAAGCGCAGTAGGAGAGTCAGGCAAGGGGGCTTGGCCTTAGTTGGAGTGTAAGGCTCGGCTGGACGTTCGACCTTACCTCGGAAGGCAGACCAAGCTTCCCAAGCCTATTAGGAGAGTCAGGCAAGGGGGCTTGGCCAGAGTTCGAGTGTAAGGCTTGGCAGGACGTTCGGCCTTACCTCGGCAGGGAGACCAAGATTCCCAAGCCTGCTAGGCTCAGGCAGGGGGGCTTGGCCAGAGTTCGAGTGTAAGGCTCGGCAGGACCTTCGACCTTACCTCGGCAGGGAGACCAAGCTTCCCAAGCCTGGTGGGGTCAGGCAAGGGGGCCTGGCCTTAGTTCGAGTGTAAGGCTCGGCAGGACGTTTGACCTTACCTCGGCAGGGAGACCAAGCTTCCCAAGCCCAGAAGCAGTGTCCGGCATGGGGGCTTGGCCGGAGTTCGAGTGTAAGGCTCGGCTGGACGTTCGACCTTACCTCGGAAGGGAGACCAAGCTTCCCAAGCCCAGAAAAAGAGTCAGGCAAGGGGGCTTGGCCGGAGTTCGAGTGTAAGGCTAGGCAGGACGTTCGGCCTTACCTCGGCAGGGAGACCAAGCTTCCCAAGCCTAGCAGGAGAATCAGGCAATGGGGCTTGGCCGGAGTTCGAGTGTAGGGCTCGGCAGGACGTTCGACCTTACCTCGTCAGGGAGACCAAGCTTCCCAAGCCTAGTAGGGGCAGGCAAGGGGGCTTGGCCTTATTTCGAGTGTAAGGCTCGGCAGGACGTTCGACCTTACCTCGGCAGGGAGACCAAGCTTCCCAAGCCCAGGAGAGTCAGGCAAGGGGGCTTGGCCGGAGTTCGAGTGTAAGGCTTGGCAGGACATTCGGCCTGACCTCGGCAGGGAGACCAAGCTTCCCAAGCCTAGCAGGAGAGTCAGGCAAGGGGGATTGGCCTTTGTTTGAGTGTTAGGCTCGGCAGGACGTTCGACCTTACCTCGGAAGGGAGACCAAGCTTCCCAAGCCTACTAGGCTCAGGCAAGGGGGCTTGGTCCGAATTCGAGTGTAAGACTCGGCAGGACGTTCGACCTTACCTCGGCAGGGAGACCAAGCTTCCCAAGCCCAGAAGGAGGGTCAGGCAAGGGGGCTTGGCCAGAGTTCGAGTGTAAGGCTCGGCAGGACGTTCGACCTTACCTCAGCAGGGAGACCAAGCTTGCCAAGCCTAGTCGGAGAGTCAGGCAAGGGGGCTTGGCCGGAGTTCGAGTGTAAGGCTTGGCAGGACGTTCGGCCTGACCTCGGCAGGGAGACCAAGCTTCCCAAGCCTAGCAGGAGAGTCAGGCAAGGGGGCTTTGCCGGAGTTCGAGTGTAAGGCTCGGCAGGACGTTCGACCTTACCTCGGCAGGGAGACCAAGCTTCCCAAGCCTAGTAGTGGCAGGCAAGGGGCCTTGGCCGGAGTTCGAGTGCAAGGCTCGGCAAGATGTTCGACCTTAACTCGGTAGGGAGACCAAGCTTCCCAAGCGCAGTAGGAGAGTCAGGCGAGGGGGCTTGGCCGGAGTTTGAGTGTAAGGCTCGGCAGGACGTTTGACCTTACCTCGGCAGGGAGACCAAGCTTCCCAAGCCCAGAAAAAGAGTCAGGCAAGGGGGCTTGGCCGGAGTTCGCGTGTAAGGCTTGGCAGGACGTTCAGCCTTACCTCGGCAGGGAGACCAAGCTTCCCAAGCCTCGTAGGAGAGTCAGGCAATGGGGCTCGGCCGGACTTGGAGTGTAGGGCTCGGCAGGACGTTCGACCTTACCTCGTCAGGGAGACCAAGCTTCCCAAGCCTAGTAGGAGAGTCAGGCAAGGGGGCTTGGCAGGAGTTCGACTGTAAGGCTCGGCAGGACGTTCGACCTTACCTCAGCAGCGAGACCAAGCTTGCCAAGCCTAGTCGGAGAGTCAGGCAAGGGGGCTTGGCCGGAGTTCGAGTGTAAGGCTCAGCAGGACGTTCGGCCTTACCTCGGCAGGGAGACCAAGCTTCCCAAGCCTAGCAGGAGAGTCAGGCAAGGGGGCTTTGCCAGAGTTCGAGTGTAAGGCTCGGCAGGACGTTCGACCTTACCTCGGCAGGGAGACCAAGCTTCCCAAGCCTAGTAGGGGCAGGCAAGGGGGCTTGGCCGGAGTTCGAGTGTAAGGCTCGGCAAGACGTTCGACCTTACCTCGGTAGGGAGACCAAGCTTCCCAAGCGCAGTAGGAGAGTCAGGCAAGGGGGCTTGGCCTTAGTTGGAGTGTAAGGCTCGGCTGGACGTTCGACCTTACCTCGGAAGGGAGACCAAGCTTCCCAAGCCCAGAAAAAGAGTCAGGCAAGGGGGCTTGGCCGGACTTCGAGTGTAAGGCTCGGCAGGAAGTTCGGCCTTACCTCGGCAGGGAGACCAAGCTTCCCAAGCCTAGCAGGAGAATCAGGCAATGGGTCTTGGCCGGAGTTCGAGTGTAGGGCTCGGCAGGACGTTCGACCTTACCTCGGCAGGGAGACCAAGCTTCCCAAGCCTAGTAGGAGCGTCAGGCAAGGGGGCTTGGCCAGAGTTCGAGTGTAAGGCTTGGCAGGACGTTCGGCCTTACCTCGGCAGGGAGACCAAGCTTCCCAAGCCTAGTAGCGGCAGGCAAGGGGGCTTGGCCGGAGTTTGAGTGTAAGGCTCGGCAGGACGTTTGACCTTACCTCGGCAGGGAGACCAAGCTTCCCAAGCCCAGAAAAAGAGTCAGGCAAGGGGGCTTGGCCTTAGTTCGAGTGTAAGGCTCGGCAGGACGTTCGACCTTACCTCGGCAGGGAGAACAAGCTTCCCAAGCCCAGAAGGAGAGTCAGGCAAGGGGGCTTGGCCGGAGTTCGAGTGTAAGGCTTGGCAGGACGTTCGGCCTGACCTCGGCAGGGAGACCAAGCTTCCCAAGCCTAGCAGGAGAGTCAGGCAAGGGGGCTTGGCCTTAGTTTGAGTGTAAGGCTCGGCAGGACGTTCGACCTTACCTCGGAAGGGAGACCAAGCTTCCCAAGCCTACTAGGCTCAGGCAAGGGGGCTTGGCCAGAGTTCGAGTGTAAGACTGGGCAGGACGTTCGACCTTACCTCAGCAGGGAGACCAAGCTTCCCAAGCCTACTAGGCTCAGGCAAGGGGGCTTGGCCAGAGTTCGAGTGTAAGGCTCGGCAGGACGTTCGACCTTACCTCAGCAGGGAGACCAAGCTTGCCAAGCCTAGTCGGAGAGTCAGGCAAGGGGGCTTGGCCGGAGTTCGAGTGTAAGGCTCGGCAGGACGTTCGGCCTGACCTCGGCAGGGAGACCAAGCTTCCCAAGCCTAGCAGGAGAGTCAGGCAAGGGGGCTTTGCCGGAGTTTGAGTGTAAGGCTCGGCAGGACGTTTGACCTTACCTCGGCAGGGAGACCAAGCTTCCCAAGCCTAGCAGGAGAGTCAGGCAAGGGGGCTTGGCCTTTATTTGAGTGTAAGGCTCGGCAGGACGTTCGACCTTACCTCGGAAGGGAGACCAAGCTTCCCGAGCCTACTAGGCTCCGGCAAGGGGGCTTGGCCAGAGTTCGAGTGTAAGACTCGGCAGGACGTTCGACCTTACCTCAGCAGGGAGACCAAGCTTCCCAAGCCTACTAGGCTCAGGCAAGGGGGCTTGGCCAGAGTTCGAGTGTAAGACTCGGCAGGACGTTCGACCTTACCTCAGCAGGGAGACCAAGCTTCCCAAGCCCAGAAAAAGAGTCAGGCAAGGGGGATTGGCCGGAGTTCAAGTGTAAGTCTTGGCAGGACGTTCGGCCTTACCTCGGCAGGGAGACCAAGCTTCCCAAGCCTAGCAGGAGAGTCAGGCAATGGGGCTTGGCCGGAGTTGGAGTGTAGGGCTCGGCAGGACGTTCGACCTTACCTCGTCAGGGAGACCAAGCTTCCCAAGCCTAGTAGGAGAGTCAGGCAAGGGGGCTTGGCCAGAGTTCGAGTGTAAGGCTCGGCAGGACGTTCGACCTTACCTCAACAGGGAGACCAAGCTTGCCAAGCCTAGTCGGAGAGTCAGGCAAGGGGGCTTGGCCGGAGTTCGAGTGTAAGGCTCGGCAGGACGTTCGGCCTGACCTCGGCAGGGAGACCAAGCTTCCCAAGCCTAGCAGGAGAGTCAGGCAAGGGGGCTTTGCCGGAGTTCGAGTGTAAGGCTCGGCAGGACGTTCGACCTTCCCTCGGCAGGGAGACCAAGCTTCCCAAGCCTAGTAGGGGCAGGCAAGGGGGCTTGGCCGGAGTTCGAGTGTAAGGCTCGGCAGGACGTTCGACCTTACCGCGGTAGGGAGACCAAGCTTCCCAAGCGCAGTAGGAGAGTCAGGCAAGGGGGCTTGGCCTTAGTTGGAGTGTAAGGCTCGGCTGGACGTTCGACCTTACCTCGGAAGGGAGACCAAGCTTCCCAAGCCTATTAGGAGAGTCAGGCAAGGGGGCTTGGCCAGAGTTCGAGTGTAAGGCTTGGCAGGACTTTCGGCCTTACCTCGGCAGGGAGACCAAGATTCCCAAGCCTGCTAGGCTCAGGCAAGGGGGCTTGGCCAGAGTTCGAGTGTAAGGCTCGGCAGGACCTTCGACCTTACCTCGGCAGGGAGACCAAGCTTCCCAAGCCTGGTAGGGTCAGGCAAGGGGGCCTGGCCTTAGTTCGAGTGTAAGGCTCGGCAGGACGTTTGACCTTACCTCGGCAGGGAGACCAAGCTTCCCAAGCCCAGAAGGAGAGTCCGGCATGGGGGCTTGGCCGGAGTTCGAGTGTAAGGCTCGGCTGGACGTTCGACCTTACCTCGGAAGGGAGACCAAGCTTCCCAAGCCCAGAAAAAGAGTCAGGCAAGGGGGCTTGGCCGGAGTTCGAGTGTAAGGCTTGGCAGGACGTTCGGCCTTACCTCGGCAGGGAGACCAAGCTTCCCAAGCCTAGCAGGAGAATCAGGCAATGGGGCTTGGCCGGAGTTCGAGTGTAGGGCTCGGCAGGACGTTCGACCTTACCTCGTCAGGGAGACCAAGCTTCCCAAGCCTAGTAGGGGCAGGCAAGGGGGCTTGGCCTTATTTCGAGTGTAAGGCTCGGCAGGACGTTTGACCTTACCTCGGCAGGGAGACCAAGCTTCCCAAGCCCAGAAGGAGGGTCAGGCAAGGGGGCCTGGCCGGAGTTCGAGTGTAAGGCTCGGCAGGACGTTCGACCTTACCTCGGCAGGGAGACCAAGCTTCCCAAGCCTAGTAGCGGCAGGCAAGGGAGCTTGGCCGGAGCTCGAGTGTATGGCTCGGCAAGACGCTCGACCTTACCTCGGCAGGTAGACCAAGCTTCCCAAGCCCAGAAAAAGAGTCAGGCAAGGGGGCTTGGCCTTAGTTTGAGTGTAAGGCTCGCCAGGACGTTCGACCTTACCTCGGCAGGGAGAACAAGCTTCCCAAGACCAGAAGGAGGGTCAGGCAAGGGGGCTTGGCCGGAGTTCGAGTGTAAGGCTTGGCAGGACGTTCGGCCTGACCTCGGCAGGGAGACCAAGCTTCCCAAGGCTAGCAGGAGAGTCAGACAAGGGGGCTTGGCCTTTATTTGAGTGTAAGGCTCGGCAGGACGTTCGACCTTACCTCGGAAGGGAGACCAAGCTTCCCAAGCCTACTAGGCTCAGGCAAGGGGGCTTGGCCAGAGTTCGAGTGTAAGACTCGGCAGGACGTTCGACCTTACCTCGGCAGGGAGACCAAGCTTCCCAAGCCTACTAGGCTCAGGCAAGGGGGCTTGGCCAGAGTTCGAGTGTAAGGCTCGGCAGGACGTTCGACCTTACCTCAGCAGGGAGACCAAGCTTGCCAAGCGCAGTAGGAGAGTCAGGCAAGGGGGCTTGGCCGGAGTTCGAGTGTAAGGCTTGGCGGGACGTTCGGCCTGACTTCGGCAGGGAGACCAAGCTTCCCAAGCCTAGCAGGAGAGTCAGGCAAGGGGGCTTTGCCGGAGTTCGAGTGTAAGGCTCGGCAGGACGTTCGACCTTACCTCGCCAGGGAGACCAAGCTTCCCAAGCCTAGTAGTGGCAGGCAAGGGGCCTTGGCCGGAGTTCGAGTGTAAGGCTCGGCAAGACGTTCGACCTTACCTCGGTAGGGAGACCAAGCTTCCCAAGCGCAGTAGGAGAGTCAGGCGAGGGGGCTTGGCCGGAGTTTGAGTGTAAGGCTCGGCAGGACGTTTGACCTTAACTCGGCAGGGAGACCAAGCTTCCCAAGCCCAGAAAAAGAGTCAGGCAAGGGGGCTTGGCCGGAGTTCGCGTGTAAGGCTTGGCAGGACGTTCGGCCTTACCTCGGCAGGGAGACCAAGCTTCCCAAGCCTCGTAGGAGAGTCAGGCAATGGGGCTCGGCCGGAGTTGGAGTGTAGGGCTCGGCAGGACGTTCGACCTTACCTCGTCAGGGAGACCAAGCTTCCCAAGCCTAGTAGGAGAGTCAGGCAAGGGGGCTTGGCAGGAGTTCGACTGTAAGGCTCGGCAGGACGTTCGACCTTACCTCAGCAGCGAGACCAAGCTTGCCAAGCCTAGTCGGAGGGTCAGGCAAGGGGGCTTGGCCGGAGTTCGAGTGTAAGGCTCAGCAGGACGTTCGGCCTTACCTCGGCAGGGAGACCAAGCTTCCCAAGCCTAGCAGGAGAGTCAGGCAAGGGGGCTTTGCCAGAGTTCGAGTGTAAGGCTCGGCAGGACGTTCGACCTTACCTCGGCAGGGAGACCAAGCTTCCCAAGCCTAGTAGGGGCAGGCAAGGGGGCTTGGCCGGAGTTCGAGTGTAAGGCTCGGCAAGACGTTCGACCTTACCTCGGTAGGGAGACCAAGCTTCCCAAGCGCAGTAGGAGAGTCAGGCAAGGGGGCTTGGCCTTAGTTGGGGTGTAAGGCTCGGCTGGACGTTCGACCTTACCTCGGAAGGGAGACCAAGCTTCCCAAGCCCAGAAAAAGAGTCAGGCAAGGGGGCTTGGCCGGACTTCGAGTGTAAGGCTCGGCAGGAAGTTCGGCCTTACCTCGGCAGGGAGACCAAGCTTCCCAAGCCTAGCAGGAGAATCAGGCAATGGGGCTTGGCCGGAGTTCGAGTGTAGGGCTCGGCAGGACGTTCGACCTTACCTCGGCAGGGAGACCAAGCTTCCCAAGCCTAGTAGGAGCGTCAGGCAAGGGGGCTTGGCCAGAGTTCGAGTGTAAGGCTTGGCAGGACCTTCGGCCTTACCTCGGCAGGGAGACCAAGCTTCCCAAGCCTAGTAGCGGCAGGCAAGGGGGCTTGGCCGGAGTTTGAGTGTAAGGCTCGGCAGGACGTTTGACCTTACCTCGGCAGGGAGACCAAGCTTCCCAAGCCCAGAAAAAGAGTCAGGCAAGGGGGCTTGGCCTTAGTTCGAGTGTAAGGCTCGGCAGGACGTTCGACCTTACCTCGGCAGGGAGAACAAGCTTCCCAAGCCCAGAAGGAGAGTCAGGCAAGGGGGCTTGGCCGGAGTTCGAGTGTAAGGCTTGGCAGGACGTTCGGCCTGACCTCGGCAGGGAGACCAAGCTTCCCAAGCCTAGCAGGAGAGTCAGGCAAGGGGGCTTGGCCTTAGTTTGAGTGTAAGGCTCGGCAGGACGTTCGACCTTACCTCGGAAGGGAGACCAAGCTTCCCAAGCCTACTAGGCTCAGGCAAGGGTGCTTGGCCAGAGTTCGAGTGTAAGACTGGGCAGGACGTTCGACCTTCCCTCAGCAGGGAGACCAAGCTTCCCAAGCCTACTAGGCTCAGGCAAGGGGGCTTGGCCAGAGTTCGAGTGTAAGGCTCGGCAGGACGTTCGACCTTACCTCAGCAGGGAGACCAAGCTTGCCAAGCCTAGTCGGAGAGTCAGGCAAGGGGGCTTGGCCGGAGTTCGAGTGTAAGGCTCGGCAGGACGTTCGGCCTGACCTCGGCAGGGAGACCAAGCTTCCCAAGCCTAGCAGGAGAGTCAGGCAAGGGGGCTTTGCCGGAGTTTGAGTGTAAGGCTCGGCAGGACGTTTGACCTTACCTCGGCAGGGAGACCAAGCTTCCCAAGCCCAGAAAAAGAGTCAAGCAAGGGGGCTTGGCCGGAGTTCGAGTGTAAGGCTTGGCAGGACGTTCGGCCTTACCTCGGCAGGAAGACCAAGCCTCCCAAGCCTAGTAGGAGAGTCAGGCAAGGGGGCTTGGCCGGAGTTCGAGTGTAAGGCTTGGCAGGACGTTCGGCCTTACCTCGGCAGGGAGACCAAGATTCCCAAGCCTGCTAGGCTCAGGCAAGGGGGCTTGGCCAGAGTTCGAGTGTAAGGCTCGGCGGGACCTTCGACCTTACCTCGGCAGGGAGACCAAGGTTCCCAAGCCTAGTAGGGTCAGGCAAGGGGGCTTGGCCTTAGTTCGAGTGTAAGGCTCGGCAGGACGTTTGACCTTACCTCGGCAGGGAGGCCAAGCTTCCCAAGCCTACTAGGCTCAGGCAAGGGGGCTTGGCCGCAGTTCGAGTGTGAGGCTCGGCAGGACGTTCGACCTTACCTCGGCAGGGAGACCAAGCTTCCCAAGCCTAGTAGGAGAGTCAGGCAAGGGGGCTTGGGTGGAGTTCTAGTGTAAGGCTCGGCAGGACGTTCGACCTTACCTCGGAAAGGGAGACCAAGCTTCCCAAGCCTACTAGGCTCAGGCAATGGGGCTTGGCCAGAGTTCGAGTGTAAGACTCGGCAGGACGTTCGACCTTACCTCAGCAGGGAGACCAAGCTTCCCAAGCCTACTAGGCTCAGGCAAGGGGGCTTGGCCAGAGTTCGAGTGTAAGGCTCGGCAGGACGTTCGACCTTACCTCAGCAGGGAGACCAAGCTTGCCAAGCCTAGCCGGAGAGTCAGGCAAGGGGGCTTGGCCGGAGTTCGAGTGTAAGGCTCGGCAGGACGTTCGGCCTGACCTCGGCAGGGAGACCAAGCTTCCCAAGCCCAGAAAAAGAGTCAGGCAAGGGGGCTTGGCCTTAGTTCGAGTGTAAGGCTCGGCAGGACGTTCGACCTTACCTCGGCAGGGAGAACAAGCTTCCCAAGCCCAGAAGGAGAGTCAGGCAAGGGGGCTTGGCCGGAGTTCGAGTGTAAGGCTTGGCAGGACGTTCGGCCTGACCTCGGCAGGGAGACCAAGCTTCCCAAGCCTAGCAGGAGAGTCAGGCAAGGGGGCTTGGCCTTAGTTTGAGTGTAAGGCTCGGCAGGACGTTCGACCTTACCTCGGAAGGGAGACCAAGCTTCCCAAGCCTACTAGGCTCAGGCAAGGGTGCTTGGCCAGAGTTCGAGTGTAAGACTGGGCAGGACGTTCGACCTTCCCTCAGCAGGGAGACCAAGCTTCCCAAGCCTACTAGGCTCAGGCAAGGGGGCTTGGCCAGAGTTCGAGTGTAAGGCTCGGCAGGACGTTCGACCTTACCTCAGCAGGGAGACCAAGCTTGCCAAGCCTAGTCGGAGAGTCAGGCAAGGGGGCTTGGCCGGAGTTCGAGTGTAAGGCTCGGCAGGACGTTCGGCCTGACCTCGGCAGGGAGACCAAGCTTCCCAAGCCTAGCAGGAGAGTCAGGCAAGGGGGCTTTGCCGGAGTTTGAGTGTAAGGCTCGGCAGGACGTTTGACCTTACCTCGGCAGGGAGACCAAGCTTCCCAAGCCCAGAAAAAGAGTCAAGCAAGGGGGCTTGGCCGGAGTTCGAGTGTAAGGCTTGGCAGGACGTTCGGCCTTACCTCGGCAGGAAGACCAAGCCTCCCAAGCCTAGTAGGAGAGTCAGGCAAGGGGGCTTGGCCGGAGTTCGAGTGTAAGGCTTGGCAGGACGTTCGGCCTTACCTCGGCAGGGAGACCAAGATTCCCAAGCCTGCTAGGCTCAGGCAAGGGGGCTTGGCCAGAGTTCGAGTGTAAGGCTCGGCGGGACCTTCGACCTTACCTCGGCAGGGAGACCAAGCTTCCCAAGCCTAGTAGGGTCAGGCAAGGGGGCTTGGCCTTAGTTCGAGTGTAAGGCTCGGCAGGACGTTTGACCTTACCTCGGCAGGGAGGCCAAGCTTCCCAAGCCTACTAGGCTCAGGCAAGGGGGCTTGGCCGCAGTTCGAGTGTGAGGCTCGGCAGGACGTTCGACCTTACCTCGGCAGGGAGACCAAGCTTCCCAAGCCTAGTAGGAGAGTCAGGCAAGGGGGCTTGGGTGGAGTTCTAGTGTAAGGCTCGGCAGGACGTTCGACCTTACCTCGGAAAGGGAGACCAAGCTTCCCAAGCCTACTAGGCTCAGGCAATGGGGCTTGGCCAGAGTTCGAGTGTAAGACTCGGCAGGACGTTCGACCTTACCTCAGCAGGGAGACCAAGCTTCCCAAGCCTACTAGGCTCAGGCAAGGGGGCTTGGCCAGAGTTCGAGTGTAAGGCTCGGCAGGACGTTCGACCTTACCTCAGCAGGGAGACCAAGCTTGCCAAGCCTAGTCGGAGAGTCAGGCAAGGGGGCTTGGCCGGAGTTCGAGTGTAAGGCTCGGCAGGACGTTCGGCCTGACCTCGGCAGGGAGACCAAGCTTCCCAAGCCTAGCAGGAGAGTCAGGCAAGGGGGCTTTGCCGGAGTTCGAGTGTAAGGCTCGGCAGGACGTTCGACCTTACCTCGGAAGGGAGACCAAGCTTCCCAAGCCTAGTAGGGGCAGGCAAGGGGGCTTGGCCGGAGTTCGAGTGTAAGGCTCGGCAAGACGTTCGACCTTACCTCGGTAGGGAGACCAAGCTTCCCAAGCGCAGTAGGAGAGTCAGGCAAGGGGGCTTGGCCGGAGTTCGAGTGTAAGGCTCGGCAGGACGTTTGACCTTACCTCGGCAGGGAGACCAAGCTTCCCAAGCCCAGAAAAAGAGTCAGGCAAGGGGGCTTGACCGGAGTTCGAGTGTAAGGCTTGGCAGGACGTTCGGCCTTACCTCGGCAGGGAGACCAAGCTTCCCAAGCCTTGCAGGAGAATCAGGCAATGGGGCTTGGCCGGAGTTCGAGTGTAGGGCTCGGCAGGACGTTCGACCTTACCTCGGCAGGGAGACCAAGCTTCCCAAGCCTAGTAGGAGCGTCAGGCAAGGGGGCTTGGCCAGAGTTCGAGTGTAAGGCTTGGCAGGACGTTCGGCCTTACCTCGGCAGGGAGACCAAGCTTCCCAAGCCTAGTAGCGGCAGGCAATGGGGCTTGGCCTGAGTTTGAGTGTAAGGCTCGGCAGGACGTTTGACCTTACCTCGGCAGGGAGACCAAGCTTCCCAAGCCCAGAAGGAGAGTCAGGCAAGGGGGCTTGGCCGGAGTTCGAGTGTAAGGCTTGGCAGGACGTTCGGCCTGACCTCGGCAGGGAGACCAAGCTTCCCAAGCCTAGCAGGAGAGTCAGGCAAGGGGGCTTGGCCTTAGTTTGAGTGTAAGGCTCGGCAGGACGTTCGACCTTACCTCGGAAGGGAGACCAAGCTTCCCAAGCCTACTAGGCTCAGGCAAGGGGGCTTGGCCAGAGTTCGAGTGTAAGACTGGGCAGGACGTTCGACCTTACCTCAGCAGGGAGACCAAGCTTCCCAAGCCTAGCAGGAGAGTCAGGCAAGGGGGCTTGGCCTTAGTTTGAGTGTAAGGCTCGGCAGGACGTTCGACCTTACCTCGGAAGGGAGACCAAGCTTCCCAAGCCTACTAGGCTCAGGCAAGGGGGCTTGGCCAGAGTTCGAGTGTAAGACTGGGCCGGACGTTCGACCTTACCTCGGCAGGGAGACCAAGCTTCCCAAGCCTACTAGGCTCAGGCAAGGGGGCTTGGCCAGAGTTCGAGTGTAAGGCTCGGCAGGACGTTCGACCTTACCTCAGCAGGGCGACCAAGCTTGCCAAGCCTAGTCGGAGAGTCAGGCAAGGGGGCTTGGCCGGAGTTCGAGTGTAAGGCTCGGCAGGACGTTCGGCCTGACCTCGGCAGGGAGACCAAGCTTCCCAAGCCTAGCAGGAGAGTCAGGCAAGGGGGCTTTGCCGGAGTTTGAGTGTAAGGCTCGGCAGGAAGTTTGACCTTACCTCGGCAGGGAGACCAAGCTTCCCAAGCCCAGAAAAAGAGTCAGGCAAGGGGGCTTGGCCGGAGTTCGAGTGTAAGGCTTGGCAGGATGTTCGGCCTTACCTCAGCAGGGAGACCAAGCTTCCCAAGCCTAGTAGGAGAGTCAGGCAAGGGGGCTTGGCCTTAGTTCGAGTGTAAGGCTCGGCAGGACGTTCGACCTTACCTCGGCAGGAAGACCAAGCCTCCCAAGCCTAGTAGGAGAGACAGGCAAGGGGGCTTGGCCGGAGTTCGAGTGTAAGGCTTGGCAGGACGTTCGGCCTTACCTCGGCAGGGAGACCAAGATTCCCAAGCCTGCTAGGCTCAGGCAAGGGGGCTTGGCCAGAGTTCGAGTGTAAGGCTCGGCGGGACCTTCGACCTTACCTCGGCAGGGAGGCCAAGCTTACCAAGCCTACTAGGCTCAGGCAAGGGGGCTTGGCCGGAGTTCGAGTGTGAGGCTCGGCAGGACGTTCGACCTTACCTCGGCAGGAAGACCAAGCTTCCCAAGCCTAGTAGGAGAGTCAGGCAAGGGGGCTTGGCCGGAGTTCGAGTGTAAGGCTTGGCAGGACGTTCGGCCTTACCTCGGCAGGGAGACCAAGATTCCCAAGCCTGCTAGGCTCAGGCAAGGGGGCTTGGCCAGAGTTCGAGTGTAAGGCTCGGCGGGACCTTCGACCTTACCTCGGCAGGGAGACCAAGCTTCCCAAGCCTAGTAGGGTCAGGCAAGGGGGCTTGGCCTTAGTTCGAGTGTAAGGCTCGGCAGGACGTTTGACCTTACCTCGGCAGGGAGGCCAAGCTTCCCAAGCCTACTAGGCTCAGGCAAGGGGGCTTGGCCGGAGTTCGAGTGTGAGGCTCGGCAGGACGTTCGACCTTACCTCGGCAGGGAGACCAAGCTTCCCAAGCCTAGTAGGAGAGTCAGGCAAGGGGGCTTGGGTGGAGTTCTAGTGTAAGGCTCGGCAGGACGTTCGACCTTACCTCGGAAAGGGAGACCAAGCTTCCCAAGCCTACTAGGCTCAGGCAAGGGCGCTTGGCCAGAGTTCGAGTGTAAGACTCGGCAGGACGTTCGACCTTACCTCAGCAGGGAGACCAAGCTTCCCAAGCCTACTAGGCTCAGGCAAGGGGGCTTGGCCAGAGTTCGAGTGTAAGGCTCGGCAGGACGTTCGACCTTACCTCAGCAGGGAGACCAAGCTTCCCAAGCCTACTAGGCTCAGGCAAGGGGGCTTGGCCGGAGTTCGAGTGTAAGGCTCGGCAGGACGTTCGGCCTGACCTCGGCAGGGAGACCAAGCTTCCCAAGCCTAGCAGGAGAGTCAGGCAAGGGGGCTTTGCCGGAGTTCGAGTGTAAGGCTCGGCAGGACGTTCGACCTTACCTCGGAAGGGAGACCAAGCTTCCCAAGCCTAGTAGGGGCAGGCAAGGGGGCTTGGCCGGAGTTCGAGTGTAAGGCTCGGCAAGACGTTCGACCTTACCTCGGTAGGGAGACCAAGCTTCCCAAGCGCAGTAGGAGAGTCAGGCAAGGGGGCTTGGCCGGAGTTTGAGTGTAAGGCTCAGCAGGACGTTTGACCTTACCTCGGCAGGGAGACCAAGCTTCCCAAGCCCAGAAAAAGAGTCAGGCAAGGGGGCTTGACCGGAGTTTGAGTGTAAGGCTTGGCAGGACGTTCGGCCTTACCTCGGCAGGGAGACCAAGCTTCCCAAGCCTAGCAGGAGAGTCAGGCAATGGGGCTTGGCCGGAGTTGGAGTGTAGGGCTCGACAGGACGTTCGACCTTACCTCGGTAGGGAGACCAAGCTTCCCAAGCGCAGTAGGAGAGTCAGGCAAGGGGGCTTGGCCTTAGTTGGAGTGTAAGGCTCGGCTGGACGTTCGACCTTACCTCAGAAGGGAGACCAAACTTCCCAAGCCCAGAAAAAGAGTCAGGCAAGGGGGCTTGGCCGGAGTGCGAGTGTAAGGCTTGGCAGGACGTTCGACCTTACCTCGGCAGGGAGACCAAGCTTCCCAAGCCTAGTAGGGGCAGGCAAGGGGGCTTGGCCTTATTTCGAGTGTAAGGCTCGGCAGGACGTTTGACCTTACCTCGGCAGGGAGACCAAGCTTCCCAAGCCCAGAAGGAGGGTCAGGCAAGGGGGCTCGGCCGGAGGTCGAGTGTAAGGCTCGGCAGGACGTTCGACCTTACCTCGGCAGGGAGACCAAGCTTCCCAAGCCTAGTAGCGGCAGGCAAGGGGGCTTGGCAGGAGTTCGAGTGTAAGGCTCGTCAGGACGTTTGACCTTACTTCGGCAGGGAGACCAAGCTTCCCAAGCCCAGAAGGAGAGTCCGTCATGGGGGCTTGGCCGGAGTTCGAGTGTAAGGCTCGGCAGGACGTTCGGCCTGGCCTCGGCAGGGAGACCAAGCTTCCCAAGCCTAGCAGGAGAGTCAGGCAAGGGGGCTTTGCCGGAGGTCGAGTGTAAGGCTCGGCAGGACGTCCGACCTTACCTCGGCAGGGAGACCAAGCTTCCCAAGCCTAGTAAGGGCAGGCAAGGGGCTTGGCCGGAGTTCGAGTGTAAGGCTCGGCAGGACGTTCGGCCTTACCTCGGCAGGGAGGCCGAGCTTCCCAAGCCTACTAGGCTCAGGCAAGGGGGCTTGGCCGGAGTTCGAGTGTGAGGCTCGGCAGGGCGTTCGACCTTACCTCGGCAGGGAGACCAAGCTTCCCAAGCCTAGTAGGAGAGTCAGGCAAGGGGGCTTGGGTGGAGTTCTAGTGTAAGGCTCGGCAGGACGTTCGACCTTACCTCGGCAGGGAGACCAAGCTTCCCAAGCCTAGTAGGGGCAGGCAAGGGGGCTTGACCAGCGTTCGAGTGTAAGGCTCGGCAGGACGTTCGACCTCACCTCAGCAGCGAGACCAAGCTTCCCAAGCCCAGTAGGAGAGTCAGGCAAGGGGGCTTGGCCGGAGTTCGAGTGTAAGGCTTGGCAAGACGCTCGACCTTACCTCGGCAGGGAGACCAAGCTTCCCAAGCCCAGAAAAAGAGTCAGGCAAGGGGGCTTGGCCTTAGTTCGAGTGTAATGCTCGGCAGGACGTTCGACCTTACCTCGGCAGGGAGAACAAGCTTCCCAAGCCCAGAAGGAGAGTAAGGCAAGGGGGCTTGACCGGAGTTCGAGTGTAAGGTTTGGCAGGACGTTCGGCCTAGCCTCGGCAGGGAGACCAAGCTTCCCAAGCCTAGCAGGAGAGTCAGGCAAGGGGGCTTGGCCTTAGTTTGACGGTAAGGCTCGGCAGGACGTTCGACCTTACCTCGGAAGGGAGACCAAGCTTCCCAAGCCTACTAGGCTCAGGCAAGGGGGCTTGGCCAGAGTTCGAGTGTAAGACTCGGCAGGACGTTCGACCTTACCTCAGCAGGGAGACCAAGCTTCCCAAGCCTACTAGGCTCAGGCAAGGGGGCTTGGCCAGAGTTCGAGTGTAAGACTCGGCAGGACGTTCGACCTTACCTCAGCAGGGAGACCAAGCTTGCCAAGCCTAGTTGGAGAGTCAGGCAAGGGGGCTTGGCCGGAGTTCGAGTGTAAGGCTCGGCAGGACGTTCGGCCTGACCTCGGCAGGGAGACCAAGCTTCCCAAGCCTAGCAGGAGAGTCAGGCGAGGGGGCTTTGCCGGAGTTCGAGGGTAAGGCTCGGCAGGACGTTCGACCTAACCTCGGCAGGGAGACCAAGCTTCCCAAGCCCAGAAGGAGAGTCAGGAAAGGGGGCTTGGCCGGAGTTCGAGTGTAAGGCTTGGCAGGACGTTCGGCCTGACCTCGGCAGGGAGACCAAGCTTCCCAAGCCTAGCAGGAGAGTCAGGCAAGGGGGCTTGGCCGGAGTTCGAGTGTAAGGCTCGGCAGGACGTTCGACATTACCTCGGCAGGGAGACCAAGCTTCCCAAGCCTACTAGGCTCAGGCAAGGGGCCATGGCCAGATTTCGAGTGTAAGGCTCAGCAGGACACTCGACCGTGCCTCAGCAGGGAGACCAAGCTTCCCAAGCCTAGTAGGAGTGTCAGGCAAGGGGGCGTGGCCTTAGTTCGAGTGTAAGGCTCGGCAGGACGTTCGACCTTACCTCGGCAGGGAGAACAAGCTTCCCAAGCCCAGAAGGAGATTCAGGCAAGGGGGCTTGGCCGGAGTTCGAGTGTAAGTCTTGGCAGGACGTTCGGCCTGACCTCGGCAGGGAGACCAAGCTTCCCAAGCCTAGCAGGAGAGTCAGGCAAGGGGGCATTGCCGGAGTTCGAGTGTAAGGCTCGGCAGGACATTGGACCTTACCTCGGCAGGGAGACCAAGCTTCCCAAGCCTACTAGGCTCAGGCAAGGGGGCTTGGCGGGAGTTCGAGTGTAAGGCTCGGCAGGACGTTCGACCTTACCTCAGCAGGGAGACCAAGCTTGCCAAGGCTAGTAGGAGAGTCAGGCAAGGGGGCTTGGCCTTAGTTCGAGTGTAAGGCTCGGCAGGACGTTCGACCTTACCTCGGCAGGGAGACCAAGCTTCCCAAGCCTAGTAGGAGAGTTAGGCAAGGGGGCTTGGCCGGAGTTCGAGCGTAAGGCTTGGCAGGACGTTCGGCCTTACCTCGTCAGGGAGACCAAGCTTCCCAAGCATAGTAGGAGAGTCAGGCAAGGGGGCTTGGCCAGAGTTCGAGTGTAAGGCTCGGCAGGACGTTCGACCTTACCTCGGCAGGGAGACCAAGCTTCCCAAGCCTAGTAGGAGAGTCAGGCAAGGGGGCTTGGCCGGAGTTCGAGTGTAAGTCTCGGCAGGACGTTCGACCTTACCTTGGCAGGGACCCCAAGCTTCCCAAGCCTTGTAGGAGAGTCAGGCAAGGGTGATTGGCCGGAGTTCGAGTGTAAGGCTCGGCAGGACGTTCGACCTTACCTCGGCAGGGAGACCAAGCTTCCCAAGCCTAGCAGGAGAGTCAGGCAAGGGGGCTTGGCCTTAGTTTGAGTGTAAGGCTCGCCAGGACGTTTGACCTTACCTCGGAAGGGAGACCAAGCTTCCCAAGCCTACTAGGCTCAGGCAAGGGGGCTTGGCCAGAGTTCGAGTGTATGACTCGGCAGGACGTTCGACCTTACCTCAGCAGGGAGACCAAGCTTCCCAAGCCTACTAGGCTCAGGCAAGGGGGCTTGGCCAGAGTTTGAGTGTAAGGCTTGGCAGGACGTTCGACCTTACCTCGTCAGGGAGACCAAGCTTGCCAAGCCTAGTCGGAGAGTCAGGCAAGGGGGCTTGGCCGGAGTTCGAGTGTAAGGCTCGGCAGGACGTTCGGCCTGACCTCGGCAGGGAGACCAAGCTTCCCAAGCCTAGCAGGAGAGTCAGGCAAGGGGGCTTTGCTGGAGTTCGAGTGTAAGGCTCGGCAGGACGTTCGACCTTACCTCGGAAGGGAGACCAAGCTTCCCAAGCCTAGCAGGGGCAGGCAAGGGGGCTTGGGTGGAGTTCACGTGTAAGGCTCGGCAAGACGTTCGACCTTGCCTCGGCAGGAAGACCAAGCTTCCCAAGCGCAGTAGGAGAGTCAGGCAAGGGGGCTTGGCCGGAGTTTGAGTGTAAGGCTCGGCAGGACGTTTGACCTTACCTCGGCAGGGAGACCAAGCTTCCCAAGCCCAGAAAAAGAGTCAGGCAAGGGGGCTTGACCGGAGTTCGAGTGTAAGGCTTGGCAAGACGCTCGACCTTACCTCGGCAGGGAGACCAAGCTTCCCAAGCCCAGAAAAAGAGTCAGGCAAGGGGGCTTGGCCTTAGTTCGAGTGTAAGGCTCGGCAGGACGTTCGACCTTACCTCGGCAGGGAGACCAAGCTCCCCAAGCCCAGAAGGAGAGTCAGGCAAGGGGGCTTGGCCGGAGTTCGAGTGTAAGGTTTGGCAGGACGTTCGGCCTTACCTCGGAAGGGAGACCAAGCTTCCCAAGCCTACTAGGCTCAGGCAAGGGGGCTTGGCCAGAGTTCGAGTGTAAGGCTCGGCAGGACGTTCGACCTTACCTCAGCAGGGAGACCAAGCTTCCCAAGCCTACTAGGCTCAGGCAAGGGGGCTTGGCCAGAGTTCGAGTGTAAGGCTCGGCAGGACGTTCGACCTTACCTCAGCAGGGAGACCAAGCTTGCCAAGCCTAGTCGGAGAGTCAGGCAAGGGGGCTTGGCCGGAGTTCGAGTGTAAGGCTCGGCAGGACGTTCGGCCTGACCTCGGCAGGGAGACCAAGCTTCCCAAGCCTAGCAGGAGAGTCAGGCGAGGGGGCTTTGCCGGAGTTCGAGGGTAAGGCCCGGCAGGACGTTCGACCTAACCTCGGCAGGGAGACCAAGCTTCCCAAGCCCAGAAGGACAGTCAGGCAAGGGGGCTTGGCCGGAGTTCGAGTGTAAGGCTTGGCAGGACGTTCGGCCTGACCTCGGCAGGGAGACCAAGCTTCCCAAGCCTAGCAGGAGAGTCAGGCAAGGGGGCTTGGCCGGAGTTCGAGTGTAAGGCTCGGCAGGACGTTCGACATTACCTCGGCAGGGAGACCAAGCTTCCCAAGCCTACTAGGCTCAGGCACGGGGCCATGGCCAGATTTCGAGTGTAAGGCTCAGCAGGACACTCGACCGTGCCTCAGCAGGGAGACCAAGCTTCCCAAGCCTAGTAGGAGAGTCAGGCAAGTGGGCTTGGCCTTAGTTCGAGTGTAAGGCTCGGCAGGACGTTCGACCTTACCTCGGCAGGGAGAACAAGCTTCCCAAGCCCAGAAGGAGATTCAGGCAAGGGGGCTTGGCCGGAGTTCGAGTGTAAGTCTTGGCAGGACGTTCGGCCTGACCTCGGCAGGGAGACCAAGCTTCCCAAGCCTAGCAGGAGAGTCAGGCAAGGGGGCATTGCCGGAGTTCGAGTGTAAGGCTCGGCAGGACATTCGACCTTACCTCGGCAGGGAGACCAAGCTTCCCAAGCCTACTAGGCTCAGGCAAGGGGGCTTGGCGGGAGTTCGAGTGTAAGGCTCGGCAGGACGTTCGACCTTACCTCAGCAGGGAGACCAAGCTTGCCAAGGCTAGTAGGAGAGTCAGGCAAGGGGGCTTGGCCTTAGTTCGAGTGTAAGGCTCGGCAGGACGTTCGACCTTACCTCGGCAGGGAGACCAAGCTTCCCAAGCCTAGTAGGAGAGTCAGGCAAGGGGGCTTGGCCGGAGTTCGAGCGTAAGGCTTGGCAGGACGTTCGGCCTTACCTCGTCAGGGAGACCAAGCTTCCCAAGCATAGTAGGAGAGTCAGGCAAGGGGGCTTGGCCAGAGTTCGAGTGTAAGGCTCGGCAGGACGTTCGACCTTACCTCGGCAGGGAGACCAAGCTTCCCAAGCCTAGTAGGAGAGTCAGGCAAGGGGGCTTTGCCGGAGTTCGAGTGTAAGTCTCGGCAGGACGTTCGACCTTACCTTGGCAGGGAGACCAAGCTTCCCAAGCCTTGTAGGAGAGTCAGGCAAGGGTGATTGGCCGGAGTTCGAGTGTAAGGCTCGGCAGGACGTTCGACCTTACCTCGGCAGGGAGACCAAGCTTCCCAAGCCTAGCAGGAGAGTCAGGCAAGGGGGCTTGGCCTTAGTTTGAGTGTAAGGCTCGCCAGGACGTTCGACCTTACCTCGGAAGGGAGACCAAGCTTCCCAAGCCTACTAGGCTCAGGCAAGGGGGCTTGGCCAGAGTTCGAGTGTAAGACTCGGCAGGACGTTCGACCTTACCTCAGCAGGGAGACCAAGCTTCCCAAGCCTACTAGGCTCAGGCAAGGGGGCTTGGCCAGAGTTTGAGTGTAAGGCTTGGCAGGACGTTCGACCTTACCTCAGCAGGGAGACCAAGCTTGCCAAGCCTAGTCGGAGAGTCAGGCAAGGGGGCTTGGCCGGAGTTCGAGTGTAAGGCTCGGCAGGACGTTCGGCCTGACCTCGGCAGGGAGACCAAGCTTCCCAAGCCTAGCAGGAGAGTCAGGCAAGGGGGCTTTGCTGGAGTTCGAGTGTAAGGCTCGGCAGGACGTTCGACCTTACCTCGGAAGGGAGACCAAGCTTCCCAAGCCTAGTAGGGGCAGGCAAGGGGGCTCGGCCGGAGTTCGAGTGTAAGGCTCGGCAAGACGTTCGACCTTACCTCGGTAGGGAGACCAAGCTTCCCAAGCGCAGTAGGAGAGTCAGGCAAAGGGGCTTGGCCGGAGTTTGAGTGTAAGGCTCGGCAGGACGTTTGACCTTACCTCGGCAGGGAGACCAAGCTTCCCAAGCCCAGAAAAAGAGTCAGGCAAGGGGGCTTGACCGGAGTTCGAGTGTAAGGCTTGGCAGGACGTTCGGCCTTACCTCGGCAGGGAGACCAAGCTTCCCAAGCCTAGCAGGAGAGTCAGGCAAGGGGGCTTGGCCGGAGTTGGACTGTAGGGCTCGACAGGACGTTCGACCTTACCTCTGTAGGGAGACCAAGCTTCCCAAGCGCAGTAGGAGAGTCAGGCAAGGGGGCTTGGCCTTAGTTGGAGTGTAAGGCTCGGCTGGACGTTCGACCTTACCTCGGAAGGGAGACCAAGCTTCCCAAGCCCAGAAAAAGAGTCAGGCAAGGGGGCTTTGCCGGAGTTCGAGCGTAAGGCTTGGCAGGACGTTCAGCCTTACGTTGGCAGGGAGACCAAGCTTCCCAAGCCTACTAGACTCAGGCAAGGGGGCTTGGCCAGAGTTCGAGTGTAAGACTCGGCAGGACGTTCGACCTTACCTCGGCAGGGAGACCAAGCTTCCCAAGCCTACTAGGCTCAGGCAAGGGGGCTTGGCCGGAGTTCGAGTGTGAGGCTCGGCAGGACGTTCGACCTTACCTCGGCAGGGAGACCAAGCTTCCCAAGCCTAGTAGGAGAGTCAGGCAAGGGGGCTTGGGTGGAGTTCTAGTGTAAGGCTCGGCAGGACGTTCGACCTTACCTCGGAAAGGGAGACCAAGCTTCCCAAGCCTACTAGGCTCAGGCAAGGGCGCTTGGCCAGAGTTCGAGTGTAAGACTCGGCAGGACGTTCGACCTTACCTCAGCAGGGAGACCAAGCTTCCCAAGCCTACTAGGCTCAGGCAAGGGGGCTTGGCCAGAGTTCGAGTGTAAGGCTCGGCAGGACGTTCGACCTTACCTCAGCAGGGAGACCAAGCTTGCCAAGCCTAGTCGGAGAGTCAGGCAAGGGGGCTTGGCCGGAGTTCGAGTGTAAGGCTCGGCAGGACGTTCGGCTTACCTCGGCAGGGAGACCAAGCTTCCCAAGCCTAGCAGGAGAGTCAGGCAAGGGGGCTTTGCCGGAGTTCGAGTGTAAGGCTCGGCAGGACGTTCGACCTTACCTCGGAAGGGAGACCAAGCTTCCCAAGCCTAGTAGGGGCAGGCAAGGGGGCTTGGCCGGAGTTCGAGTGTAAGGCTCGGCAAGACGTTCGACCTTACCTCGGTAGGGAGACCAAGCTTCCCAAGCGCAGTAGGAGAGTCAGGCAAGGGGGCTTGGCCGGAGTTTGAGTGTAAGGCTCGGCAGGACGTTTGACCTTACCTCGGCAGGGAGACCAAGTTTCCCAAGCCCAGAAAAAGAGTCAGGCAAGGGGGCTTGACCGGAGTTTGAGTGTAAGGCTTGGCAGGACGTTCGGCCTTACCTCGGCGGGGAGACCAAGCTTCCCAAGCCTAGCAGGAGAGTCAGGCAATGGGGCTTGGCCGGAGTTGGAGTGTAGAGCTCGACAGGACGTTCGACCTTACCTCGGTAGGGAGACCAAGCTTCCCAAGCGCAGTAGGAGAGTCAGGCAAGGGGGCTTGGCCTTAGTTGGAGTGTAAGGCTCGGCTGGACGTTCGACCTTACCTCGGAAGGGAGACCAAACTTCCCAAGCCCAGAAAAAGAGTCAGGCAAGGGGGCTTGGCCGGAGTGCGAGTGTAAGGCTTGGCAGGAAGTTCGGCCTTACCTCGGCAGGGAGACCAAGCTTCCCAAGCCTAGCAGGAGAATCAGGCAATGGGGCTCTGCCGGAGTTCGAGTGTAGGGCTCGGCAGGACGTTCGACCTTACCTCGGCAGGAAGACCAAGCTTCCCAAGCCTAGTAGGGGCAGGCAAGGGGGCTTGGCCTTATTTCGAGTGTAAGGCTCGGCAGGACGTTTGACCTTACCTCGGCAGGGAGACCAAGCTTCCCAGGCCCAGAAGGAGGGTCAGGCAAGGGGGCTTGGCCGGAGGTCGAGTGTAAGGCTCGGCAGGACGTTCGACCTTACCTCGGCAGGGAGACCAAGCATCCCAAGCCTAGTAGGGGCAGGCAAGGGGGCTTGGCCAGAGTTCGAGTGTAAGGCTCGTCAGGACGTTTGACCTTACTTCGGCAGGGAGACCAAGCTTCCCAAGCCCAGAAGGAGAGTCCGTCATGGGGGCTTGGCCGGAGTTCGAGTGTAAGGCTCGGCAGGACGTTCGGCCTTACCTCAGCAGGGAGACCAAGCTTGCCAAGCCTAGTCGGAGAGTCAGGCAAGGGGGCTTGGCCGGAGTTCGAGTGTAAGGCTCGGCAGGACGTTCGGCCTGACCTCGGCAGGGAGACCAAGCTTCCCAAGCCTAGCAGGAGAGTCAGGCAAGGGGGCTTTGCCGGAGTTCGAGTGTAAGGCTCGGCAGGACGTCCGACCTTACCTCGGCAGGGAGACCAAGCTTCCCAAGCCTAGTAAGGGCAGGCAAGGGGCTTGGCCGGAGTTCGAGTATAAGGCTCGGCAGGACCTTCGACCTTACCTCGGCAGGGAGACCAAGCTTCCCAAGCCTAGTAGGGTCAGGCCAGGGGCCTTGGCCTTAGTTCGAGTGTAAGGCTCGGCAGGACGTTTGACCTTACCTCGGCAGGGAGACCAAGCTTCCCAAGCCCAGAAGGAGAGTCCGGCATGGGGGCTGGGCCGGAGTTGGAGTGTAAGGCTCGGCAGGACGTTCGGCCTTACCTCGGCAGGGAGGCCGAGCTTCCCAAGCCTACTAGGCTCAGGCAAGGGGGCTTGGCCGGAGTTCGAGTGTGAGGCTCGGCAGGGCGTTCGACCTTACCTCGGCAGGGAGACCAAGCTTCCCAAGCCTAGTAGGAGAGTCAGGCAAGGGGGCTTGGGTGGAGTTCTAGTGTAAGGCTCGGCAGGACGTTCGACCTTACCTCGGCAGGGAGACCAAGCTTCCCAAGCCTAGCAGGAGAGTCAGGCGAGGGGGCTTTGCCGGAGTTCGAGGGTAAGGCCCGGCAGGACGTTCGACCTAACCTCGGCAGGGAGACCAAGCTTCCCAAGCCCAGAAGGACAGTCAGGCAAGGGGGCTTGGCCGGAGTTCGAGTGTAAGGCTTGGCAGGACGTTCGGCCTGACCTCGGCAGGGAGACCAAGCTTCCCAAGACTAGCAGGAGAGTCAGGCAAGGGGGCTTGGCCGGAGTTCGAGTGTAAGGCTCGGCAGGACGTTCGACATTACCTCGGCAGGGAGACCAAGCTTCCCAAGCCTACTAGGCTCAGGCACGGGGCCATGGCCAGATTTCGAGTGTAAGGCTCAGCAGGACACTCGACCGTGCCTCAGCAGGGAGACCAAGCTTCCCAAGCCTAGTAGGAGAGTCAGGCAAGTGGGCTTGGCCTTAGTTCGAGTGTAAGGCTCGGCAGGACGTTCGACCTTACCTCGGCAGGGAGAACAAGCTTCCCAAGCCCAGAAGGAGATTCAGGCAAGGGGGCTTGGCCGGAGTTCGAGTGTAAGGCTTGGCAGGACGTTCGGCCTGACCTCGGCAGGGAGACCAAGCTTCCCAAGCCTAGCAGGAGAGTCAGGCAAGGGGGCATTGCCGGAGTTCGAGTGTAAGGCTCGGCAGGACATTCGACCTTACCTCGGCAGGGAGACCAAGCTTCCCAAGCCTACTAGGCTCAGGCAAGGGGGCTTGGCGGGAGTTCGAGTGTAAGGCTCGGCAGGACGTTCGACCTTACCTCAGCAGGGAGACCAAGCTTGCCAAGGCTAGTAGGAGAGTCAGGCAAGGGGGCTTGGCCTTAGTTCGAGTGTAAGGCTCGGCAGGACGTTCGACCTTACCTCGTCAGGGAGACCAAGCTTCCCAAGCCTAGTAGGAGAGTCAGGCAAGGGGGCTTGGGTGGAGTTCTAGTGTAAGGCTCGGCAGGACGTTCGACCTTACCTCGGCAGGGAGACCAAGCTTCCCAAGCCTAGTAGGAGAGTCAGGCAAGGGGGCTTGGCCGGAGTTCGAGTGTAAGTCTCGGCAGGACGTTCGACCTTACCTTGGCAGGGAGACCAAGCTTCCCAAGCCTTGTAGGAGAGTCAGGCAAGGGTGATTGGCCTGAGTTCGAGTGTAAGGCTCGGCAGGACGTTCGACCTTACCTCGGCAGGGAGACCAAGCTTCCCAAGCCTAGCAGGAGAGTCAGGCAAGGGGGCTTGGCCTTAGTTTGAGTGTAAGGCTCGCCAGGACGTTCGACCTTACCTCGGAAGGGAGACCAAGCTTCCCAAGCCCAGAAAAAGAGTCAGGCAAGGGGGCTTTGCCGGAGTTCGAGCGTAAGGCTTGGCAGGACGTTCAGCCTTACGTTGGCAGGGAGACCAAGCTTCCCAAGCCTACTAGACTCAGGCAAGGGGGCTTGGCCAGAGTTCGAGTGTAAGACTCGGCAGGACGTTCGACCTTACCTCGGCAGGGAGACCAAGCTTCCCAAGCCTAGTAGGAGAGTCAGGCAAGGGGGCTTGGCCTTAGTTCGAGTGTAAGGCTCGGCAGGACGTTTGACCTTACCTCGGCAGGGAGGCCAAGCTTCCCAAGCCTACTAGGCTCAGGCAAGGGGGCTTGGCCGGAGTTCGAGTGTGAGGCTCGGCAGGACGTTCGACCTTACCTCGGCAGGGAGACCAAGCTTCCCAAGCCTAGTAGGAGAGTCAGGCAAGGGGGCTTGGGTGGAGTTCTAGTGTAAGGCTCGGCAGGACGTTCGACCTTACCTCGGAAAGGGAGACCAAGCTTCCCAAGCCTACTAGGCTCAGGCAAGGGCGCTTGGCCAGAGTTCGAGTGTAAGACTCGGCAGGACGTTCGACCTTACCTCAGCAGGGAGACCAAGCTTCCCAAGCCTACTAGGCTCAGGCAAGGGGGCTTGGCCAGAGTTCGAGTGTAAGGCTCGGCAGGACGTTCGACCTTACCTCAGCAGGGAGACCAAGCTTGCCAAGCCTAGTCGGAGAGTCAGGCAAGGGGGCTTGGCCGGAGTTCGAGTGTAAGGCTCGGCAGGACGTTCGGCTTACCTCGGCAGGGAGACCAAGCTTCCCAAGCCTAGCAGGAGAGTCAGGCAAGGGGGCTTTGCCGGAGTTCGAGTGTAAGGCTCGGCAGGACGTTCGACCTTACCTCGGAAGGGAGACCAAGCTTCCCAAGCCTAGTAGGGGCAGGCAAGGGGGCTTGGCCGGAGTTCGAGTGTAAGGCTCGGCAAGACGTTCGACCTTACCTCGGTAGGGAGACCAAGCTTCCCAAGCGCAGTAGGAGAGTCAGGCAAGGGGGCTTGGCCGGAGTTTGAGTGTAAGGCTCGGCAGGACGTTTGACCTTACCTCGGCAGGGAGACCAAGCTTCCCAAGCCCAGAAAAAGAGTCAGGCAAGGGGGCTTGACCGGAGTTTGAGTGTAAGGCTTGGCAGGACGTTCGGCCTTACCTCGGCAGGGAGACCAAGCTTCCCAAGCCTAGCAGGAGAGTCAGGCAATGGGGCTTGGCCGGAGTTGGAGTGTAGAGCTCGACAGGACGTTCGACCTTACCTCGGTAGGGAGACCAAGCTTCCCAAGCGCAGTAGGAGAGTCAGGCAAGGGGGCTTGGCCTTAGTTGGAGTGTAAGGCTCGGCTGGACGTTCGACCTTACCTCGGAAGGGAGACCAAACTTCCCAAGCCCAGAAAAAGAGTCAGGCAAGGGGGCTTGGCCGGAGTGTGAGTGTAAGGCTTGGCAGGAAGTTCGGCCTTACCTCGGCAGGGAGACCAAGCTTCCCAAACCTAGCAGGAGAATCAGGCAATGGGGCTTTGCCGGAGTTCGAGTGTAGGGCTTGGCAGGAAATTCGGCCTTACCTCGGCAGGGAGACCAAGCTTCCCAAACCTAGCAGGAGAATCAGGCAATGGGGCTTTGCCGGAGTTCGAGTGTAGGGCTCGGCAGGACGTTCGACCTTACCTCGGCAGGGAGACCAAGCTTCCCAAGCCTAGTAGGGGCAGGCAAGGGGGCTTGGCCTTATTTCGAGTGTAAGGCTCGGCAGGACGTTTGACCTTACCTCGGCAGGGAGACCAAGCTTCCCAGGCCCAGAAGGAGGGTTAGGCAAGGGGGCTTGGCCGGAGGCCGAGTGTAAGGCTCGGCAGGACGTTCGACCTTACCTCGGCAGGGAGACCAAGCTTCCCAAGCCTAGTAGGGGCAGGCAAGGGGGCTTGGCCAGAGTTCGAGTGTAAGGCTCGTCAGGACGTTTGACCTTACTTCGGCAGGGAGACCAAGCTTCCCAAGCCCAGAAGGAGAGTCCGTCATGGGGGCTTGGCCGGAGTTCGAGTGTAAGGCTCGGCAGGACGTTCGGCCTTACCTCAGCAGGGAGACCAAGCTTGCCAAGCCTAGTCGGAGAGTCAGGCAAGGGGGCTTGGCCGGAGTTCGAGTGTAAGGCTCGGCAGGACGTTCGGCCTGACCTCGGCAGGGAGACCAAGCTTCCCAAGCCTAGCAGGAGAGTCAGGCAAGGGGGCTTTGCCGGAGTTCGAGTGTAAGGCTCGGCAGGACGTCCGACCTTACCTCGGCAGGGAGACCAAGCTTCCCAAGCCTAGTAAGGGCAGGCAAGGGGCTTGGCCGGAGTTCGAGTATAAGGCTCGGCAGGACCTTCGACCTTACCTCGGCAGGGAGACCAAGCTTCCCAAGCCTAGTAGGGTCAGGCCAGGGGCCTTGGCCTTAGTTCGAGTGTAAGGCTCGGCAGGACGTTTGACCTTACCTCGGCAGGGAGACCAAGCTTCCCAAGCCCAGAAGGAGAGTCCGGCATGGGGGCTGGGCCGGAGTTGGAGTGTAAGGCTCGGCAGGACGTTCGGCCTTACCTCGGCAGGGAGGCCGAGCTTCCCAAGCCTACTAGGCTCAGGCAAGGGGGCTTGGCCGGAGTTCGAGTGTGAGGCTCGGCAGGGCGTTCGACCTTACCTCGGCAGGGAGACCAAGCTTCCCAAGCCTAGTAGGAGAGTCAGGCAAGGGGGCTTGGGTGGAGTTCTAGTGTAAGGCTCGGCAGGACATTCGACCTTACCTCGGCAGGGAGACCAAGCTTCCCAAGCCTAGCAGGAGAGTCAGGCAAGGGGGCTTTGCCGGAGTTCGAGGGTAAGGCCCGGCAGGACGTTCGACCTAACCTCGGCAGGGAGACCAAGCTTCCCAAGCCCAGAAGGACAGTCAGGCAAGGGGGCTTGGCCGGAGTTCGAGTGTAAGGCTTGGCAGGACGTTCGGCCTGACCTCGGCAGGGAGACCAAGCTTCCCAAGCCTAGCAGGAGAGTCAGGCAAGGGGGCTTGGCCGGAGTTCGAGTGTAAGGCTCGGCAGGACGTTCGACATTACCTCGGCAGGGAGACCAAGCTTCCCAAGCCTACTAGGCTCAGGCACGGGGCCATGGCCAGATTTCGAGTGTAAGGCTCAGCAGGACACTCGACCGTGCCTCAGCAGGGAGACCAAGCTTCCCAAGCCTAGTAGGAGAGTCAGGCAAGTGGGCTTGGCCTTAGTTCGCGTGTAAGGCTCGGCAGGACGTTCGACCTTACCTCGGCAGGGAGAACAAGCTTCCCAAGCCCAGAAGGAGATTCAGGCAAGGGGGCTTGGCCGGAGTTCGAGTGTAAGGCTTGGCAGGACGTTCGGCCTGACCTCGGCAGGGAGACCAAGCTTCCCAAGCCTAGCAGGAGAGTCAGGCAAGGGGGCATTGCCGGAGTTCGAGTGTAAGGCTCGGCAGGACATTCGACCTTACCTCGGCAGGGAGACCAAGCTTCCCAAGCCTACTAGGCTCAGGCAAGGGGGCTTGGCGGGAGTTGAGTGTAAGGCTCGGCAGGACGTTCGACCTTACCTCAGCAGGGAGACCAAGCTTGCCAAGGCTAGTAGGAGAGTCAGGCAAGGGGGCTTGGCCTTAGTTCGAGTGTAAGGCTCGGCAGGACGTTCGACCTTACCTCGGCAGGGAGACCAAGCTTCCCAAGCCTAGTAGGAGAGTCAGGCAAGGGGGCTTGGCCGGAGTTCGAGCGTAAGGCTTGGCAGGACGTTCGGCCTTACCTCGTCAGGGAGACCAAGCTTCCCAAGCATAGTAGGAGAGTCAGGCAAGGGGGCTTGGCCAGAGTTCGAGTGTAAGGCTCGGCAGGACGTTCGACCTTACCTCGGCAGGGAGACCAAGCTTCCCAAGCCTAGTAGGAGAGTCAGGCAAGGGGGCTTGGCCGGAGTTCGAGTGTAAGTCTCGGCAGGACGTTCAACCTTACCTTGGCAGGGAGACCAAGCTTCCCAAGCCTTGTAGGAGAGTCAGGCAAGGGTGATTGGCCGGAGTTCGAGTGTAAGGCTCGGCAGGACGTTCGACCTTACCTCGGCAGGGAGACCAAGCTTCCCAAGCCTAGCAGGAGAGTCAGGCAAGGGGGCTTGGCCTTAGTTTGAGTGTAAGGCTCGCCAGGACGTTCGACCTTACCTCGGAAGGGAGACCAAGCTTCCCAAGCCTACTAGGCTCAGGCAAGGGGGCTTGGCCAGAGTTCGAGTGTAAGACTCGGCAGGACGTTCGACCTTACCTCAGCAGGGAGACCAAGCTTCCCAAGCCTACTAGGCTCAGGCAAGGGGGCTTGGCCAGAGTTCGAGTGTAAGGCTTGGCAGGACGTTCGACCTTACCTCAGCAGGGAGACCAAGCTTGCCAAGCCTTGTCGGAGAGTCAGGCAAGGGGGCTAGGCCGGAGTTCGAGTGTAAGGCTCGGCAGGACGTTCGGCCTGACCTCGGCAGGGAGACCAAGCTTCCCAAGCCTAGCAGGAGAGTCAGGCAAGGGGGCTTTGCTGGAGTTCGAGTGTAAGGCTCGGCAGGACGTCCGACCTTACCTCGGAAGGGAGACCAAGCTTCCCAAGCCTAGTAGGGGCAGGCAAGGGGGCTCGGCCGGAGTTCGAGTGTAAGGCTCGGCAAGACGTTCGACCTTACCTCGGTAGGGAGACCAAGCTTCCCAAGCGCAGTAGGAGAGTCAGGCAAGGGGGCTTGGCCGGAGTTTGAGTGTAAGGCTCGGCAGGACGTTTGACCTTACCTCGGCAGGGAGACCAAGCTTCCCAAGCCCAGAAAAAGAGTCAGGCAAGGGGGCTTGACCGGAGTTCGAGTGTAAGGCTTGGCAGGACGTTCGGCCTTACCTCGGAAGGGAGACCAAGCTTCCCAAGCCTAGCAGGAGAGTCAGGCAAGGGGGCTTGGCCGGAGTCGGACTGTAGGGCTCGACAGGACGTTCGACCTTACCTCGGTAGGGAGACCAAGCTTCCCAAGCGCAGTAGGAGAGTCAGGCAAGGGGGCTTGGCCTTAGTTGGAGTGTAAGGCTCGGCTGGACGTTCGACCTTACCTCGGAAGGGAGACCAAGCTTCCCAAGCCCAGAAAAAGAGTCAGGCAAGGGGGCTTTGCCGGAGTTCGAGCGTAAGGCTTGGCAGGACGTTCAGCCTTACGTTGGCAGGGAGACCAAGCTTCCCAAGCCTACTAGACTCAGGCAAGGGGGCTTGGCCAGAGTTCGAGTGTAAGACTCGGCAGGACGTTCGACCTTACCTCGGCAGGGAGACCAAGCTTCCCAAGCCTAGTAGGAGAGTCAGGCAAGGGGGCTTGGCCTTAGTTTGAGTGTAAGGCTCGGCAGGACGTTTGACCTTACCTCGGCAGGGAGGCCAAGCTTCCCAAGCCTACTAGGCTCAGGCAAGGGGGCTTGGCCGGAGTTCGAGTGTGAGGCTCGGCAGGACGTTCGACCTTACCTCGGCAGGGAGACCAAGCTTCCCAAGCCTAGTAGGAGAGTCAGGCAAGGGGGCTTGGGTGGAGTTCTAGTGTAAGGCTCGGCAGGACGTTCGACCTTACCTCGGAAAGGGAGACCAAGCTTCCCAAGCCTACTAGGCTCAGGCAAGGGCGCTTGGCCAGAGTTCGAGTGTAAGACTCGGCAGGACGTTCGACCTTACCTCAGCAGGGAGACCAAGCTTCCCAAGCCTACTAGGCTCAGGCAAGGGGGCTTGGCCAGAGTTCGAGTGTAAGGCTCGGCAGGACGTTCGACCTTACCTCAGCAGGGAGACCAAGCTTGCCAAGCCTAGTCGGAGAGTCAGGCAAGGGGGCTTGGCCGGAGTGCGAGTGTAAGGCTCGGCAGGACGTTCGACCTTACCTCGGTAGGGAGACCAAGCTTCCCAAGCGCAGTAGGAGAGTCAGGCAAGGGGGCTTGGCCGGAGTTTGAGTGTAAGGCTCGGCAGGACGTTTGACCTTACCTCGGCAGGGAGACCAAGCTTCCCAAGCCCAGAAAAAGAGTCAGGCAAGGGGGCTTGACCGGAGTTTGAGTGTAAGGCTTGGCAGGACGTTCGGCCTTACCTCGGCAGGGAGACCAAGCTTCCCAAGCCTAGCAGGAGAGTCAGGCAATGGGGCTTGGCCGGAGTTGGAGTGTAGAGCTCGACAGGACGTTCGACCTTACCTCGGTAGGGAGACCAAGCTTCCCAAGCGCAGTAGGAGAGTCAGGCAAGGGGGCTTGGCCTTAGTTGGAGTGTAAGGCTCGGCTGGACGTTCGGCCTTACCTCGGAAGGGAGACCAAACTTCCCAAGCCCAGAAAAAGAGTCAGGCAAGGGGGCTTGGCCGGAGTGCGAGTGTAAGGCTTGGCAGGAAGTTCGGCCTTACCTCGGCAGGGAGACCAAGCTTCCCAAGCCTAGCAGGAGAATCAGGCAATGGGGCTTTGCCGGAGTTCGAGTGTAGGGCTCGGCAGGACGTTCGACCTTACCTCGGCAGGGAGACCAAGCTTCCCAAGCCTAGTAGGGGCAGGCAAGGGGGCTTGGCCTTATTTCGAGTGTAAGGCTCGGCAGCACGTTTGACCTTACCTCGGCAGGGAGACCAAGCTTCCCAGGCCCAGAAGGAGGGTCAGGCAAGGGGGCTTGGCCGGAGGTCGAGTGTAAGGCTCGGCAGGACGTTCGACCTTACCTCGGCAGGGAGACCAAGCTTCCCAAGCCTAGTAGGGGCAGGCAAGGGGGCTTGGCCAGAGTTCGAGTGTAAGGCTCGTCAGGACGTTTGACCTTACTTCGGCAGGGAGACCAAGCTTCCCAAGCCCAGAAGGAGAGTCCGTCATGGGGGCTTGGCCGGAGTTCGAGTGTAAGGCTCGGCAGGACGTTCGGCCTTACCTCAGCAGGGAGACCAAGCTTGCCAAGCCTAGTCGGAGAGTCAGGCAAGGGGGCTTGGCCGGAGTTCGAGTGTAAGGCTCGGCAGGACGTTCGGCCTGACCTCGGCAGGGAGACCAAGCTTCCCAAGCCTAGCAGGAGAGTCAGGCAAGGGGGCTTTGCCGGAGTTCGAGTGTAAGGCTCGGCAGGACGTCCGACCTTACCTCGGCAGGGAGACCAAGCTTCCCAAGCCTAGTAAGGGCAGGCAAGGGGCTTGGCCGGAGTTCGAGTATAAGGCTCGGCAGGACCTTCGACCTTACCTCGGCAGGGAGACCAAGCTTCCCAAGCCTAGTAGGGTCAGGCCAGGGGCCTTGGCCTTAGTTCGAGTGTAAGGCTCGGCAGGACGTTTGACCTTACCTCGGCAGGGAGACCAAGCTTCCCAAGCCCAGAAGGAGAGTCCGGCATGGGGGCTGGGCCGGAGTTGGAGTGTAAGGCTCGGCAGGACGTTCGGCCTTACCTCGGCAGGGAGGCCGAGCTTCCCAAGCCTACTAGGCTCAGGCAAGGGGGCTTGGCCGGAGTTCGAGTGTGAGGCTCGGCAGGGCGTTCGACCTTACCTCGGCAGGGAGACCAAGCTTCCCAAGCCTAGTAGGAGAGTCAGGCAAGGGGGCTTGGGTGGAGTTCTAGTGTAAGGCTCGGCAGGACATTCGACCTTACCTCGGCAGGGAGACCAAGCTTCCCAAGCCTAGCAGGAGAGTCAGGCGAGGGGGCTTTGCCGGAGTTCGAGGGTAAGGCCCGGCAGGACGTTCGACCTAACCTCGGCAGGGAGACCAAGCTTCCCAAGCCCAGAAGGACAGTCAGGCAAGGGGGCTTGGCCGGAGTTCGAGTGTAAGGCTTGGCAGGACGTTCGGCCTGACCTCGGCAGGGAGACCAAGCTTCCCAAGCCTAGCAGGAGAGTCAGGCAAGGGGGCTTGGCCGGAGTTCGAGTGTAAGGCTCGGCAGGACGTTCGACATTACCTCGGCAGGGAGACCAAGCTTCCCAAGCCTACTAGGCTCAGGCACGGGGCCATGGCCAGATTTCGAGTGTAAGGCTCAGCAGGACACTCGACCGTGCCTCAGCAGGGAGACCAAGCTTCCCAAGCCTAGTAGGAGAGTCAGGCAAGTGGGCTTGGCCTTAGTTCGCGTGTAAGGCTCGGCAGGACGTTCGACCTTACCTCGGCAGGGAGAACAAGCTTCCCAAGCCCAGAAGGAGATTCAGGCAAGGGGGCTTGGCCGGAGTTCGAGTGTAAGGCTTGGCAGGACGTTCGGCCTGACCTCGGCAGGGAGACCAAGCTTCCCAAGCCTAGCAGGAGAGTCAGGCAAGGGGGCATTGCCGGAGTTCGAGTGTAAGGCTCGGCAGGACATTCGACCTTACCTCGGCAGGGAGACCAAGGTTCCCAAGCCTACTAGGCTCAGGCAAGGGGGCTTGGCGGGAGTTCGAGTGTAAGGCTCGGCAGGACGTTCGACCTTACCTCAGCAGGGAGACCAAGCTTGCCAAGGCTAGTAGGAGAGTCAGGCAAGGGGGCTTGGCCTTAGTTCGAGTGTAAGGCTCGGCAGGACGTTCGACCTTACCTCGGCAGGGAGACCAAGCTTCCCAAGCCTAGTAGGAGAGTCAGGCAAGGGGGCTTGGCCGGAGTTCGAGCGTAAGGCTTGGCAGGACGTTCGGCCTTACCTCGTCAGGGAGACCAAGCTTCCCAAGCATAGTAGGAGAGTCAGGCATGGGGGCTTGGCCAGAGTTCGAGTGTAAGGCTCGGCAGGACGTTCGACCTTACCTCGGCAGGGAGACCAAGCTTCCCAAGCCTAGTAGGAGAGTCAGGCAAGGGGGCTTGGCCGGAGTTCGAGTGTAAGTCTCGGCAGGACGTTCAACCTTACCTTGGCAGGGAGACCAAGCTTCCCAAGCCTTGTAGGAGAGTCAGGCAAGGGTGATTGGCCGGAGTTCGAGTGTAAGGCTCGGCAGGACGTTCGACCTTACCTCGGCAGGGAGACCAAGCTTCCCAAGCCTAGCAGGAGAGTCAGGCAAGGGGGCTTGGCCTTAGTTTGAGTGTAAGGCTCGCCAGGACGTTCGACCTTACCTCGGAAGGGAGACCAAGCTTCCCAAGCCTACTAGGCTCAGGCAAGGGGGCTTGGCCAGAGTTCGAGTGTAAGACTCGGCAGGACGTTCGACCTTACCTCAGCAGGGAGACCAAGCTTCCCAAGCCTACTAGGCTCAGGCAAGGGGGCTTGGCCAGAGTTCGAGTGTAAGGCTTGGCAGGACGTTCGACCTTACCTCAGCAGGGAGACCAAGCTTGCCAAGCCTTGTCGGAGAGTCAGGCAAGGGGGCTAGGCCGGAGTTCGAGTGTAAGGCTCGGCAGGACGTTCGGCCTGACCTCGGCAGGGAGACCAAGCTTCCCAAGCCTAGCAGGAGAGTCAGGCAAGGGGGCTTTGCTGGAGTTCGAGTGTAAGGCTCGGCAGGACGTCCGACCTTACCTCGGAAGGGAGACCAAGCTTCCCAAGCCTAGTAGGGGCAGGCAAGGGGGCTCGGCCGGAGTTCGAGTGTAAGGCTCGGCAAGACGTTCGACCTTACCTCGGTAGGGAGACCAAGCTTCCCAAGCGCAGTAGGAGAGTCAGGCAAGGGGGCTTGGCCGGAGTTTGAGTGTAAGGCTCGGCAGGACGTTTGACCTTACCTCGGCAGGGAGACCAAGCTTCCCAAGCCCAGAAAAAGAGTCAGGCAAGGGGGCTTGACCGGAGTTCGAGTGTAAGGCTTGGCAGGACGTTCGGCCTTACCTCGGAAGGGAGACCAAGCTTCCCAAGCCTAGCAGGAGAGTCAGGCAAGGGGGCTTGGCCGGAGTCGGACTGTAGGGCTCGACAGGACGTTCGACCTTACCTCGGTAGGGAGACCAAGCTTCCCAAGCGCAGTAGGAGAGTCAGGCAAGGGGGCTTGGCCTTAGTTGGAGTGTAAGGCTCGGCTGGACGTTTGACCTTACCTCGGCAGGGAGGCCAAGCTTCCCAAGCCTACTAGGCTCAGGCAAGGGGGCTTGGCCGGAGTTCGAGTGTGAGGCTCGGCAGGACGTTCGACCTTACCTCGGCAGGGAGACCAAGCTTCCCAAGCCTAGTAGGAGAGTCAGGCAAGGGGGCTTGGGTGGAGTTCTAGTGTAAGGCTCGGCAGGACGTTCGACCTTACCTCGGAAAGGGAGACCAAGCTTCCCAAGCCTACTAGGCTCAGGCAAGGGCGCTTGGCCAGAGTTCGAGTGTAAGACTCGGCAGGACGTTCGACCTTACCTCAGCAGGGAGACCAAGCTTCCCAAGCCTACTAGGCTCAGGCAAGGGGGCTTGGCCAGAGTTCGAGTGTAAGGCTCGGCAGGACGTTCGACCTTACCTCAGCAGGGAGACCAAGCTTGCCAAGCCTAGTCGGAGAGTCAGGCAAGGGGGCTTGGCCGGAGTTCGAGTGTAAGGCTCGGCAGGACGTTCGACCTTACCTCGGTAGGGAGACCAAGCTTCCCAAGCGCAGTAGGAGAGTCAGGCAAGGGGGCTTGGCCGGAGTTTGAGTGTAAGGCTCGGCAGGACGTTTGACCTTACCTCGGCAGGGAGACCAAGCTTCCCAAGCCCAGAAAAAGAGTCAGGCAAGGGGGCTTGACCGGAGTTTGAGTGTAAGGCTTGGCAGGACGTTCGGCCTTACCTCGGCAGGGAGACCAAGCTTCCCAAGCCTAGCAGGAGAGTCAGGCAATGGGGCTTGGCCGGAGTTGGAGTGTAGAGCTCGACAGGACGTTCGACCTTACCTCGGTAGGGAGACCAAGCTTCCCAAGCGCAGTAGGAGAGTCAGGCAAGGGGGCTTGGCCTTAGTTGGAGTGTAAGGCTCGGCTGGACGTTCGGCCTTACCTCGGAAGGGAGACCAAACTTCCCAAGCCCAGAAAAAGAGTCAGGCAAGGGGGCTTGGCCGGAGTGCGAGTGTAAGGCTTGGCAGGAAGTTCGGCCTTACCTCGGCAGGGAGACCAAGCTTCCCAAGCCTAGCAGGAGAATCAGGCAATGGGGCTTTGCCGGAGTTCGAGTGTAGGGCTCGGCAGGACGTTCGACCTTACCTCGGCAGGGAGACCAAGCTTCCCAAGCCTAGTAGGGGCAGGCAAGGGGGCTTGGCCTTATTTCGAGTGTAAGGCTCGGCAGCACGTTTGACCTTACCTCGGCAGGGAGACCAAGCTTCCCAGGCCCAGAAGGAGGGTCAGGCAAGGGGGCTTGGCCGGAGGTCGAGTGTAAGGCTCGGCAGGACGTTCGACCTTACCTCGGCAGGGAGACCAAGCTTCCCAAGCCTAGTAGGGGCAGGCAAGGGGGCTTGGCCAGAGTTCGAGTGTAAGGCTCGTCAGGACGTTTGACCTTACTTCGGCAGGGAGACCAAGCTTCCCAAGCCCAGAAGGAGAGTCCGTCATGGGGGCTTGGCCGGAGTTCGAGTGTAAGGCTCGGCAGGACGTTCGGCCTTACCTCAGCAGGGAGACCAAGCTTGCCAAGCCTAGTCGGAGAGTCAGGCAAGGGGGCTTGGCCGGAGTTCGAGTGTAAGGCTCGGCAGGACGTTCGGCCTGACCTCGGCAGGGAGACCAAGCTTCCCAAGCCTAGCAGGAGAGTCAGGCAAGGGGGCTTTGCCGGAGTTCGAGTGTAAGGCTCGGCAGGACGTCCGACCTTACCTCGGCAGGGAGACCAAGCTTCCCAAGCCTAGTAAGGGCAGGCAAGGGGCTTGGCCGGAGTTCGAGTATAAGGCTCGGCAGGACCTTCGACCTTACCTCGGCAGGGAGACCAAGCTTCCCAAGCCTAGTAGGGTCAGGCCAGGGGCCTTGGCCTTAGTTCGAGTGTAAGGCTCGGCAGGACGTTTGACCTTACCTCGGCAGGGAGACCAAGCTTCCCAAGCCCAGAAGGAGAGTCCGGCATGGGGGCTGGGCCGGAGTTGGAGTGTAAGGCTCGGCAGGACGTTCGGCCTTACCTCGGCAGGGAGGCCGAGCTTCCCAAGCCTACTAGGCTCAGGCAAGGGGGCTTGGCCGGAGTTCGAGTGTGAGGCTCGGCAGGGCGTTCGACCTTACCTCGGCAGGGAGACCAAGCTTCCCAAGCCTAGTAGGAGAGTCAGGCAAGGGGGCTTGGGTGGAGTTCTAGTGTAAGGCTCGGCAGGACGTTCGACCTTACCTCGGCAGGGAGACCAAGCTTCCCAAGCCTAGCAGGAGAGTCAGGCGAGGGGGCTTTGCCGGAGTTCGAGGGTAAGGCCCGGCAGGACGTTCGACCTAACCTCGGCAGGGAGACCAAGCTTCCCAAGCCCAGAAGGACAGTCAGGCAAGGGGGCTTGGCCGGAGTTCGAGTGTAAGGCTTGGCAGGACGTTCGGCCTGACCTCGGCAGGGAGACCAAGCTTCCCAAGCCTAGCAGGAGAGTCAGGCAAGGGGGCTTGGCCGGAGTTCGAGTGTAAGGCTCGGCAGGACGTTCGACATTACCTCGGCAGGGAGACCAAGCTTCCCAAGCCTACTAGGCTCAGGCACGGGGCCATGGCCAGATTTCGAGTGTAAGGCTCAGCAGGACACTCGACCGTGCCTCAGCAGGGAGACCAAGCTTCCCAAGCCTAGTAGGAGAGTCAGGCAAGTGGGCTTGGCCTTAGTTCGAGTGTAAGGCTCGGCAGGACGTTCGACCTTCCCTCGGCAGGGAGAACAAGCTTCCCAAGCCCAGAAGGAGATTCAGGCAAGGGGGCTTGGCCGGAGTTCGAGTGTAAGGCTTGGCAGGACGTTCGGCCTGACCTCGGCAGGGAGACCAAGCTTCCCAAGCCTAGCAGGAGAGTCAGGCAAGGGGGCATTGCCGGAGTTCGAGTGTAAGGCTCGGCAGGACATTCGACCTTACCTCGGCAGGGAGACCAAGCTTCCCAAGCCTACTAGGCTCAGGCAAGGGGGCTTGGCGGGAGTTCGAGTGTAAGGCTCGGCAGGACGTTCGACCTTACCTCAGCAGGGAGACCAAGCTTGCCAAGGCTAGTAGGAGAGTCAGGCAAGGGGGCTTGGCCTTAGTTCGAGTGTAAGGCTCGGCAGGACGTTCGACCTTACCTCGTCAGGGAGACCAAGCTTCCCAAGCATAGTAGGAGAGTCAGGCAAGGGGGCTTGGCCAGAGTTCGAGTGTAAGGCTCGGCAGGACGTTCGACCTTACCTCGGCAGGGAGACCAAGCTTCCCAAGCCTAGTAGGAGAGTCAGGCAAGGGGGCTTGGCCGGAGTTCGAGTGTAAGTCTCGGCAGGACGTTCGACCTTACCTTGGCAGGGAGACCAAGCTTCCCAAGCCTTGTAGGAGAGTCAGGCAAGGGTGATTGGCCGGAGTTCGAGTGTAAGGCTCGGCAGGACGTTCGACCTTACCTCGGCAGGGAGACCAAGCTTCCCAAGCCTAGCAGGAGAGTCAAGCAAGGGGGCTTGGCCTTAGTTTGAGTGTAAGGCTCGCCAGGACGTTCGACCTTACCTCGGAAGGGAGACCAAGCTTCCCAAGCCTACTAGGCTCAGGCAAGGGGGCTTGGCCAGAGTTCGAGTGTAAGACTCGGCAGGACGTTCGACCTTACCTCAGCAGGGAGACCAAGCTTCCCAAGCCTACTAGGCTCAGGCAAGGGGGCTTGGCCAGAGTTCGAGTGTAAGGCTTGGCAGGACGTTCGACCTTACCTCAGCAGGGAGACCAAGCTTGCCAAGCCTAGTCGGAGAGTCAGGCAAGGGGGCTTGGCCGGAGTTCGAGTGTAAGGCTCGGCAGGACGTTCGGCCTGACCTCGGCAGGGAGACCAAGCTTCCCAAGCCTAGCAGGAGAGTCAGGCAAGGGGGCTTTGCTGGAGTTCGAGTGTAAGGCTCGGCAGGACGTTCGACCTTACCTCGGAAGGGAGACCAAGCTTCCCAAGCCTAGTAGGGGCAGGCAAGGGGGCTTGGCCGGAGTTTGAGTGTAAGGCTCGGCAGGACGTTTGACCTTACCTCGGCAGGGAGACCAAGCTTCCCAAGCCCAGAAAAAGAGTCAGGCAAGGGGGCTTGACCGGAGTTTGAGTGTAAGGCTCGGCAGGACGTTTGACCTTACCTCGGCAGGGAGACCAAGCTTCCCAAGCCCAGAAAAAGAGTCAGGCAAGGGGGCTTGACCGGAGTTCGAGTGTAAGGCTTGGCAGGACGTTCGGCCTTACCTCGGCAGGGAGACCAAGCTTCCCAAGCCTAGCAGGAGAGTCAGGCAAGGGGGCTTGGCCGGAGTTGGACTGTAGGGCTCGACAGGACGTTCGACCTTACCTCGGTAGGGAGACCAAGCTTCCCAAGCCCAGAAAAAGAGTCAGGCAAGGGGGCTTTGACGGAGTTTGAGCGTAAGGCTTGGCAGGACGTTCAGCCTTACGTTGGCAGGGAGACCAAGCTTCCCAAGCCTACTAGACTCAGGCAAGGGGGCTTGGCCAGAGTTCGAGTGTAAGACTCGGCAGGACGTTCGACCTTACCTCGGCAGGGAGACCAAGCTTCCCAAGCCTAGTAGGAGAGTCAGGCAAGGGGGCTTGGCCTTAGTTCGAGTGTAAGGCTCGGCACAACGTTTGACCTTACCTCGGCAGGGAGGCCAAGCTTCCCAAGCCTACTAGGCTCAGGCAAGGGGGCTTGGCCGGAGTTCGAGTGTGAGGCTCGGCAGGACGTTCGACCTTACCTCGGCAGGGAGACCAAGCTTCCCAAGCCTAGCAGGAGAGTCAGGCAAGGGGGCTTTGCCGGAGTTCGAGTGTAAGGCTCGGCAGGACGTTCGACCTTACCTCGGAAGGGAGACCAAGCTTCCCAAGCCTAGTAGGGGCAGGCAAGGGGGCTTGGCCGGAGTTCGAGTGTAAGGCTCGGCAAGACGTTCGACCTTACCTCGGTAGGGAGACCAAGCTTCCCAAGCGCAGTAGGAGAGTCAGGCAAGGGGGCTTGGCCGGAGTTTGAGTGTAAGGCTCGGCAGGACGTTTGACCTTACCTTGGCAGGGAGACCAAGCTTCCCAAGCCCAGAAAAAGAGTCAGGCAAGGGGGCTTGACCGGAGTTTGAGTGTAAGGCTTGGCAGGACGTTCGGCCTTACCTCGGCAGGGAGACCAAGCTTCCCAAGCCTAGCAGGAGAGTCAGGCAATGGGGCTTGGCCGGAGTTGGAGTGTAGAGCTCGACAGGACGTTCGACCTTACCTCGGTAGGGAGACCAAGCTTCCCAAGCGCAGTAGGAGAGTCAGGCAAGGGGGCTTGGCCTTAGTTGGAGTGTAAGGCTCGGCTGGACGTTCGACCTTACCTCGGAAGGGAGACCAAACTTCCCAAGCCCAGAAAAAGAGTCAGGCAAGGGGGCTTGGCCGGAGTGCGAGTGTAAGGCTCGGCAGGACGTTCGACCTTACCTCGGCAGGGAGACCAAGCTTCCCAAGCCTAGTAGGGGCAGGCAAGGGGGCTTGGCCAGAGTTCGAGTGTAAGGCTCGTCAGGACGTTTGACCTTACTTCGGCAGGGAGACCAAGCTTCCCAAGCCCAGAAGGAGAGTCCGTCATGGGGGCTTGGCCGGAGTTCGAGTGTAAGGCTCGGCAGGACGTTCGGCCTGACCTCGGCAGGGAGACCAAGCTTCCCAAGCCTAGCAGGAGAGTCAGGCAAGGGTGATTGGCCGGAGTTCGAGTGTAAGGCTCGGCAGGACGTCCGACCTTACCTCGGCAGGGAGACCAAGCTTCCCAAGCCTAGTAAGGGCAGGCAAGGGGCTTGGCCGGAGTTCGAGTATAAGGCTCGGCAGGACCTTCGACCTTACCTCGGCAGGGAGACCAAGCTTCCCAAGCCTAGTAGGGTCAGGCCAGGGGCCTTGGCCTTAGTTCGAGTGTAAGGCTCGGCAGGACGTTTGACCTTACCTCGGCAGGGAGACCAAGCTTCCCAAGCCCAGAAGGAGAGTCCGGCATGGGGGCTGGGCCGGAGTTGGAGTGTAAGGCTCGGCAGGACGTTCGGGCTTACCTCGGCAGGGAGGCCGAGCTTCCCAAGCCTACTAGGCTCAGGCAAGGGGGCTTGGCCGGAGTTCGAGTGTGAGGCTCGGCAGGGCGTTCGACCTTACCTCGGCAGGGAGACCAAGCTTCCCAAGCCTAGTAGGAGAGTCAGGCAAGGGGGCTTGGGTGGAGTTCTAGTGTAAGGCTCGGCAGGACGTTCGACCTTACCTCGGCAGGGAGACCAAGCTTCCCAAGCCTAGCAGGAGAGTCAGGCGAGGGGGCTTTGCCGGAGTTCGAGGGTAAGGCCCGGCAGGACGTTCGACCTAACCTCGGCAGGGAGACCAAGCTTCCCAAGCCCAGAAGGACAGTCAGGCAAGGGGGCTTGGCCGGAGTTCGAGTGTAAGGCTTGGCAGGACGTTCGGCCTGACCTCGGCAGGGAGACCAAGCTTCCCAAGCCTAGCAGGAGAGTCAGGCAAGGGGGCTTGGCCGGAGTTCGAGTGTAAGGCTCGGCAGGACGTTCGACATTACCTCGGCAGGGAGACCAAGCTTCCCAAGCCTACTAGGCTCAGGCACGGGGCCATGGCCAGATTTCGAGTGTAAGGCTCAGCAGGACACTCGACCGTGCCTCAGCAGGGAGACCAAGCTTCCCAAGCCTAGTAGGAGAGTCAGGCAAGTGGGCTTGGCCTTAGTTCGAGTGTAAGGCTCGGCAGGACGTTCGACCTTACCTCGGCAGGGAGAACAAGCTTCCCAAGCCCAGAAGGAGATTCAGGCAAGGGGGCTTGGCCGGAGTTCGAGTGTAAGGCTTGGCAGGACGTTCGGCCTGACCTCGGCAGGGAGACCAAGCTTCCCAAGCCTAGCAGGAGAGTCAGGCAAGGGGGCATTGCCGGAGTTCGAGTGTAAGGCTCTGCAGGACATTCGACCTTACCTCGGCAGGGAGACCAAGCTTCCCAAGCCTACTAGGCTCAGGCAAGGGGGCTTGGCGGGAGTTCGAGTGTAAGGCTCGGCAGGACGTTCGACCTTACCTCAGCAGGGAGACCAAGCTTGCCAAGGCTAGTAGGAGAGTCAGGCAAGGGGGCTTGGCCTTAGTTCGAGTGTAAGGCTCGGCAGGACGTTCGACCTTACCTCGGCAGGGAGACCAAGCTTCCCAAGCCTAGTAGGAGAGTCAGGCAAGGGGGCTTGGCCGGAGTTCGAGCGTAAGGCTTGGCAGGACGTTCGGCCTTACCTCGTCAGGGAGACCAAGCTTCCCAAGCATAGTAGGAGACTCAGGCAAGGGGGCTTGGCCAGAGTTCGAGTGTAAGGCTCGGCAGGACGTTCGACCTTACCTCGGCAGGGAGACCAAGCTTCCCAAGCCTAGTAGGAGAGTCAGGCAAGGGGGCTTGGCCGGAGTTCGAGTGTAAGTCTCGGCAGGACGTTCGACCTTACCTTGGCAGGGAGACCAAGCTTCCCAAGCCTTGTAGGAGAGTCAGGCAAGGGTGATTGGCCGGAGTTCGAGTGTAAGGCTCGGCAGGACGTTCGACCTTACCTCGGCAGGGAGACCAAGCTTCCCAAGCCTAGCAGGAGAGTCAGGCAAGGGGGCTTGGCCTTAGTTTGAGTGTAAGGCTCGCCAGGACGTTCGACCTTACCTCGGAAGGGAGACCAAGCTTCCCAAGCCTACTAGGCTCAGGCAAGGGGGCTTGGCCAGAGTTCGAGTGTAAGACTCGGCAGGACGTTCGACCTTACCTCAGCAGGGAGACCAAGCTTCCCAAGCCTACAAGGCTCAGGCAAGGGGGCTTGGCCAGAGTTCGAGTGTAAGGCTCGGCAGGACGTTCGACCTTACCTCAGCAGGGAGACCAAGCTTGCCAAGCCTAGTCGGAGAGTCAGGCAAGGGGGCTTGGCCGGAGTTCGAGTGTAAGGCTCGGCAGGACGTTCGGCCTGACCTCGGCAGGGAGACCAAGCTTCCCAAGCCTAGCAGGAGAGTCAGGCAAGGGGGCTTTGCTGGAGTTCGAGTGTAAGGCTCGGCAGGACGTTCGACCTTACCTCGGAAGGGAGACCAAGCTTCCCAAGCCTAGTAGGGGCAGGCAAGGGGGCTCGGCCGGAGTTCGAGTGTAAGGCTCGGCAAGACGTTCGACCTTACCTCGGTAGGGAGACCAAGCTTCCCAAGCGCAGTAGGAGAGTCAGGCAAGGGGGCTTGGCCGGAGTTTGAGTGTAAGGCTCGGCAGGACGTTTGACCTTACCTCGGCAGGGAGACCAAGCTTCCCAAGCCCAGAAAAAGAGTCAGGCAAGGGGGCTTGACCGGAGTTCGAGTGTAAGGCTTGGCAGGACGTTCGGCCTTACCTCGGCAGGGAGACCAAGCTTCCCAAGCCTAGCAGGAGAGTCAGGCAAGGGGGCTTGGCCGGAGTTGGACTGTAGGGCTCGACAGGACGTTCGACCTTACCTCGGTAGGGAGACCAAGCTTCCCAAGCGCAGTAGGAGAGTCAGGCAAGGGGGCTTGGCCTTAGTTGGAGTGTAAGGCTCGGCTGGACGTTCGACCTTACCTCGGAAGGGAGACCAAGCTTCCCAAGCCCAGAAAAAGAGTCAGGCAAGGGGGCTTTGCCGGAGTTCGAGCGTAAGGCTTGGCAGGACGTTCAGCCTTACGTTGGCAGGGAGACCAAGCTTCCCAAGCCTACTAGACTCAGGCAAGGGGGCTTGGCCAGAGTTCGAGTGTAAGACTCGGCAGGACGTTCGACCTTACCTCGGCAGGGAGACCAAGCTTCCCAAGCCTAGTAGGAGAGTCAGGCAAGGGGGCTTGGCCTTAGTTTGAGTGTAAGGCTCGGCAGGACGTTTGACCTTACCTCGGCAGGGAGGCCAAGCTTCCCAAGCCTACTAGGCTCAGGCAAGGGGGCTTGGCCGGAGTTCGAGTGTGAGGCTCGGCAGGACGTTCGACCTTACCTCGGCAGGGAGACCAAGCTTCCCAAGCCTAGTAGGAGAGTCAGGCAAGGGGGCTTGGGTGGAGTTCTAGTGTAAGGCTCGGCAGGACGTTCGACCTTACCTCGGAAAGGGAGACCAAGCTTCCCAAGCCTACTAGGCTCAGGCAAGGGCGCTTGGCCAGAGTTCGAGTGTAAGACTCGGCAGGACGTTCGACCTTACCTCAGCAGGGAGACCAAGCTTCCCAAGCCTACTAGGCTCAGGCAAGGGGGCTTGGCCAGAGTTCGAGTGTAAGGCTCGGCAGGACGTTCGACCTTACCTCAGCAGGGAGACCAAGCTTGCCAAGCCTAGTCGGAGAGTCAGGCAAGGAAGCTTGGCCGGAGTTCGAGTGTAAGGCTCGGCAGGACGTTCGGCTTACCTCGGCAGGGAGACCAAGCTTCCCAAGCCTAGTAGGGGCAGGCAAGGGGGCTTGGCCGGAGTTTGAGTGTAAGGCTCGGCAGGACGTTTGACCTTACCTCGGCAGGGAGACCAAGCTTCCCAAGCCCAGAAAAAGAGTCAGGCAAGGGGGCTTGACCGGAGTTTGAGTGTAAGGCTTGGCAGGACGTTCGGCCTTACCTCGGCAGGGAGACCAAGCTTGCCAAGCCTAGTCGGAGAGTCAGGCAAGGGGGCTTGGCCGGAGTTCGAGTGTAAGGCTCGGCAAGACGTTCGACCTTACCTCGGTAGGGAGACCAAGCTTCCCAAGCGCAGTAGGAGAGTCAGGCAAGGGGGCTTGGCCGGAGTTTGAGTGTAAGGCTCGGCAGGACGTTTGACCTTACCTCGGCAGGGAGACCAAGCTTCCCAAGCCCAGAAAAAGAGTCAGGCAAGGGGGCTTGACCGGAGTTTGAGTGTAAGGCTTGGCAGGACGTTCGGCCTTACCTCGGCAGGGAGACCAAGCTTCCCAAGCCTAGCAGGAGAGTCAGGCAATGGGGCTTGGCCGGAGTTGGAGTGTAGAGCTCGACAGGACGTTCGACCTTACCTCGGTAGGGAGACCAAGCTTCCCAAGCGCAGTAGGAGAGTCAGGCAAGGGGGCTTGGCCTTAGTTGGAGTGTAAGGCTCGGCTGGACGTTCGACCTTACCTCGGAAGGGAGACCAAACTTCCCAAGCCCAGAAAAAGAGTCAGGCAAGGGGGCTTGGCCGGAGTGCGAGTGTAAGGCTTGGCAGGAAGTTCGGCCTTACCTCGGCAGGGAGACCAAGCTTCCCAAGCCTAGCAGGAGAATCAGGCAATGGGGCTTTGCCGGAGTTCGAGTGTAGGGCTCGGCAGGACGTTCGACCTTACCTCGGCAGGGAGACCAAGCTTCCCAAGCCTAGTAGGGGCAGGCAAGGGGGCTTGGCCTTATTTCGAGTATAAGGCTCGGCAGGACGTTTGACCTTACCTCGGCAGGGAGACCAAGCTTCCCAAGCCCAGAAGGAGGGTCAGGCAAGGGGGCTTGGCCGGAGTTTGAGTGTAAGGCTCGGCAGGACGTTCGACCTTACCTCGGCAGGGAGACCAAGCTTCCCAAGCCTAGTAGGGGCAGGCAAGGGGGCTTGGCCAGAGTTCGAGTGTAAGGCTCGTCAGGACGTTTGACCTTACTTCGGCAGGGAGACCAAGCTTCCCAAGCCCAGAAGGAGAGTCCGTCATGGGGGCTTGGCCGGAGTTCGAGTGTAAGGCTCGGCAGGACGTTCGGCCTTACCTCAGCAGGGAGACCAAGCTTGCCAAGCCTAGTCGGAGAGTCAGGCAAGGGGGCTTGGCCGGAGTTCGAGTGTAAGGCTCGGCAGGACGTTCGGCCTGACCTCGGCAGGGAGACCAAGCTTCCCAAGCCTAGCAGGAGAGTCAGGCAAGGGGGCTTTGCCGGAGTTCGAGTGTAAGGCTCGGCAGGACGTCCGACCTTACCTCGGCAGGGAGACCAAGCTTCCCAAGCCTAGTAAGGGCAGGCAAGGGGCTTGGCCGGAGTTCGAGTATAAGGCTCGGCAGGACCTTCGACCTTACCTTGGCAGGGAGACCAAGCTTCCCAAGCCTAGTAGGGTCAGGCCAGGGGCCTTGGCCTTAGTTCGAGTGTAAGGCTCGGCAGGACATTTGACCTTACCTCGGCAGGGAGACCAAGCTTCCCAAGCCCAGAAGGAGAGTCCGGCATGGGGGCTGGGCCGGAGTTGGAGTGTAAGGCTCGGCAGGACGTTCGGCCTTACCTCGGCAGGGAGGCCGAGCTTCCCAAGCCTACTAGGGTCAGGCAAGGGGGCTTGGCCGGAGTTCGAGTGTGAGGCTCGGCAGGGCGTTCGACCTTACCTCGGCAGGGAGACCAAGCTTCCCAAGCGCAGTAGGAGAGTCAGGCAAGGGGGCTTGGGTGGAGTTCTAGTGTAAGGCTCGGCAGGACGTTCGACCTTACCTCGGCAGGGAGACCAAGCTTCCCAAGCTTAGTAGGGGCAGGCAAGGGGGCTTGACCAGCGTTCGAGTGTAAGGCTCGGCAGGACGTTCGACCTTACCTCAGCAGGGAGACCAAGCTTCCCAAGCCCAGTAGGAGAGTCAGGCAAGGGGGCTTGGCCGGAGTTCGAGTGTAAGGCTCGGCAGGACGTTCGACCTTACCTCGGCAGGGAGACCAAGCTTCCCAAGTCTAGTAGCGGCAGGCAATGGGGCTTGGCCGGGGTTCGAGTGTAAGGCTTGGCAAGACGCTCTACCTTACCTCGGCAGGGAGACCAAGCTTCCCAAGCCCAGAAAAAGAGTCAGGCAAGGGGGCTTGGCCTTAGTTCGAGTGTAAGGCTTGGCAGGACGTTCGGCCTTACCTCGGCAGGGAGAACAAGCTTCCCAAGCCCAGAAGGAGAGTCAGGCAAGGCGGCTTGGCCGGAGTTCGAGTGTAAGGTTTGGCAGGACGTTCGGCCTAACCTCGGCAGGGAGACCAAGCTTCCCAAGCCTAGCAGGAGAGTCAGGCAAGGGGGCTTGGCCTTAGTTTGAGGGTAAGGCTCGGCAGGACGTTCGACCTTACCTCGGAAGGGAGACCAAGCTTCCCAAGCCTACTAGGCTCAGGCAAGGGGGCTTGGCCAGAGTTCGAGTGTAAGAGTCGGCAGGACGTTCGACCTTACCTCAGCAGGGAGACCAAGCTTCCCAAGCCTACTAGGCTCAGGCAAGGGGGCTTGGCCAGAGTTCGAGTGTAAGGCTCGGCAGGACGTTCGACCTTACCTCAGCAGGGAGACCAAGCTTGCCAAGCCTAGTCGGAGAGTCAGGCAAGGGGGCTTGGCCGGAGTTCGAGTGTAAGGCTCGGCAGGACGTTCGGCCTGACCTCGGCAGGGAGACCAAGCTTCCCAAGCCTAGCAGGAGAGTCAGGCGAGGGGGCTTTGCCGGAGTTCCAGGGTAAGGCTCGGCAGGACGTTCGACCTAACCTCGGCAGGGAGACCAAGCTTCCCAAGCCCAGAAGGACAGTCAGGCAAGGGGGCTTGGCCGGAGTTCGAGTGTAAGGCTTGGCAGGACGTTCGGCCTGACCTCGGCAGGGAGACCAAGCTTCCCAAGCCTAGCAGGAGAGTCAGGCGAGGGGGCTTGGCCGGAGTTCGAGTGTAAGGCTCGGCAGGACGTTCGACATCACCTCGGCAGGGAGACCAAGCTTCCCAAGCCTACTAGGCTCAGGCAAGGGGCCATGGCCAGATTTAGAGTGTAAGGCTCAGCAGGACACTCGACCGTGCCTCAGCAGGGAGACCAAGCTTCCCAAGCCTAGTAGGAGTGTCAGGCAAGGGGGCTTGGCCTTAGTTCGAGTGTAAGGCTCGGCAGGACGTTCGACCTTACCTCGGCAGGGAGAACAAGCTTCCCAAGCCCAGAAGGAGATTCAGGCAAGGGGGCTTGGCCGGAGTTCGAGTGTAAGGCTTGGCAGGACGTTCGGCCTGACCTCGGCAGGGAGACCAAGCTTCCCAAGCCTAGCAGGAGAGGCAGGCAAGGGGGCATTGCCGGAGTTCGAGTGTAAGGCTCGGCAGGACATTGGACCTTACCTCGGCAGGGAGACCAAGCTTCCCAAGCCTACTAGGCTCAGGCAAGGGGGCTTGGCGGGAGTTCGAGTGTAAGGCTCGGCAGGACGTTCGACCTTACCTCAGCAGGGAGACCAAGCTTCCCAAGCATAGTAGGAGAGTCAGGCAAGGGGGCTTGGCCAGAGTTCGAGTGTAAGGCTCGGCAGGACGTTCGACCTTACCTCGGCAGGGAGACCAAGCTTCCCAAGCCTAGTAAGAGAGTCAGGCAAGGGGGCTTGGCCAGAGTTCGAGTGTAAGTCTCGGCAGGACGTTCGACCTTACCTTGGCAGGGAGACCAAGCTTCCCAAGCCTTGTAGGAGAGTCAGGCAAGGGTGATTGGCCGGAGTTCGAGTGTAAGGCTCAGCAGGACGTTCGACCTTACCTCGGCAGGGAGACCAAGCTTCCCAAGCCTAGCAGGAGAGTCAGGCAAGGGGGCTTGGCCTTAGTTTGAGTGTAAGGCTCGCCAGGACGTTCGACCTTACCTCGGAAGGGAGACCAAGCTTCCCAAGCCTACTAGGCTCAGGCAAGGGGGCTTGGCCAGAGTTCGAGTGTAAGACTCGGCAGGACGTTCGACCTTACCTCAGCAGGGAGACCAAGCTTCCCAAGCCTACTAGGCTCAGGCAAGGGGGCTTGGCCAGAGTTCGAGTGTAAGGCTTGGCAGGACGTTCGACCTTACCTCAGCAGGGAGACCAAGCTTGCCAAGCCTACTCGGAGAGTCAGGCAAAAGGGCTTGGCCGGAGTTCGAGTGTAAGGCTCGGCAGGACGTTCGCCCTGACCTCGGCAGGGAGGCCAAGCTTCCCAAGCGCAGTAGGAGAGTCAGGCAAGGGGGCTTGGCCGGAGTTTGAGTGTAAGGCTCGGCAGGACGTTTGACCTTACCTCGGCAGGGAGACCAAGCTTCCCAAGCCCAGAAAAAGAGTCAGGCAAGGGGGCTTGACCGGAGTTCGAGTGTAAGGCTTGGCAAGACGCTCGACCTTACCTCGGCAGGGAGACCAAGCTTCCCAAGCCCAGAAAAAGAGTCAGGCAAGGGGGCTTGGCCTTAGTTCGAGTGTAAGGCTCGGCAGGACGTTCGACCTTACCTCGGCAGGGAGAGCAAGCTTCCCAAGCCCAGAAGGAGAGTCAGGCAAGGGGGCTTGGCCGGAGTTCGAGTGTAAGGTTTGGCAGGACGTTCGGCCTAACCTCGGCAGGGAGACCAAGCTTCCCAAGCCTAGCAGGAGAGTCAGGCAAGGGGGCTTGGCCTTAGTTTGAGGGTAAGGCTCGGCAGGACGTTCGACCTTACCTCGGAAGGGAGACCAAGCTTCCCAAGCCTACTAGGCTCAGGCAAGGGGGCTTGGCCAGAGTTCGAGTGTAAGACTCGGCAGGACGTTCGACCTTACCTCAGCAGGGAGACCAAGCTTCCCAAGCCTACTAGGCTCAGGCAAGGGGGCTTGGCCAGAGTTCGAGTGTAAGGCTCGGCAGGACGTTCGACCTTACCTCAGCAGGGAGACCAAGCTTGCCAAGCCTAGTCGGAGAGTCAGGCAAGGGGGCTTGGCCGGAGTTCGAGTGTAAGGCTCGGCAGGACGTTCGGCCTGACCTCGGCAGGGAGACCAAGCTTCCCAAGCCTAGCAGGAGAGTCAGGCGAGGGGGCTTTGCCGGAGTTCGAGGGTAAGGCTCGGCAGGACGTTCGACCTAACCTCGGCAGGGAGACCAAGCTTCCCAAGCCTAGTAGGAGAGTCAGGCAAGGGGGCTTGGCCTTAGTTCGAGTGTAAGGCTCGGCAGGACGTTCGACCTTACCTCGGCAGGGAGAACAAGCTTCCCAAGCCCAGAAGGAGATTCAGGCAAGGGGGCTTGGCCGGAGTTCGAGTGTAAGGCTCGGCAGGACATTCGACCTTACCTCGGCAGGGAGACCAAGCTTCCCAAGCCTACTAGGCTCAGGCAAGGGGGCTTGGCGGGAGTTCGAGTGTAAGGCTCGGCAGGACGTTCGACCTTACCTCAGCAGGGAGACCAAGCTTGCCAAGGCTAGTAGGAGAGTCAGGCAAGGGGGCTTGGCCTTAGTTCGAGTGTAAGGCTCGGCAGGACGTTCGACCTTACCTCGGCAGGGAGACCAAGCTTCCCAAGCCTAGTAGGAGAGTCAGGCAAGGGGGCTTGGCCGGAGTTCGAGCGTAAGGCTTGGCAGGACTTTCGGCCTTACCTCGTCAGGGAGACCAAGCTTCCCAAGCATCGTAGGAGAGTCAGGCAAGGGGGCTTGGCCAGAGTTCGAGTGTAAGGCTCGGCAGGACGTTCGACCTTACCTCGGCAGGGAGAGCAAGCTTCCCAAGCCTAGCAGGAGAGTCAGGCAAGGGGGCTTGGCCGGAGTTCGAGTGTAAGGCTCGGCAGGACGTTCGACATTACCTCGGCAGGGAGACCAAGCTTCCCAAGCCTACTAGGCTCAGGCAAGGGGCCATGGCCAGATTTCGAGTGTAAGGCTCAGCAGGACACTCGACCGTGCCTCAGCAGGGAGACCAAGCTTCCCAAGCCTAGTAGGAGAGTCAGGCAAGGGGGCTTGGCCTTAGTTCGAGTCTAAGGCTCGGCAGGACGTTCGACCTTACCTCGGCAGGGAGAACAAGCTTCCCAAGCCCAGAAGGAGAGTCCGTCATGGGGGCTTGGCCGGAGTTCGAGTGTAAGGCTTGGCAGGACGTTCGGCCTGACCTCGGCAGGGAGACCAAGCTTCCCAAGCCTAGCAGGAGAGTCAGGCAAGGGGGCATTGCCGGAGTTCGAGTGTAAGGCTCGGCAGGACATTCGACCTTACCTCGGCAGCGAGACCAAGCTTCCCAAGCCTACTAGGCTCAGGCAAGGGGGCCTGGCGGGAGTTCGAGTGTAAGGCTCGGCAGGACGTTCGACCTTACCTCAGCAGGGAGACCAAGCTTGCCAAGGCTAGTAGGAGAGTCAGGCAAGGGGGCTTGGCCTTAGTTCGAGGGTAAGGCTCGGCAGGACGTTCGACCTTACCTCGGCAGGGAGACCAAGCTTCCCAAGCCTAGTAGGAGAGTCAGGCAAGGGGGCTTGGCCGGAGTTCGAGCGTAAGGCTTGGCAGGACGTTCGGCCTTACCTCGTCAGGGAGACCAAGCTTCCCAAGCATAGTAGGAGAGTCAGGCAAGGGGGCTTGGCCAGAGTTCGAGTGTAAGTCTCGGCAGGACGTTCTACCTTACCTCGGCAGGGAGACCAAGCTTCCCAAGCCTAGTAGGAGAGTCAGGCAAGGGGGCTTGGCCGGAGTTCGAGTGTAAGTCTCGGCAGGACGTTCGACCGTACCTTGGCAGGGAGACCAAGATTCCCATGCCTTGCAGGAGAGTCAGGCAAGGGTGATTGGCCGGAGTTCGAGTGTAAAGCTCGGCAGGACGTTCGACCTTACCTCGGCAGGGAGACCAAGCTTCCCAAGCCTAGCAGGAGAGTCAGGCAAGGGGGCTTGGCCTTAGTTTGAGTGTAATGCTCGCCAGGACGTTCGACCTTACCTCGGAAGGGAGACCAAGCTTCCCAAGCCTACTAGGCTCAGGCAAGGGGGCTTGGCCAGAGTTCGAGTGTAAGACTCGGCAGGACGTTCGACCTTACCTCAGCAGGGAGAACAAGCTTCCCAAGCCTATTAGGCTCAGGCAAGGGGGCTTGGCCAGAGTTCGAGTGTAAGGCTTGGCAGGACGTTCGACCTTACCTCAGCAGGGAGACCAAGCTTGCCAAGCCTAGTCGGAGAGTCAGGCAAGGGGGCTTGGCCGGAGTTCGAGTGTAAGGCTCGGCAGGACGTTCGACCTTACCTCGGAAGGGAGACCAAGCTTCCCAAGCCTAGTAGGGGCAGGCAAGGGGGCTTGGCCGGAGTTCGAGTGTAAGGCTCGGCAAGACGTTCGACCTTACCTCGGTAGGGAGACCAAGCTTCCCAAGCGCAGTAGGAGAGTCAGGCAAGGGGGCTTGGCCGGAGTTTGAGTGTAAGGCTCGGCAGGACGTTTGACCTTACCTCGGCAGGGAGACCAAGCTTCCCAAGCCCAGAAAAAGAGTCAGGCAAGGGGGCTTGACCGGAGTTCGATTGTAAGGCTCGGCAGGACGTTCGACCTTACCTCGGCAGGGAGACCAAGCTTCCCAAGCCTAGCAGGAGAGTCAGGCAAGGGGGCTTGGCCTTAGTTTGAGTGTAAGGCTCGCCAGGACGTTCGACCTTACCTCGGAAGTGAGACCAAGCTTCCCAAGCCTACTAGGCTCAGGCAAGGGGGCTTGGCCAGAGTTCGAGAGTAAGACTCGGCAGGACGTTCGACCTTACCTCAGCAGGGAGACCAAGCTTCCCAAGCCTACTAGGCTCAGGCAAGGGGGCTTGGCCAGAGTTCGAGTGTAAGGCTTGGCAGGACGTTCGATCTTACCTCAGCAGGGAGACCAAGCTTGCCAAGCCTAGTCGGAGAGTCAGGCAAGGGGGCTTGGCCGGAGTTCGAGTGTAAGGCACGGCAGGACGTTCGGCCTGACCTCGGCAGGGAGACCAAGCTTCCCAAGCCTAGCAGGAGAGTCAGGCAAGGGGGCTTTGCCGGAGTTCGAGTGTAAGGCTCGGCAGGACGTTCGACCTTACCTCGGAAGGGAGACCAAGCTTCCCAAGCCTAGTAGGGGCAGGCAAGGGGGCTTGGCCGGAGTTCGAGTGTAAGGCTCGGCAAGACGTTCGACCTTACCTCGGTAGGGAGACCAAGCTTCCCAAGCGCAGTAGGAGAGTCAGGCAAGGGGGCTTGGCCTTAGTTGGAGTGTAAGGCTCGGCTGGACGTTCGACCTTACCTCGGAAGGGAGACCAAGCTTCCCAAGCCCAGAAAAAGAGTCAGGCAAGGGGGCTTTGCCGGAGTTCGAGCGTAAGGCTTGGCAGGACGTTCAGCCTTACGTTGGCAGGGAGACCAAGCTTCCCAAGCCTACTAGACTCAGGCAAGGGGGCTTGGCCAGAGTTCGAGTGTAAGACTCGGCAGGACGTTCGACCTTACCTCGGCAGGGAGACCAAGCTTCCCAAGCCTAGTAGGAGAGTCAGGCAAGGGGGCTTGGCCTTAGTTTGAGTGTAAGGCTCGGCAGGACGTTTGACCTTACCTCGGCAGGGAGGCCAAGCTTCCCAAGCCTACTAGGCTCAGGCAAGGGGGCTTGGCCGGAGTTCGAGTGTGAGGCTCGGCAGGACGTTCGACCTTACCTCGGCAGGGAGACCAAGCTTCCCAAGCCTAGTAGGAGAGTCAGGCAAGGGGGCTTGGGTGGAGTTCTAGTGTAAGGCTCGGCAGGACGTTCGACCTTACCTCGGAAAGGGAGACCAAGCTTCCCAAGCCTACTAGGCTCAGGCAAGGGCGCTTGGCCAGAGTTCGAGTGTAAGACTCGGCAGGACGTTCGACCTTACCTCAGCAGGGAGACCAAGCTTCCCAAGCCTACTAGGCTCAGGCAAGGGGGCTTGGCCAGACTTCGAGTGTAAGGCTCGGCAGGACGTTCGACCTTACCTCAGCAGGGAGACCAAGCTTGCCAAGCCTAGTCGGAGAGTCAGGCAAGGAAGCTTGGCCGGAGTTCGAGTGTAAGGCTCGGCAGGACGTTCGGCTTACCTCGGCAGGGAGACCAAGCTTCCCAAGCCTAGTAGGGGCAGGCAAGGGGGCTTGGCCGGAGTTTGAGTGTAAGGCTCGGCAGGACGTTTGACCTTACCTCGGCAGGGAGACCAAGCTTCCCAAGCCCAGAAAAAGAGTCAGGCAAGGGGGCTTGACCGGAGTTTGAGTGTAAGGCTTGGCAGGACGTTCGGCCTTACCTCGGCAGGGAGACCAAGCTTGCCAAGCCTAGTCGGAGAGTCAGGCAAGGGGGCTTGGCCGGAGTTCGAGTGTAAGGCTCGGCAAGACGTTCGACCTTACCTCGGTAGGGAGACCAAGCTTCCCAAGCGCAGTAGGAGAGTCAGGCAAGGGGGCTTGGCCGGAGTTTGAGTGTAAGGCTCGGCAGGACGTTTGACCTTACCTCGGCAGGGAGACCAAGCTTCCCAAGCCCAGAAAAAGAGTCAGGCAAGGGGGCTTGACCGGAGTTTGAGTGTAAGGCTTGGCAGGACGTTCGGCCTTACCTCGGCAGGGAGACCAAGCTTCCCAAGCCTAGCAGGAGAGTCAGGCAATGGGGCTTGGCCGGAGTTGGAGTGTAGAGCTCGACAGGACGTTCGACCTTACCTCGGTAGGGAGACCAAGCTTCCCAAGCGCAGTAGGAGAGTCAGGCAAGGGGGCTTGGCCTTAGTTGGAGTGTAAGGCTCGGCTGGACGTTCGACCTTACCTCGGAAGGGAGACCAAACTTCCCAAGCCCAGAAAAAGAGTCAGGCAAGGGGGCTTGGCCGGAGTGCGAGTGTAAGGCTTGGCAGGAAGTTCGGCCTTACCTCGGCAGGGAGACCAAGCTTCCCAAGCCTAGCAGGAGAATCAGGCAATGGGGCTTTGCCGGAGTTCGAGTGTAGGGCTCGGCAGGACGTTCGACCTTACCTCGGCAGGGAGACCAAGCTTCCCAAGCCTAGTAGGGGCAGGCAAGGGGGCTTGGCCTTATTTCGAGTATAAGGCTCGGCAGGACGTTTGACCTTACCTCGGCAGGGAGACCAAGCTTCCCAAGCCCAGAAGGAGGGTCAGGCAAGGGGGCTTGGCCGGAGGTCGAGTGTAAGGCTCGGCAGGACGTTCGACCTTACCTCGGCAGGGAGACCAAGCTTCCCAAGCCTAGTAGGGGCAGGCAAGGGGGCTTGGCCAGAGTTCGAGTGTAAGGCTCGTCAGGACGTTTGACCTTACTTCGGCAGGGAGACCAAGCTTCCCAAGCCCAGAAGGAGAGTCCGTCATGGGGGCTTGGCCGGAGTTCGAGTGTAAGGCTCGGCAGGACGTTCGGCCTTACCTCAGCAGGGAGACCAAGCTTGCCAAGCCTAGTCGGAGAGTCAGGCAAGGGGGCTTGGCCGGAGTTCGAGTGTAAGGCTCGGCAGGACGTTCGGCCTGACCTCGGCAGGGAGACCAAGCTTCCCAAGCCTAGCAGGAGAGTCAGGCAAGGGGGCTTTGCCGGAGTTCGAGTGTAAGGCTCGGCAGGACGTCCGACCTTACCTCGGCAGGGAGACCAAGCTTCCCAAGCCTAGTAAGGGCAGGCAAGGGGCTTGGCCGGAGTTCGAGTATAAGGCTCGGCAGGACCTTCGACCTTACCTTGGCAGGGAGACCAAGCTTCCCAAGCCTAGTAGGGTCAGGCCAGGGGCCTTGGCCTTAGTTCGAGTGTAAGGCTCGGCAGGACGTTTGACCTTACCTCGGCAGGGAGACCAAGCTTCCCAAGCCCAGAAGGAGAGTCCGGCATGGGGGCTGGGCCGGAGTTGGAGTGTAAGGCTCGGCAGGACGTTCGGCCTTACCTCGGCAGGGAGGCCGAGCTTCCCAAGCCTACTAGGGTCAGGCAAGGGGGCTTGGCCGGAGTTCGAGTGTGAGGCTCGGCAGGGCGTTCGACCTTACCTCGGCAGGGAGACCAAGCTTCCCAAGCGCAGTAGGAGAGTCAGGCAAGGGGGCTTGGGTGGAGTTCTAGTGTAAGGCTCGGCAGGACGTTCGACCTTACCTCGGCAGGGAGACCAAGCTTCCCAAGCTTAGTAGGGGCAGGCAAGGGGGCTTGACCAGCGTTCGAGTGTAAGGCTCGGCAGGACGTTCGACCTTACCTCAGCAGGGAGACCAAGCTTCCCAAGCCCAGTAGGAGAGTCAGGCAAGGGGGCTTGGCCGGAGTTCGAGTGTAAGGCTCGGCAGGACGTTCGACCTTACCTCGGCAGGGAGACCAAGCTTCCCAAGTCTAATAGCGGCAGGCAATGGGGCTTGGCCGGGGTTCGAGTGTAAGGCTTGGCAAGACGCTCTACCTTACCTCGGCAGGGAGACCAAGCTTCCCAAGCCCAGAAAAAGAGTCAGGCAAGGGGGCTTGGCCTTAGTTCGAGTGTAAGGCTCGGCAGGACGTTCGACCTTACCTCGGCAGGGAGAACAAGCTTCCCAAGCCCAGAAGGAGAGTCAGGCAAGGCGGCTTGGCCGGAGTTCGAGTGTAAGGTTTGGCAGGACGTTCGGCCTAACCTCGGCAGGGAGACCAAGCTTCCCAAGCCTAGCAGGAGAGTCAGGCAAGGGGGCTTGGCCTTAGTTTGAGGGTAAGGCTCGGCAGGACGTTCGACCTTACCTCGGAAGGGAGACCAAGCTTCCCAAGCCTACTAGGCTCAGGCAAGGGGGCTTGGCCAGAGTTCGAGTGTAAGAGTCGGCAGGACGTTCGACCTTACCTCAGCAGGGAGACCAAGCTTCCCAAGCCTACTAGGCTCAGGCAAGGGGGCTTGGCCAGAGTTCGAGTGTAAGGCTCGGCAGGACGTTCGACCTTACCTCAGCAGGGAGACCAAGCTTGCCAAGCCTAGTCGGAGAGTCAGGCAAGGGGGCTTGGCCGGAGTTCGAGTGTAAGGCTCGGCAGGACGTTCGGCCTGACCTCGGCAGGGAGACCAAGCTTCCCAAGCCTAGCAGGAGAGTCAGGCGAGGGGGCTTTGCCGGAGTTCCAGGGTAAGGCTCGGCAGGACGTTCGACCTAACCTCGGCAGGGAGACCAAGCTTCCCAAGCCCAGAAGGACAGTCAGGCAAGGGGGCTTGGCCGGAGTTCGAGTGTAAGGCTTGGCAGGACGTTCGGCCTGACCTCGGCAGGGAGACCAAGCTTCCCAAGCCTAGCAGGAGAGTCAGGCGAGGGGGCTTGGCCGGAGTTCGAGTGTAAGGCTCGGCAGGACGTTCGACATCACCTCGGCAGGGAGACCAAGCTTCCCAAGCCTACTAGGCTCAGGCAAGGGGCCATGGCCAGATTTAGAGTGTAAGGCTCAGCAGGACACTCGACCGTGCCTCAGCAGGGAGACCAAGCTTCCCAAGCCTAATAGGAGTGTCAGGCAAGGGGGCTTGGCCTTAGTTCGAGTGTAAGGCTCGGCAGGACGTTCGACCTTACCTCGGCAGGGAGAACAAGCTTCCCAAGCCCAGAAGGAGATTCAGGCAAGGGGGCTTGGCCGGAGTTCGAGTGTAAGGCTTGGCAGGACGTTCGGCCTGACCTCGGCAGGGAGACCAAGCTTCCCAAGCCTAGCAGGAGAGGCAGGCAAGGGGGCATTGCCGGAGTTCGAGTGTAAGGCTCGGCAGGACATTGGACCTTACCTCGGCAGGGAGACCAAGATTCCCAAGCCTACTAGGCTCAGGCAAGGGGGCTTGGCGGGAGTTCGAGTGTAAGGCTCGGCAGGACGTTCGACCTTACCTCAGCAGGGAGACCAAGCTTCCCAAGCATAGTAGGAGAGTCAGGCAAGGGGGCTTGGCCAGAGTTCGAGTGTAAGGCTCGGCAGGACGTTCGACCTTACCTCGGCAGGGAGACCAAGCTTCCCAAGCCTAGTAAGAGAGTCAGGCAAGGGGGCTTGGCCGGAGTTCGAGTGTAAGTCTCGGCAGGACGTTCGACCTTACCTTGGCAGGGAGACCAAGCTTCCCAAGCCTTGTAGGAGAGTCAGGCAAGGGTGATTGGCCGGAGTTCGAGTGTAAGGCTCGGCAGGACGTTCGACCTTACCTCGGCAGGGAGACCAAGCTTCCCAAGCCTAGCAGGAGAGTCAGGCAAGGGGGCTTGGCCTTAGTTTGAGTGTAAGGCTCGCCAGGACGTTCGACCTTACCTCGGAAGGGAGACCAAGCTTCCCAAGCCTACTAGGCTCAGGCAAGGGGGCTTGGCCAGAGTTCGAGTGTAAGACTCGGCAGGACGTTCGACCTTACCTCAGCAGGGAGACCAAGCTTCCCAAGCCTACTAGGCTCAGGCAAGGGGGCTTGGCCAGAGTTCGAGTGTAAGGCTCGGCAGGACGTTCGACCTTACCTCAGCAGGGAGACCAAGCTTGCCAAGCCTAGTCGGAGAGTCAGGCAAGGGGGCTTGGCCGGAGTTCGAGTGTAAGGCTCGGCAGGACGTTCGGCCTGACCTCGGCAGGGAGACCAAGCTTCCCAAGCCTAGCAGGAGAGTCAGGCGAGGGGGCTTTGCCGGAGTTCGAGGGTAAGGCTCGGCAGGACGTTCGACCTAACCTCGGCAGGGAGACCAAGCTTCCCAAGCCCAGAAGGACAGTCAGGCAAGGGGGCTTGGCCGGAGTTCGAGTGTAAGGCTTGGCAGGACGTTCGGCCTGACCTCGGCAGGGAGACCAAGCTTCCCAAGCCTAGCAGGAGAGTCAGGCAAGGGGGCTTGGCCGGAGTTCGAGTGTAAGGCTCGGCAGGACGTTCGACATTACCTCGGCAGGGAGACCAAGCTTCCCAAGCCTACTAGGCTCAGGCAAGGGGCCATGGCCAGATTTCGAGTGTAAGGCTCAGCAGGACACTCGACCGTGCCTCAGCAGGGAGACCAAGCTTCCCAAGCCTAGTAGGAGAGTCAGGCAAGGGGGCTTGGCCTTAGTTCGAGTGTAAGGCTCGGCAGGACGTTCGACCTTACCTCGGCAGGGAGAACAAGCTTCCCAAGCCCAGAAGGAGATTCAGGCAAGGGGGCTTGGCCGGAGTTCGAGTGTAAGGCTCGGCAGGACATTCGACCTTACCTCGGCAGGGAGACCAAGCTTCCCAAGCCTACTAGGCTCAGGCAAGGGGGCTTGGCGGGAGTTCGAGTGTAAGTCTCGGCAGGACGTTCGACCTTACCTCAGCAGGGAGACCAAGCTTGCCAAGGCTAGTAGGAGAGTCAGGCAAGGGGGCTTGGCCTTAGTTCGAGTGTAAGGCTCGGCAGGACGTTCGACCTTACCTCGGCAGGGAGACCAAGCTTCCCAAGCCTAGTAGGAGAGTCAGGCAAGGGGGCTTGGCCGGAGTTCGAGCGTAAGGCTTGGCAGGACGTTCGGCCTTACCTCGTCAGGGAGACCAAGCTTCCCAAGCATCGTAGGAGAGTCAGGCAAGGGGGCTTGGCCAGAGTTCGAGTGTAAGGCTCGGCAGGACGTTCGACCTTACCTCGGCAGGGAGACCAAGCTTCCCAAGCCTAGTAGGAGAGTCAGGCAAGGGGGCTTGGCCGGAGTTCGAGTGTAAGTCTCGGCAGGACGTTCGACCTTACCTTGGCAGGGAGACCAAGCTTCCCAAGCCCAGAAGGACAGTCAGGCAAGGGGGCTTGGCCGGAGTTCGAGTGTAAGGCTCGGCAGGACGTTCGACCTTACCTCGGCAGGGAGACCAAGCTTCCCAAGCCTAGCAGGAGAGTCAGGCAAGGGGGCTTGGCCGGAGTTCGAGTGTAAGGCTCGGCAGGACGTTCGACATTACCTCGGCAGGGAGACCAAGCTTCCCAAGCCTACTAGGCTCAGGCAAGGGGCCATGGCCAGATTTCGAGTGTAAGGCTCAGCAGGACACTCGACCGTGCCTCAGCAGGGAGACCAAGCTTCCCAAGCCTAGTAGGAGAGTCAGGCAAGGGGGCTTGGCCTTAGTTCGAGTCTAAGGCTCGGCAGGACGTTCGACCTTACCTCGGCAGGGAGAACAAGCTTCCCAAGCCCAGAAGGAGAGTCCGTCATGGGGGCTTGGCCGGAGTTCGAGTGTAAGGCTTGGCAGGACGTTCGGCCTGACCTCGGCAGGGAGACCAAGCTTCCCAAGCCTAGCAGGAGAGTCAGGCAAGGGGGCATTGCCGGAGTTCGAGTGTAAGGCTCGGCAGGACATTCGACCTTACCTCGGCAGCGAGACCAAGCTTCCCAAGCCTACTAGGCTCAGGCAAGGGGGCCTGGCGGGAGTTCGAGTGTAAGGCTCGGCAGGACGTTCGACCTTACCTCAGCAGGGAGACCAAGCTTGCCAAGGCTAGTAGGAGAGTCAGGCAAGGGGGCTTGGCCTTAGTTCGAGGGTAAGGCTCGGCAGGACGTTCGACCTTACCTCGGCAGGGAGACCAAGCTTCCCAAGCCTAGTAGGAGAGTCAGGCAAGGGGGCTTGGCCGGAGTTCGAGCGTAAGGCTTGGCAGGACGTTCGGCCTTACCTCGTCAGGGAGACCAAGCTTCCCAAGCATAGTAGGAGAGTCAGGCAAGGGGGCTTGGCCAGAGTTCGAGTGTAAGGCTCGGCAGGACGTTCGACCTTACCTCGGCAGGGAGACCAAGCTTCCCAAGCCTAGTAGGAGAGTCAGGCAAGGGGGCTTGGCCGGAGTTCGAGTGTAAGTCTCGGCAGGACGTTCGACCGTACCTTGGCAGGGAGACCAAGATTCCCATGCCTTGCAGGAGAGTCAGGCAAGGGTGATTGGCCGGAGTTCGAGTGTAAAGCTCGGCAGGACGTTCGACCTTACCTCGGCAGGGAGACCAAGCTTCCCAAGCCTAGCAGGAGAGTCAGGCAAGGGGGCTTGGCCTTAGTTTGAGTGTAAGGCTCGCCAGGACGTTCGACCTTACCTCGGAAGGGAGACCAAGCTTCCCAAGCCTACTAGGCTCAGGCAAGGGGGCTTGGCCAGAGTTCGAGTGTAAGACTCGGCAGGACGTTCGACCTTACCTCAGCAGGGAGAACAAGCTTCCCAAGCCTATTAGGCTCAGGCAAGGGGGCTTGGCCAGAGTTCGAGTGTAAGGCTTGGCAGGACGTTCGACCTTACCTCAGCAGGGAGACCAAGCTTGCCAAGCCTAGTCGGAGAGTCAGGCAAGGGGGCTTGGCCGGAGTTCGAGTGTAAGGCTCGGCAGGACGTTCGACCTTACCTCGGAAGGGAGACCAAGCTTCCCAAGCCTAGTAGGGGCAGGCAAGGGGGCTTGGCCGGAGTTCGAGTGTAAGGCTCGGCAAGACGTTCGACCTTACCTCGGTAGGGAGACCAAGCTTCCCAAGCGCAGTAGGAGAGTCAGGCAAGGGGGCTTGGCCGGAGTTTGAGTGTAAGGCTCGGCAGGACGTTTGACCTTACCTCGGCAGGGAGACCAAGCTTCCCAAGCCCAGAAAAAGAGTCAGGCAAGGGGGCTTGACCGGAGTTCGAGTGTAAGGCTCGGCAGGACGTTCGACCTTACCTCGGCAGGGAGACCAAGCTTCCCAAGCCTAGCAGGAGAGTCAGGCAAGGGGGCTTGGCCTTAGTTTGAGTGTAAGGCTCGCCAGGACGTTCGACCTTACCTCGGAAGTGAGACCAAGCTTCCCAAGCCTACTAGGCTCAGGCAAGGGGGCTTGGCCAGAGTTCGAGAGTAAGACTCGGCAGGACGTTCGACCTTACCTCAGCAGGGAGACCAAGCTTCCCAAGCCTACTAGGCTCAGGCAAGGGGGCTTGGCCAGAGTTCGAGTGTAAGGCTTGGCAGGACGTTCGATCTTACCTCAGCAGGGAGACCAAGCTTGCCAAGCCTAGTCGGAGAGTCAGGCAATGGGGCTTGGCCGGAGTTCGAGTGTAAGGCTCGGCAGGACGTTTGACCTTACCTCGGCAGGGAGACCAAGCTTCCCAAGCCCAGAAGGAGAGTCCGGCATGGGGGCTTGGCCGGAGTTCGAGTGTAAGGCTCGGCAGGACGTTCGGCCTTACCACGGCAGGGAGACCAAGCTTCCCAAGCCTAGCAGGAGAGTCAGGCAAGGGGGCTTGGCCGGAGTTCAAGTGTAAGATTCAGCAGGACGTTCGTCCTTACCTCGGCAGGGAGGCCGAGCTTCCCAAGCCCAGAAGGAGAGTCCGGCATGGGGGCTTGGCCGGAGTTCGAGTGTAAGGCTCGGCAGGACGTTCGGCCTTACCACGGCAGGGAGACCAAGCTTCCCAAGCCTAGCAGGAGAGTCAGGCAAGGGGGCTTGGCCGGAGTTCAAGTGTAAGATTCAGCAGGACGTTCGTCCTTACCTCGGCAGGGAGGCCGAGCTTCCCAAGCCTGCTAGGCTCAGGCAAGGGGGCTTGGCCGGAGTACGAGTGTGAGGCTCGGCAGGGCGTTCGACCTTACCTCGGCAGGGAGACCAAGCTTCCCAAGCCTAGTAGGAGAGTCAGGCAAGGGGGCTTGGGTGGAGTTCTAGTGTAAGGCTCGGCAGGACGTTCGACCTTACCTCGGCAGGGAGACCAAGCTTCCCAAGCCTAGTAGGGGCAGGCAAGGGGGCTTGACCAGCGTTCGAGTGTAAGGCTCGGCAGGACGTTCGACCTTACCTCAGCAGGGAGACCAAGCTTCCCAAGCCCAGTAGGAGAGTCAGGCAAGGGGGCTTGGCCGGAGTTCGAGTGTAAAGCTCGGCAGGACGTTCGACCTTACCTCGGCAGGGAAGCCAAGCTTCCCAAGCCTAGTAGCGGCAGGCAAGGGGGCTTGGCCGGGGTTCGAGTGTAAGGCTTGGCAAGACGCTCGACCTTACCACGGCAGGGAGACCAAGCTTCCCAAGCCCAGAAAAAGAGTCAGGCAAGGGGGCTTGGTCTTAGTTCGAGTGTAAGGCTCGGCAGGACGTTCGACCTTACCTCGGCAGGGAGAACAAGCTTCCCAAGCCCAGAAGGAGAGTCCGTCATGGGGGCTTGGCCGGAGTTCGAGTGTAAGGTTTGGCAGGACGTTCGGCCTGACCTCGGCAGGGAGACCAAGCTTCCCAAGCCTAGCAGGAGAGTCAGGCAAGGGGGCTTGGCCTCAGTTTGAGGGTAAGGCTCGGACGGACGTTCGACCTTACCTCGGAAGGGAGACCAAGCTTCCCAAGCCTAGTAGGCTCAGGCAAGGGGGCTTGGCCAGAGTTCGAGTGTAAGGCTTGGCAGGACGTTCGACCTTACCTCAGCAGGGAGACCAAGCTTCCCAAGCCTACTAGGCTCAGGCAAGGGGGCTTGGCCAGAGTTCGAGTGTAAGGCTCGGCAGGACGTTCGACCTTACCTCAGCAGGGAGACCAAGCTTGCCAAGCCTAGTCGGAGAGTCAGGCAAGGGGGCTTGGCCGGAGTTCGAGTGTAAGGCTCGGCAGGACGTTCGGCCTGACCTCGGCAGGGAGACCAAGCTTCCCAAGCCTAGCAGGAGAGTCAGGCGAGGGGGCTTTGCCGGAGTTCGAGGGTAAGGCTCGGCAGGACGTTCGACCTAACCTCGGCAGGGAGACCAAGCTTCCCAAGCCCAGAAGGACAGTCAGGCAAGGGGGCTTGGCCGGAGTTCGAGTGTAAGGCTTGGCAGGACGTTCGGCCTGACCTCGGCAGGGAGACCAAGCTTCCCAAGCCTAGCAGGAGAGTCAGGCAAGGGGGCTTGGCCGGAGTTCGAGTGTAAGGCTCGCCAGGACGTTCGACATTACCTCGGCAGGGAGACCAAGCTTCCCAAGCGTACTAGGCTCAGGCAAGGGGCCATGGCCAGAGTTCGAGTGTAAGGCTCAGCAGGACACACGACCGTGCCTCAGCAGGGAGACCAAGCTTCCCAAGGCTAGTAGGAGAGTCAGGCAAGGGGGCTTGGCCTTAGTTCGAGTGTAAGGCTCGGCAGGACGTTCGACCTTACCTCGGCAGGGAGAACAAGCTTCCCAAGCCCAGAAGGAGATTCAGGCAAGGGGGCTTGGCCGGAGTTCGAGTGTAAGGCTTGGAAGGACGTTCGGCCTGACCTCGGCAGGGAGACCAAGCTTCCAAAGCCCAGAAGGAGAGTCAGGCAAGGGGGCATTGCCGGAGTTCGAGTGTAAGGCTCGGCAGGACATTCGACCTTACCTCGGAAGGGAGACCAAGCTTCCCAAGCCTACTAGGCTCAGGCAAGGGGGCTTGGCCAGAGTTCGAGTGTAAGGCTCGGCAGGACGTTCGACCTTACCTCGGCAGGGAGACCAAGCTTCCCAAGCCTACTAGGCTCAGGCAAGGGGGCTTGGCGGGAGTTCGAGTGTAAGGCTCGGCAGGACGTTCGACCTTACCTCAGCAGGGAGACCAAGCTTGCCAAGGCTAGTAGGAGAGTCAGGCAAGGGGGCTTGGCCTTAGTTCGAGTGTAAGGCTCGCCAGGACGTTCGACCTTACCTCGGAAGGGAGACCAATCTTCCCGAGCCTACTAGGCTCAGGCAAGGGGGCTTGGCCAGAGTTCGAGTGTAAGACTCGGCAGGACGTTCGACCTTACCTCAGCAGGGAGACCAAGCTTCCCAAGCCTACTAGGCTCAGGCAAGGGGGCTTGGCCAGAGTTCGAGTGTAAGGCTTGGCAGGAGGTTCGACCTTACCTCAGCAGGGAGACCAAGCTTGCCAAGCCTAGTCGGAGAGTCAGGCAAGGGGGCTTGGCCGGAGTTTGAGTGTAAGGCTTGGCAGGACGTTCGGCCTGACCTCGGCAGGGAGACCAAGCTTCCCAAGCCTGGCAGGAGAGTCAGGCAAGGGGGCTTTGCCGGAGTTCGAGTGTAAGGCTCGGCAGGACGTTCGACCTTACCTCGGCAGGGAGACCAAGCTTCCCAAGCGCAGTAGGAGAGTCAGGCAAGGGGGCTTGGCCTTAGTTGGAGTGTAAGGCTTGGCAGGACGTTCGGCCTTACCTCGGCAGGGAGACCAAGCTTCCCAAGCCTAGCAGGAGAATCAGGCAATGGGGCTTGGCCGGAGTTCGAGTGTAGGGCTCGGCAGGACGTTCGACCTTACCTCGGCAGGGAGACCAAGCTTCCCAAGCCTAGTAGGGGCAGGCAAGGGGGCTTGGCCTTATTTCGAGTGTAAGGCTCGGCAGGACGTTTGACCTTACCTCGGCAGGGAGACCAAGCTTCCCAAGCCCACAAGGAGGGTCAGGCAAGGGGGCTTGGCCGGAGGTCGAGTGTAAGGCTCGGCAGGACGTTCGACCTTACCTCGGCAGGGAGACCAAGCTTCCCAAGCCTACTAGGCTCAGGCAAGGGGGCTTGGCTGGAGTTCGAGTGTAAGGCTCGGCAAGACGTTCGACCTTACCTCGGCAGGGAGACCAAGCTTCCCAAGCCTAGTAGGAGAGTCAGGCAAGGGGGCCTGGCCTTAGTTCGAGTGTAAGGCTCGGCAGGACGTTCGACCTTACCTCGGCAGGGAGACCAAGCTTCCCAAGCCTAGTAGGAGAATCAGGCAAGGGGGCTTGGCCGGAGTTCGAGTGTAAGGCTTGGCAGGACGTTCGGCCTTACCTCGGCAGGGAGACCAAGATTCCCAAGCCTGCTAGGCTCAGGCAAGGGGGCTTGGCCAGAGTTCGAGTGTAAGGCTCGGCAGGACCTTCGACCTTACCTCGGCAGGGAGACCAAGCTTCCCAAGCCTAGTAGGGTCAGGCAAGGGGGCTTGGCCTTAGTTCGAGTGTAATGCTCGGCAGGACGTTTGACCTTACCTCGGCAGGGAGACCAAGCTTCCCAAGCCCAGAAGGAGAGTCCGGCATGGGGGCTTGGCCGGAGTTCGAGTGTAAGGCTCGGCAGGACGTTCGGCCTTACCACGGCAGGGAGACCAAGCTTCCCAAGCCTAGCAGGAGAGTCAGGCAAGGGGGCTTGGCCGGAGTTCGAGTGTAAGACTCAGCAGGACGTTCGTCCTTACCTCGGCAGGGAGGCCAAGCTTCCCAAGCCCAGAAAAAGAGTCAGGCAAGGGGGCTTGGCCGGAGTTCGAGTGTAAGGCTCGGCAGGACGTTCGACCTTACCTCGGCAGGGGGACCAAGCTTCCCAAGCCTAGTAGCGGCAGGCAAGGGGGCTTGGCCGGAGTTCGAGTGTAAGGCTTGGCAAGACGCACGACCTTACCTCGGCAGGGAGACCAAGCTTCCCAAGCCCAGAAAAAGAGTCAGGCAAGGGGGCTTGGCCAGAGTTCGAGTGTAAGGCTCGGCAGGACGTTCGACCTTACCTCGGCAGGGAGATCAAGCTTCCCAAGCCCAGAAGGAGAGTCAGGCAAGGGGGCTTGGCCGGAGTTCGAGTGTAAGGCTTGGCAGGACGTTCGGCCTGACCTCGGCAGGGAGACCAAGCTTCCCAAGGCTAGCAGGAGAGTCAGGCAAGGGGGCTTGGCCTTAGTTCGAGTGTAAGGCTCGGCAGGACGTTCGACCTTACCTCGGCAGGGAGACCAAGCTTCCCAAGCCTAGTAGGAGAGTCAGGCAAGGAGGCTTGGCCGGAGTTCGAGCGTAAGGCTTGGCAGGACGTTCGGCGTTACCTCGTCAGGGAGACCAAGCTTCCCAAGCATAGTAGGAGAGTCAGGCAAGGGGTCTTGGCCAGAGTTCGAGTGTAAGGCTTGGCAGGACGTTCGACCTTACCTCGGCAGGGAGACCAAGCTTCCCAAGCCTAGTAGGAGAGTCAGGCAAGGGGGCTTGGCCGGAGTTCGAGTGTAAGTCTCGGAAGGACGTTCGACCTTACCTTGGCAGGGAGACCAAGCTTCCCAAGCCTAGTAGGAGAGTCAGGCAAGGGGGCTTGGCCGGAGTTCGAGTGTAAGGCTCGGCAGGACGTTCGACCTTACCTCGTCAGGGAGACCAAGCTTCCCAAGCCTAGTAGGGGCAGGCAAGGGGGTTTGACCAGAGTTCGAGTGTAAGGCTCGGCAGGACATTCGACCTTACCTCGGCAGGGAGACCAAGCTTCCCAAGCCCAGTAGGAGAGTCAGGCAAGGGGGCTTGGCCGGAGTTTGAGTGTAAGGCTCGGCAGGACGTTCGACCTTACCTCGGCAGGGAGACCAAGCTTCCCAAGCCTAGTAGGGGCAGGCAAGGGGGCTTGGCCGGAGTTCGAGTGTAAGGCTTGGCAAGACGCTCGACCTTACCTCGGCAGGGAGACCAAGCTTCCCAAGCCCAGAAAAAGAGGCAGGCAAGGGGGCTTGGCCGGAGTTCAATTGTAAGGCTCGGCAGGACGTTCGACCTTACCTCGGCAGGGAGACCAAGCTTCCCAAGCCTAGTAGGGGCAGGCAAGGGGGCTTGACCAGAGTTCGAGTGTAAGGCTCGGCAGGACGTTCGACCTTACCTCGGCAGGGAGACCAAGCTTCCCAAGCCTAGCAGGAGAGTCAGGCAAGGGGGCTTGGCCTTAGTTTGAGTGTAAGGCTCGGCAGGACGTTCGACCTTACCTCGGCAGGGAGACCAAGCTTCCCAAGCCTAGTAGGGGCAGGCAAGGGGGCTTGGCCGGAGTTCGAGTGTAAGGCTTGGCAAGACGTTCGACCTTACCTCGGTAGGGAGACCAAGCTTCCCAAGCGCAGTAGGAGAGTCAGGCAAGGGGGCTTGGCCTTAGTTGGAGTGTAAGGCTCGGCTGGACGTTCGACCTTACCTAGGCAGGGAGACCAAGCTTCCCAAGCCCAGAAAAAGAGTCAGGCAAGGGGGCTTGGCCGGAGTTCGAGTGTAAGGCTTGGCAGGACGTTCGGCCTTACCTCGGCAGGGAGACCAAGCTTCCCAAGCCTAGCAGGAGAATCAGGCAATGGGGCTTGGCCGGAGTTCGAGTGTAGGGCTCGGCAGGACGTTCGACCTTACCTCGGCAGGGAGACCAAGCTTCCCAAGCCTAGTAGGGGCAGGCAAGGGGGCTTGGCCTTATTTCGAGTGTAAGGCTCGGCAGGACGTTTGACCTTACCTCGGCAGGGAGACCAAGCTTCCCAAGCCCACAAGGAGGGTCAGGCAAGGGGGCTTGGCCGGAGGTCGAGTGTAAGGCTCGGCCGGACGTTCGACCTTACCTCGGCAGGGAGACCAAGCTTCCCAAGCCTACTAGGCTCAGGCAAGGGGGCTTGGCCGGAGTTCGAGTGTAAGGCTCGGCAAGACGTTCGACCTTACCTCGGCAGGGAGACCAAGCTTCCCAAGCCTAGTAGGAGAGTCAGGCAAGGGGGCTTGGCCTTAGTTCGAGTGTAAGGCTCAGCAGGACGTTCGACCTTACCTCGGCAGGGAGACCAAGCTTCCCAAGCCTAGTAGGAGAATCAGGCAAGGGGGCTTGGCCGGAGTTCGAGTGTAAGGCTTGGCAGGACGTTCGGCCTTACCTCGGCAGGGAGACCAAGATTCCCAAGCCTGCTAGGCTCAGGCAAGGGGGCTTGGCCAGAGTTCGAGTGTAAGGCCCGGCAGGACCTTCGACCTTACCTCGGCAGGGAGACCAAGCTTCCCAAGCCTAGTAGGGTCAGGCAAGGGGGCTTGGCCTTAGTTCGAGTGTAATGCTCGGCAGGACGTTTAACCTTACCTCGGCAGGGAGACCAAGCTTCCCAAGCCCAGAAGGAGAGTCCGACATGGGGGCTTGGCCGGAGTTCGAGTGAAAGGCTCGGCAGGACGTTCGGCCTTACCACGGCAGGGAGACCAAGCTTCCCAAGCCTAGCAGGAGAGTCAGGCAAGGGGGCTTGGCCGGAGTTCGAGTGTAAGACTCAGCAGGACGTTCGTCCTTACCTCGGCAGGGAGGCCAAGCTTCCCAAGCCTACTAGGCTCAGGGAAGGGGGCTTGGCCGGAGTTCGAGTGTGAGGCTCGGCAGGAGGTTCGACCTTACCTCGGCAGGGAGACCAAGCTTCCCAAGCCCAGTAGGAGAGTCAGGCAAGGGGGCTTGGCCTTAGTTCGAGTGTAAGGCTCGGCAGGACGTTCGACCTTACCTCGGCAGGGAGACCAAGCTTCCCAAGCCTAGTAGCGGCAGGCAAGGGGGCTTGGCCGGAGTTCGAGTGTAAGGCTTGGCAAGACGCACGACCTTACCTCGGCAGGGAGACCAAGCTTCCCAAGCCCAGAAAAAGAGTCAGGCAAGGGGGCTTGGCCAGAGTTCGAGTGTAAGGCTCGGCAGGACGTTCGACCTTACCTCGGCAGGGAGATCAAGCTTCCCAAGCCCAGAAGGAGAGTCAGGCAAGGGGGCTTGGCCGGAGTTCGAGTGTAAGGCTTGGCAGCACATTCGACCTTACCTCGGCAGGGAGACCAAGCTTCCCAAGCCCAGTAGGAGAGTCAGGCAAGGGGGCTTGGCCGGAATTCGAGTGTAAGGCTCGGCAGGACGTTCGACCTTACCTCGGCAGGGAGACCAAGCTTCCCAAGCCTAGTAGCGGCAGGCAAGGGGGCTTGGCCGGAGTTCGAGTGTAAGGCTTGGCAAGACGCACGACCTTACCTCGGCAGGGAGACCAAGATTCCCAAGCCCAGAAAAAGAGTCAGGCAAGGGGGCTTGGCCAGAGTTCGAGTGTAAGGCTCGGCAGGACGTTCGACCTTACCTCGGCAGGGAGATCAAGCTTCCCAAGCCTACTAGGCTCAGGCAAGGGGGCTTGGCCAAAGTTCGAGTGTAAGACTCGGCAGGACATTCGACCTTACCTCAGCAGGGAGACCAAGCTTCCCAAGCCTACTAGGCTCAGGCAAGGGGGCTTGGCCAGAGTTCGAGTGTAAGAGTCGGCAGGACGTTTGACCTTAGCTCGGCAGGGAGACCAAGCTTCCCAAGCCCAGAAAAAGAGTCAGGCAAGGGGGCTTGGCCGGAGTTCAAGTGTAAGGCTTGGCAGGACGTTCGGCCTTACCTCGGCAGGGAGACCAAGCTTCCCAAGCCTAACAGGAGAGTCAGGCAATGGGGCTTGGCCGGAGTTGGAGTGTAGGGCTCGGCAGGACGTTCGACCTTACCTCGTCAGGGAGACCAAGCTTACCAAGCCTACTAGGGGCAGGCAAGGGGGCTTGGCCGGAGTTCGAGTGTAAGGCTCGGCAAGACGTTCGACCTTACCTCGCAGGGAGACCAAGCTTCCCAAGCCTAGTAGGAGAGTCAGGCAAGGGGGCTTGGCCGGAGTTCGAGTGTAAGGCTTGGCAGGACGTTCGGCCTTACCTCGGCAGGGAGACCAAGATTCCCAAGCCTGCTAGGCTCAGGCAAGGGGGCTTGGCCAGAGTTCGACTGTAAGGCTCGGCAGGACGTTCGGCCTTACCACGGCAGGGAGACCAAGCTTCCCAAGCCTAGCAGGAGAGTCAGGCAAGGGGGCTTGGCCGGAGTTCGAGTGTAAGACTCAGCAGGACGTTCGTCCTTACCTCGGCAGGGAGGCCAAGCTTCCCAAGCCTATTAGGCTCAGGCAAGGGGGCTTGGCCGGAGTTCCAATGTGCGGCTCGGCAGGACGTTCGACCTTACCTCGGCAGGGAGACCAAGCTTCCCAAGCCTAGTAGGAGAGTCAGGCAAGGGGGCTTGGGTGGAGTTCTAGTGTAAGGCTCGGCAGGACGTTCGACCTTACCTCGGCAGGGCGACCAAGCTTCCCAAGCCTAGTAGGGGCAGGCAAGGGGGCTTGACCAGCGTTCGAGTGTAAGTCTCGGCAGGACGTTCGACCTTACCTCAGCAGGGACACCAAGCTTCCCAAGCCCAGTAGGAGAGTCAGGCAAGGGGGCTTGGCCGGAGTTCGAGTGTAAGGCTCGGCAGGACGTTTGACCTTACCTCGGCAGGGAGACCAAGCTTCCCAAGCCTAGTAGAGGCAGGCAAGGGGGCTTGGCCGGAGTTCGAGTGTAAGGCTTGCCAAGACGCTCGACCTTACCTCGGCAGGGAGACCAAGCTTCCCAAGCCCAGAAAAAGAGTCAGGCAAGGGGGCTTGGCCTTAGTTTGAGTGTAAGGCTTGGCAGGACGTTCGGCCTAACCTCGGCAGGGAGACCAAGCTTCCCAAGCCTAGCAGGAGAGTCAGGCAAGGGGGCTTGGCCTTAGTTTGAGTGTAAGGCTCGGCAGGACGTTCGACCTTACCTCGGAAGGGAGACCAAGCTTCCCAAGCCTACTAGGCTCAGGCAAGGGGTCTTGGCCAGAGTTCGAGTGTAAGACTCGGCAGGACGTTAGACCTTACCTCAGCAGGGAGACCAAGTTTCCCAAGCCTACTAGGCTCAGGCAAGGGGGCTTGGCCAGAGTTCAAGTGTAAGGCTCAGCAGGACGTTCGACCTTACCTCAGCAGGGAGACCAAGCTTGCCAAGCCTAGTCGGAGAGTCAGGCAAGGGGGCTTGGCCGGAGTTCGAGTGTAAGGCTCGGCAGGACGTTCGGCCTGACCTCGGCAGTGAGACCAAGCTTCCCAAGCCTAGCAGGAGAGTCAGGCAAGGGGGCTTTGCCGGAGTTCGAGTGGAAGGCTCGGCAGGACGTTCGACCTTACCTCGGCAGGGAGAGCAAGGTTCCCAAGCCTAGTAGGGGCAGGCAAGGGGGCTTGGCCGGAGTTCGAGTGTAAGGCTCGGCAAGACGTTCGACATTACCTCGGTAGGGAGACCAAGCTTCCCAAGCGCAGTAGGAGAGTCAGGCAAGGGGGCTTGTCCGGAGTTTGAGTGTAAGGCTTGGCAGGACGTTTGACCTTACCTCGGCAGGGAGACCAAGCTTCCCAAGCATAGTAGGAGAGTCAGGCAAGGGGGCTTGGCCGGAGTTCGAGTGTAAGGCTTGGCAGGACGTTCGGCCTTACCTCGGCAGGGAGACCAAGCTTCCCAAGCCTAGCAGGAGAGTCAGGCAATGGGGCTTGGCCGGAGTTGGAGTGTAGGGCTCGGCAGGACGTTCGACCTTACCTCGTCAGGGAGACCAAGCTTCCCAAGCCTAGTAGGAGAGTCAGGCAAGGGGGCTTGGCCGGATTTCGAGTGTAAGGCTCGGCAGGACGTTCGACCTTACCTCGGCAGGGAGACCAAGCTTCCCAAGCCTAGTAGGGGCAGGCAAGGGGGCTTGGCCCGTGTTCGAGTGTAAGGCTCGGCAAGACGTTCGACCTTACCTCGGCAGGGAGACCAAGCTTCCCAAGCCTAATAGGAGAGTCAGGCAAGGGGGCTTGGCCTTAGTTCGAGTGTAAGGCTCGGCAGGACGTTCGACCTTACCTCGGCAGGGAGACCAAGCTTCCCAAGCCTAGTAGGAGAGTCAGGCAAGGGGGCTTGGCCGGAGTTCGAGTGTAAGGCTCGGCAGGACGTTCGACCTTACCTCAGCAGGGAGACCAAGCTTCCCAAGCCTAGTAGGAGAGTCAGGCAAGCGTGCTTGGCCGGAGTTCGAGTGTAAGGCTCGGCAGGACGTTCGACCTTACCTCGGCAGGGAGACCAAGCTTCCCAAGCCTAGTAGGGGCAGGCAAGGGGGCTTGCCGGAGTTCGAGTGTAAGGCTTGGCAAGACGCTCGACCTTACCTCGGCAGGGAGACCAAGCTTCCCAAGCCCAGAAAAAGAGTCAGGCAAGGGGGCTTGGCCGGAGTTCGATTGTAAGGCTTGGCAGGACGTTCGGCCTTACCTCGGCTGGGAGACCAAGCTTCCCAAGCCTACTAGGCTCAGGCAAGGGGGCTTGGCCCGAGTTCGAGTGTAAGACTCGGCAGGACGTTCGACCTTACCTCGGCAGGGAGACCAAGCTTCCCAAGCGTCGTAGGAGAGTCAGGCAAGGGGGCTTGGTCGGAGTTTGAGTGTAAGGCTCGGCAGGACGTTTGACCTTACCTCGGCAGGGAGACCAAGCTTCCCAAGCCCAGAAAAAGAGTTAGGCAAGGGGGCTTGGCCGGAGTTCGAGTGTAAGGCTTGGCAGGACGTTCGGCCTTACCTCGGCAGGGAGACCAAGCTTCCCAAGCCTAGTAGGGGCAGGCAAGGGGGCTTGGCCGGAGTTCGAGTGTAAGGCTCGGCAAGACGTTCGACCTTACCTCGGCAGGGAGACCAAGCTTCCCAAGCCTAGTAGGAGAGTCAGGCAAGGGGGCTTGGCCTTAGTTCGAGTGTAAGGCTCGGCAGGACGTTCGACCTTAGCTCGGCAGGGAGACCAAGCTTCCCAAGCCTAGTAGGAGAGTCAGGCAAGGGGGCTTGGCCCGAGTTCGAGTGTAAGGCTTGCCAGGACGTTCGGCCTGACCTCGGCAGGGAGACCAAGATTCCCAAGCCTGCTAGGCTCAGGCAAGGGGGCTTGGCCAGAGTTCGAGTGTAAGGCTCGGCAGGACCTTCGACCTTACCTCGGCAGGGAGACCAAGCTTCCCAAGCCCAGCCGGGTCAGGCAAGGGGGCTTGGCCTTAGTTGGAGTGTAAGGCTCGGCAGGACGTTTGACCTTACCTCGGCAGGGAGACCAAGCTTCCCAAGCCCAGAAGGATAGTCAGGCATGGGGGCTTGGCCGGAGTTCGAGTGTAAGGCTCGGCAGGACGTTCGGCCTTACCACGGCAGGGAGACCAAGCTTCCCAAGCCTAGCAGGAGAGTCAGGCAAGGGGGCTTGGCCGGAGTTCGAGTGTAAGACTCAGCAGGACGTTCGTCCTTACCTCGGCAGGGAGGCCAAGCTTCCCAAGCCTACTAGGCTCAGGCAAGGGGGCTTGGCCGGAGTTCGAGTGTGAGGCTCGGCAGGACGTTCGACCTTACCTCGGCAGGGAGACCAAGCTTCCCAAGCCTAGTAGGAGAGTCAGGCAAGGGGGCTTGGGTGGAGTTCTAGTGCAAGGCTCGGCAGGACGTTCGACCTTACCTCGGCAGGGAGACCAAGCTTCCCAAGCCTAGTAGGGGCAGGCAAGGGGGCTTGACCAGCGTTCGAGTGTAAGGCTCGGCAGGACGTTCGACCTTACCTCGGCAGGGAGAACAAGTTTCCGAAGCCCAGAAGGAGAGTCAGGCAAGGGGGCTTGGCCGGAGGTCGAGTGTAAGGCTTGGCAGGACGTTCGGCCTGACCTCGGCAGGGAGACCAAGATTCCCAAGCCTAGCAGGAGAGTCAGGCAAGGGGGCTTGGCCTTAGTTTGAGTGTAAGGCTCGGCAGGACGTTCGACCTTACCTCAGCAGGGAGAACAAGCTTCCCAAGCCTACTAGGCTCAGGCAAGGGGGCTTGGCCAGAGTTCGAGTGTAAGACTCGGCAGGACGTACGACCTTACCTCAGCAGGGAGACCAAGCTTCCCAAGCCTACTAGGCTCAGGCAAGGGGGCTTGGCCAGAGTTCGAGTGTAAGGCTCGGCAGGACGTTCGACCTTACCTCAGCAGGGAGACCAAGCTTGCCAAGCCTAGTCGGAGAGTCAGGCAAAGGGGCTTGGCCGGAGTTCGATTGTAAGGCTCGGCAGGACGTTCAGCCTGACCTCGGCAGGGAGACCAAGCTTCCCAAGCCTAACAGGAGAGTCAGGCAAGGGGGCTTTGTCGGAGTTCGAGTGTAAGGCTCGGCAGGACGTTCGACCTTACCTCGGCAGGGAGACCAAGCTTCCCAAGCCTAGTAGGGCCAGGCAAGGGGGCTTGGCCGGAGTTCGAGTATAAGGCTCAGCAAGACGTTCGACCTTACCTCTGTAGGGAGACCAAGCTTCCCAAGCGCAGTAGGAGAGACAGGCAAGGGGGCTTGGCCGGAGTTTGAGTGTAAGGCTCGGCAGGACGTTTGACCTTACCTCGGCAAAGAGACCAAGCTTCCCAAGCCCAGAAAAAGAGTCAGGCAAGGGGGCTTGGCCGGAGTTCGAGTGTAAGGCTTGGCAGGACGTTCGGCCTTACCTCGGCAGGGAGACCAAGCTTCCCAAGCCTAGCAGGAGAGTCAGGTAATGGCGCTTGGCCAGAGTTGGAGTGTAGGGCTCGGCAGGACGTTCGACCTTACCTCGTCAGGGAGACCAAGCTTCCCAAGCCTAGTAGGAGAGTCAGGCAAGGGGGCTTGGCCGGAGTTCGAGTGTAAGGCTCGGCAGGACGTTCGACCTTACCTCGGCAGGGAGACCAAGCTTCCCAAGCCTAGTAGGGTCAGGCAAGGGGGCTTGGCCGGAGTTCGAGTGTAAGGCTCGGCAAGAGGTTCGACCTTACCTCGGCAGGGAGGCCAAGCTTCCCAAGCCTAGTAGGAGAGTCAGGCAAGGGGGCTTGGCCTTAGTTCGAGTGTAAGGCTCGGCAGGACATTCGACCTTACCTCAGCAGGGAGACCAAGCTTCCCAAGCCTAGTAGGAGAGTCAGGCAAGGGTGCTTGGCCGGAGTTCGAGTGTATTGCTCAGCAGGACGTTCGACCTTACCTCGGCAGGGAGACCAAGCTTCCCAAGCCTAGTAGGGCCAGGCAAGGGGGCTTGGCCGGAGTTCGAGTGTGAGGCTCGGCAGGACGTTCGACCTTACCTCGGCAGGGAGACCAAGCTTCCCAAGCGCAGTAGGAGAGTCAGGCAAGGGGGCTTGGCCTTAGTTGGAGTGTAAGGCTCGGCTGGACGTTCGACCTTACCTCGGAAGGGAGACCAAGCTTCCCAAGCCTAGTAGGTGCAGGCAAGGGGGCTGGGCCAGAGTTTGAGTGTAGGGCTCGGCAGGATGTTTGACCTTACCTCGGCAGGGAGACCAAGCTTCCCAAGCCTACTAGGCTCAGGCAAGGGGGCTTGGCCGGAGTTCGAGTGTAAGGCTCGGCAAGACGTTCGACCTTACCTCGTCAGGGAGACCAAGCTTCCCAAGCCTAGTAGGAGAGTCAGGCAAGGGGTTTGGCCAGAGTTCGAGTGTAAGGCTCGGCAGGACGTTCGGCCTTACCACGGCAGGGAGACCAAGCTTCCCAAGCCTAGCAGGAGAGTCAGGCAAGGGGGCTTGGCCGGAGTTCGAGTGTAAGACTCAGCAGGACGTTCGTCCTTACCTCGGCAGGGAGGCCAAGCTTCCCAAGCCTATTAGGCTCAGGCAAGGGGGCTTGGCCGGAGTTCCAATGTGCGGCTCGGCAGGACGTTCGACCTTACCTCGGCAGGGAGACCAAGCTTCCCAAGCCTACTAGGCACAGGCAAGGGGGCTTGGCCAGAGTGCGTGTGTAAGGCTCAGCAGGACGTTCGACCTTACGTCAGCAGGGAGACCAAGTTTGCCAAGCCTAGTCGGAGAGTCAGGCAAGGGGGCTTGGCCGGAGTTCGAGTGTAAGGCTCGGCAGGACGTTCGGCCTTACCTCGGCAGTGAGACCAAGCTTCCCAAGCCTAGCAGGAGAGTCAGGCAAGGGGGCTTGGCCGGAGTTCGAGTGTAAGACTCAGCAGGACGTTCGTCATTACCTCGGCAGGGAGGCCAAGCTTCCCAAGCCTACTAGGCTCAGGCAAGGGGGCTTGGCCGGAGTTCGAGTGTGAGGCTCGGCAGGACGTTCGACCTTACCTCAGCAGGGAGACCAAGCTTCCCAAGCCTACTAGGCTCAGGCAAGGGGGCTTGGCCAGAGTTCGAGTGTAAGGCTCGGCAGGACGTTCGACCTTACCTCAGCAGGGAGACCAAGCTTCGCAAGCCTAGTCGGAGAGTCAGGGAAAGGGGCTTGGCCGGAGTTCGATTGTAAGGCTCGGCAGGACGTTCAGCCTGACCTCGGCAGGGAGACCAAGCTTCCCAAGCCTAACAGGAGAGTCAGGCAAGGGGGCTTTGTCGGAGTTCGAGTGTAAGGCTCGGCAGGACGTTCGACCTTACCTCGGCAGGGAGACCAAGCTTCCCAAGCCTAGTAGGGCCAGGCAAGGGGGCTTGGCCGGAGTTCGAGTGTAAGGCTCAGCAAGACGTTCGACCTTACCTCCGTAGGGAGACCAAGCTTCCCAAGCGCAGTAGGAGAGACAGGCAAGGGGGCTTGGCCGGAGTTTGAGTGTAAGGCTCGGCAGGACGTTTGACCTTACCTCGGCAAAGAGACCAAGCTTCCCAAGCCCAGAAAAAGAGTCAGGAAAGGGGGCTTGGCCGGAGTTCGAGTGTAAGGCTTTGCAGGACGTTCGGCCTTACCTCGGCAGGGAGACCAAGCTTCCCAAGCCTAGCAGGAGAGTCAGGTAATGGCGCTTGGCCAGAGTTGGAGTGTAGGGCTCGGCAGGATGTTCGACCTTACCTCGTCAGGGAGACCAAGCTTCCCAAGCCTAGTAGGAGAGTCAGGCAAGGGGGCTTGGCCGGAGTTCGAGTGTAAGGCTCGGCAGGACGTTCGACCTTACCTCGGCAGGGAGACCAAGCTTCCCAAGCCTAGTAGGGTCAGGCAAGGGGGCTTGGCCGGAGTTCGAGTGTAAGGCTCGGCAAGACGTTCGACCTTACCTCGGCAGGGAGGCCAAGCTTCCCAAGCCTAGTAGGAGAGTCAGGCAAGGGGGCTTGGCCTTAGTTCGAGTGTAAGGCTCGGCAGGACATTCGACCTTACCTCAGCAGGGAGACCAAGCTTCCCAAGCCTAGTAGGAGAGTCAGGCAAGGGTGCTTGGCCGGAGTTCGAGTGTATGGCTCATCAGGACGTTCGACCTTACCTCGGCAGGGAGACCAAGCTTCCCAAGCCTAGTAGGGGCAGGCAAGGGGGCTTGGCCGGAGTTCGAATGTGAGGCTCGGCAGGACGTTCGACCTTACCTCGGCAGGGAGACCAAGCTTCCCAAGCGCAGTAGGAGAGTCAGGCAAGGGGGCTTGGCCTTAGTTGGAGTGTAAGGCTCGGCTGGACGTTCGACCTTACCTCGGAAGGGAGACCAAGCTTCCCAAGCCTAGCAGGAGAGTCAGGCAAGGGGGCTTTGCCGGAGTTCGAGTGTAAGGCTCGGCAGGACGTTCGACCTTACCTCGGCAGGGAGAGCAAGCTTCCCAAGCCTAGCAGGAGAATCAGGCAAGGGGGCTTGGCCGGAGTTCGAGTGTAGGGCTCGGCAGGACGTTCGACCTTACCTCGGCAGGGAGACCAAGCTTCCCAAGCCTAGTAGGTGCAGGCAAGGGGGCTTGGCCGGAGTTCGAGTGTAGGGCTCGGCAGGATGTTTGACCTTACCTCGGCAGGGAGACCAAGCTTCCAAAGCCCAGAAGGAGGGTCAGGCAAGGGGGCTTGGCCGGAGTTCGAGTGTAAGGCTCGGCAGGACGTTCGACCTTACCTCGGCAGGGAGACCAAGCTTCCCAAGCCTACTAGGCTCAGGCAAGGGGGCTTGGCCGGAGTTCGAGTGTAAGGCTCGGCAAGACGTTCGACCTTACCTCGGCAGGGAGACCAAGCTTCCCAAGCCTAGTAGGAGAGTCAGGCAAGGGGGCTTGGCCAGAGTTCGAGTGTAAGGCTCGGCAGGACGTTCGGCCTTACCACGGCAGGGAGACCAAGCTTCCCAAGCCTAGCAGGAGAGTCAGGCAAGGGGGCTTGGCCGGAGTTCGAGTGTAAGACTCAGCAGGACGTTCGTCCTTACCTCGGCAGGGAGGCCAAGCTTCCCAAGCCTATTAGGCTCAGGCAAGGGGGCTTGGCCGGAGTTCCAATGTGCGGCTCGGCAGGACGTTCGACCTTACCTCGGCAGGGAGACCAAGCTTCCCAAGCCGACTAGGCTCAGGCAAGGGGGCTTGGCCAGAGTGCGTGTGTAAGGCTCAGCAGGACGTTCGACCTTACCTCAGCAGGGAGACCAAGTTTGCCAAGCCTAGTCGGAGAATCAGGCAAGGGGGCTTGGCCGGAGTTCGAGTGTAAGGCTCGGCAGGACGTTCGGCCTTACCTCGGCAGTGAGACCAAGCTTCCCAAGCCTAGCAGGAGAGTCAGGCAAGGGGGATTTGCCGGAGTTCGAGTGTAAGGCTCGGCAGGACGTTCGACCTTACCTCGGCAGGGAGAGCAAGGTTCCCAAGCCTAGTAGGGGCAGGCAAGGGGGCTTGGCCGGAGTACGAGTGTAAGGCTCGGCAAGACGTTCGACATTACCTCGGTACGGAGACCAAGATTCCCAAGCGCAGTAGGAGAGTCAGGCAAGGGGGCTTGGCCGGAGTTTGAGTGTAAGGCTCGGCAGGACGTTTGACCTTACCTCGGCAGGGAGACCAAGCTTCCCAAGCCCAGAAAAAGAGTCAGGCAAGGGGGCTTGGCCGGAGTTCGAGTGTAAGGCTTGGCAGGATGTTCGGCCTTACCTCGGCAGGGAGACCAAGCTTCCCAAGCCTAGCAGGAGAGTCAGGCAATGAGGCTTGGCCGGAGTTGGAGTGTAGGGCTCGGCAGGACGTTCGACCTTACCTCGTCAGGGAGACCAAGCTTCCCAAGCCTAGTAGGAGAGTCAGGCAAGGGGGCTTGGCCGGAGTTCGAGTGTAAGGCTCGGCAGGACGTTCGACCTTACCTCGGCAGGGAGACCAAGCTTCCCAAGCCTAGTAGGGGCAGGCAAGGGGGCTTGGCCGGAGTTCGAGTGTAAGGCTCGGCAAGACGTTCGACCTTACCTCGGCAGGGAGACCAAGCTTCCCAAGCCTAGTAGGAGAGTCAGGCAAGGGGGCTTGGCCTTAGTTCGAGTGTAAGGCTCGGCAGGACGTTCGACCTTACCTCAGCTGGGAGACCAAGCTTCCCAAGCCTAGTAGGAGAGTCAGGCAAGGGGGCTTGGCCGGAGTTCAAGTGTAAGGCTCGGCAGGACGTTCGACCTTACCTCAGCAGGGAGACCAAGCTTCCCAAGCCTAGTAGGAGAGTCAGGCAAGGGTGCTTGGCCGGAGTTCGAGTGTAAGGCTCGGCAGGACGTTCGACCTTACCTCGGCAGGGAGACCAAGCTTCCCAAGCCTAGTAGGGGCAGGCAAGGGGGCTTGGCCGGAGTTTGAGTGTAAGGCTTGGCAAGACGCTCGACCTTACCTCGGCAGGGAGACCAAGCTTCCCAAGCCCAGAAAAAGAGTCAGGCAAGGGGGCTTGGCCGGAGTTCGAGTGTAAGACTCAGCAGGACGTTCGTCCTTACCTCGGCAGGGAGGCCAAGCTTCCCAAGCCTACTAGGCTCAGGCAAGGGGGCTTGGCTGGAGTTCGAGTGTGAGGCTCGGCAGGACGTTCGACCTTACCTCGGCAGGGAGACCAAGCTTCCCAAGCCTAGTAGGGGCAGGCAAGGGGGCTTGACCAGCGTTCGAGTGTAAGGCTTGGAAGGACGTTCGACCTTACCTCGGCAGGGAGACCAAGCTTCCCAAGCCCAGTAGGAGAGTCAGGCAAGGGCGCTTGGCCGGAGTTCGAGTGTAAGGCTTGGCAAGACGCTCGACCTTACCTCGGCAGGGAGACCAAGCTTCCCAAGCCCAGAAAAAGAGTCAGGCAAGGGAGCTTGGCCTTTGTTCGAGTGTAAGGCTCGGCAGGTCGTTCGACCTTACCTCGGCAGGGAGAACAAGTTTCCCAAGCCCAGAAGGAGAGTCAGGCAAGGGGGCTTGGCCGGAGTTCGAGTGTAAGGCTTGGCAGGACGTTCGGCCTGACCTCGGCAGGGAGACCAAGATTCCCAAGCCTGCTAGGCTCAGGCAAGGGGGCTTGGCCAGAGTTCGAGTGTAAGGCTCGGCAGGACCTTCGACCTTACCTCGGCAGGGAGACCAAGCTTCCCAAGCCCAGCCGGGTCAGGCAAGGGGGCTTGGCCTTAGTTGGAGTGTAAGGCTCGGCAGGACGTTTGACCTTACCTCGGCAGGGAGACCAAGCTTCCCAAGCCCAGAAGGATAGTCAGGCATGGGGGCTTGGCCGGAGTTCGAGTGTAAGGCTCGGCAGGACGTTCGGCCTTACCACGGCAGGGAGACCAAGCTTCCCAAGCCTAGCAGGAGAGTCAGGCAAGGGGGCTTGGCCGGAGTTCGAGTGTAAGACTCAGCAGGACGTTCGTCCTTACCTCGGCAGGGAGGCCAAGCTTCCCAAGCCTACTAGGCTCAGGCAAGGGGGCTTGGCCGGAGTTCGAGTGTGAGGCTCGGCAGGACGTTCGACCTTACCTCGGCAGGGAGACCAAGCTTCCCAAGCCTAGTAGGAGAGTCAGGCAAGGGGGCTTGGGTGGAGTTCTAGTGCAAGGCTCGGCAGGACGTTCGACCTTACCTCGGCAGGGAGACCAAGCTTCCCAAGCCTAGTAGGGGCAGGCAAGGGGGCTTGACCAGCGTTCGAGTGTAAGGCTCGGCAGGACGTTCGACCTTACCTCGGCAGGGAGAACAAGTTTCCGAAGCCCAGAAGGAGAGTCAGGCAAGGGGGCTTGGCCGGAGGTCGAGTGTAAGGCTTGGCAGGACGTTCGGCCTGACCTCGGCAGGGAGACCAAGATTCCCAAGCCTAGCAGGAGAGTCAGGCAAGGGGGCTTGGCCTTAGTTTGAGTGTAAGGCTCGGCAGGACGTTCGACCTTACCTCAGCAGGGAGAACAAGCTTCCCAAGCCTACTAGGCTCAGGCAAGGGGGCTTGGCCAGAGTTCGAGTGTAAGACTCGGCAGGACGTACGACCTTACCTCAGCAGGGAGACCAAGCTTCCCAAGCCTACTAGGCTCAGGCAAGGGGGCTTGGCCAGAGTTCGAGTGTAAGGCTCGGCAGGACGTTCGACCTTACCTCAGCAGGGAGACCAAGCTTGCCAAGCCTAGTCGGAGAGTCAGGCAAAGGGGCTTGGCCGGAGTTCGATTGTAAGGCTCGGCAGGACGTTCAGCCTGACCTCGGCAGGGAGACCAAGCTTCCCAAGCCTAACAGGAGAGTCAGGCAAGGGGGCTTTGTCGGAGTTCGAGTGTAAGGCTCGGCAGGACGTTCGACCTTACCTCGGCAGGGAGACCAAGCTTCCCAAGCCTAGTAGGGCCAGGCAAGGGGGCTTGGCCGGAGTTCGAGTATAAGGCTCAGCAAGACGTTCGACCTTACCTCTGTAGGGAGACCAAGCTTCCCAAGCGCAGTAGGAGAGACAGGCAAGGGGGCTTGGCCGGAGTTTGAGTGTAAGGCTCGGCAGGACGTTTGACCTTACCTCGGCAAAGAGACCAAGCTTCCCAAGCCCAGAAAAAGAGTCAGGCAAGGGGGCTTGGCCGGAGTTCGAGTGTAAGGCTTGGCAGGACGTTCGGCCTTACCTCGGCAGGGAGACCAAGCTTCCCAAGCCTAGCAGGAGAGTCAGGTAATGGCGCTTGGCCAGAGTTGGAGTGTAGGGCTCGGCAGGACGTTCGACCTTACCTCGTCAGGGAGACCAAGCTTCCCAAGCCTAGTAGGAGAGTCAGGCAAGGGGGCTTGGCCGGAGTTCGAGTGTAAGGCTCGGCAGGACGTTCGACCTTACCTCGGCAGGGAGACCAAGCTTCCCAAGCCTAGTAGGGTCAGGCAAGGGGGCTTGGCCGGAGTTCGAGTGTAAGGCTCGGCAAGAGGTTCGACCTTACCTCGGCAGGGAGGCCAAGCTTCCCAAGCCTAGTAGGAGAGTCAGGCAAGGGGGCTTGGCCTTAGTTCGAGTGTAAGGCTCGGCAGGACATTCGACCTTACCTCAGCAGGGAGACCAAGCTTCCCAAGCCTAGTAGGAGAGTCAGGCAAGGGTGCTTGGCCGGAGTTCGAGTGTATTGCTCAGCAGGACGTTCGACCTTACCTCGGCAGGGAGACCAAGCTTCCCAAGCCTAGTAGGGCCAGGCAAGGGGGCTTGGCCGGAGTTCGAGTGTGAGGCTCGGCAGGACGTTCGACCTTACCTCGGCAGGGAGACCAAGCTTCCCAAGCGCAGTAGGAGAGTCAGGCAAGGGGGCTTGGCCTTAGTTGGAGTGTAAGGCTCGGCTGGACGTTCGACCTTACCTCGGAAGGGAGACCAAGCTTCCCAAGCCTAGTAGGTGCAGGCAAGGGGGCTGGGCCAGAGTTTGAGTGTAGGGCTCGGCAGGATGTTTGACCTTACCTCGGCAGGGAGACCAAGCTTCCCAAGCCTACTAGGCTCAGGCAAGGGGGCTTGGCCGGAGTTCGAGTGTAAGGCTCGGCAAGACGTTCGACCTTACCTCGTCAGGGAGACCAAGCTTCCCAAGCCTAGTAGGAGAGTCAGGCAAGGGGTTTGGCCAGAGTTCGAGTGTAAGGCTCGGCAGGACGTTCGGCCTTACCACGGCAGGGAGACCAAGCTTCCCAAGCCTAGCAGGAGAGTCAGGCAAGGGGGCTTGGCCGGAGTTCGAGTGTAAGACTCAGCAGGACGTTCGTCCTTACCTCGGCAGGGAGGCCAAGCTTCCCAAGCCTATTAGGCTCAGGCAAGGGGGCTTGGCCGGAGTTCCAATGTGCGGCTCGGCAGGACGTTCGACCTTACCTCGGCAGGGAGACCAAGCTTCCCAAGCCTACTAGGCACAGGCAAGGGGGCTTGGCCAGAGTGCGTGTGTAAGGCTCAGCAGGACGTTCGACCTTACGTCAGCAGGGAGACCAAGTTTGCCAAGCCTAGTCGGAGAGTCAGGCAAGGGGGCTTGGCCGGAGTTCGAGTGTAAGGCTCGGCAGGACGTTCGGCCTTACCTCGGCAGTGAGACCAAGCTTCCCAAGCCTAGCAGGAGAGTCAGGCAAGGGGGCTTGGCCGGAGTTCGAGTGTAAGACTCAGCAGGACGTTCGTCATTACCTCGGCAGGGAGGCCAAGCTTCCCAAGCCTACTAGGCTCAGGCAAGGGGGCTTGGCCGGAGTTCGAGTGTGAGGCTCGGCAGGACGTTCGACCTTACCTCAGCAGGGAGACCAAGCTTCCCAAGCCTACTAGGCTCAGGCAAGGGGGCTTGGCCAGAGTTCGAGTGTAAGGCTCGGCAGGACGTTCGACCTTACCTCAGCAGGGAGACCAAGCTTCGCAAGCCTAGTCGGAGAGTCAGGGAAAGGGGCTTGGCCGGAGTTCGATTGTAAGGCTCGGCAGGACGTTCAGCCTGACCTCGGCAGGGAGACCAAGCTTCCCAAGCCTAACAGGAGAGTCAGGCAAGGGGGCTTTGTCGGAGTTCGAGTGTAAGGCTCGGCAGGACGTTCGACCTTACCTCGGCAGGGAGACCAAGCTTCCCAAGCCTAGTAGGGCCAGGCAAGGGGGCTTGGCCGGAGTTCGAGTGTAAGGCTCAGCAAGACGTTCGACCTTACCTCCGTAGGGAGACCAAGCTTCCCAAGCGCAGTAGGAGAGACAGGCAAGGGGGCTTGGCCGGAGTTTGAGTGTAAGGCTCGGCAGGACGTTTGACCTTACCTCGGCAAAGAGACCAAGCTTCCCAAGCCCAGAAAAAGAGTCAGGAAAGGGGGCTTGGCCGGAGTTCGAGTGTAAGGCTTTGCAGGACGTTCGGCCTTACCTCGGCAGGGAGACCAAGCTTCCCAAGCCTAGCAGGAGAGTCAGGTAATGGCGCTTGGCCAGAGTTGGAGTGTAGGGCTCGGCAGGATGTTCGACCTTACCTCGTCAGGGAGACCAAGCTTCCCAAGCCTAGTAGGAGAGTCAGGCAAGGGGGCTTGGCCGGAGTTCGAGTGTAAGGCTCGGCAGGACGTTCGACCTTACCTCGGCAGGGAGACCAAGCTTCCCAAGCCTAGTAGGGTCAGGCAAGGGGGCTTGGCCGGAGTTCGAGTGTAAGGCTCGGCAAGACGTTCGACCTTACCTCGGCAGGGAGGCCAAGCTTCCCAAGCCTAGTAGGAGAGTCAGGCAAGGGGGCTTGGCCTTAGTTCGAGTGTAAGGCTCGGCAGGACATTCGACCTTACCTCAGCAGGGAGACCAAGCTTCCCAAGCCTAGTAGGAGAGTCAGGCAAGGGTGCTTGGCCGGAGTTCGAGTGTATGGCTCATCAGGACGTTCGACCTTACCTCGGCAGGGAGACCAAGCTTCCCAAGCCTAGTAGGGGCAGGCAAGGGGGCTTGGCCGGAGTTCGAATGTGAGGCTCGGCAGGACGTTCGACCTTACCTCGGCAGGGAGACCAAGCTTCCCAAGCGCAGTAGGAGAGTCAGGCAAGGGGGCTTGGCCTTAGTTGGAGTGTAAGGCTCGGCTGGACGTTCGACCTTACCTCGGAAGGGAGACCAAGCTTCCCAAGCCTAGCAGGAGAGTCAGGCAAGGGGGCTTTGCCGGAGTTCGAGTGTAAGGCTCGGCAGGACGTTCGACCTTACCTCGGCAGGGAGAGCAAGCTTCCCAAGCCTAGCAGGAGAATCAGGCAAGGGGGCTTGGCCGGAGTTCGAGTGTAGGGCTCGGCAGGACGTTCGACCTTACCTCGGCAGGGAGACCAAGCTTCCCAAGCCTAGTAGGTGCAGGCAAGGGGGCTTGGCCGGAGTTCGAGTGTAGGGCTCGGCAGGATGTTTGACCTTACCTCGGCAGGGAGACCAAGCTTCCAAAGCCCAGAAGGAGGGTCAGGCAAGGGGGCTTGGCCGGAGTTCGAGTGTAAGGCTCGGCAGGACGTTCGACCTTACCTCGGCAGGGAGACCAAGCTTCCCAAGCCTACTAGGCTCAGGCAAGGGGGCTTGGCCGGAGTTCGAGTGTAAGGCTCGGCAAGACGTTCGACCTTACCTCGGCAGGGAGACCAAGCTTCCCAAGCCTAGTAGGAGAGTCAGGCAAGGGGGCTTGGCCAGAGTTCGAGTGTAAGGCTCGGCAGGACGTTCGGCCTTACCACGGCAGGGAGACCAAGCTTCCCAAGCCTAGCAGGAGAGTCAGGCAAGGGGGCTTGGCCGGAGTTCGAGTGTAAGACTCAGCAGGACGTTCGTCCTTACCTCGGCAGGGAGGCCAAGCTTCCCAAGCCTATTAGGCTCAGGCAAGGGGGCTTGGCCGGAGTTCCAATGTGCGGCTCGGCAGGACGTTCGACCTTACCTCGGCAGGGAGACCAAGCTTCCCAAGCCGACTAGGCTCAGGCAAGGGGGCTTGGCCAGAGTGCGTGTGTAAGGCTCAGCAGGACGTTCGACCTTACCTCAGCAGGGAGACCAAGTTTGCCAAGCCTAGTCGGAGAATCAGGCAAGGGGGCTTGGCCGGAGTTCGAGTGTAAGGCTCGGCAGGACGTTCGGCCTTACCTCGGCAGTGAGACCAAGCTTCCCAAGCCTAGCAGGAGAGTCAGGCAAGGGGGATTTGCCGGAGTTCGAGTGTAAGGCTCGGCAGGACGTTCGACCTTACCTCGGCAGGGAGAGCAAGGTTCCCAAGCCTAGTAGGGGCAGGCAAGGGGGCTTGGCCGGAGTACGAGTGTAAGGCTCGGCAAGACGTTCGACATTACCTCGGTACGGAGACCAAGATTCCCAAGCGCAGTAGGAGAGTCAGGCAAGGGGGCTTGGCCGGAGTTTGAGTGTAAGGCTCGGCAGGACGTTTGACCTTACCTCGGCAGGGAGACCAAGCTTCCCAAGCCCAGAAAAAGAGTCAGGCAAGGGGGCTTGGCCGGAGTTCGAGTGTAAGGCTTGGCAGGATGTTCGGCCTTACCTCGGCAGGGAGACCAAGCTTCCCAAGCCTAGCAGGAGAGTCAGGCAATGAGGCTTGGCCGGAGTTGGAGTGTAGGGCTCGGCAGGACGTTCGACCTTACCTCGTCAGGGAGACCAAGCTTCCCAAGCCTAGTAGGAGAGTCAGGCAAGGGGGCTTGGCCGGAGTTCGAGTGTAAGGCTCGGCAGGACGTTCGACCTTACCTCGGCAGGGAGACCAAGCTTCCCAAGCCTAGTAGGGGCAGGCAAGGGGGCTTGGCCGGAGTTCGAGTGTAAGGCTCGGCAAGACGTTCGACCTTACCTCGGCAGGGAGACCAAGCTTCCCAAGCCTAGTAGGAGAGTCAGGCAAGGGGGCTTGGCCTTAGTTCGAGTGTAAGGCTCGGCAGGACGTTCGACCTTACCTCAGCTGGGAGACCAAGCTTCCCAAGCCTAGTAGGAGAGTCAGGCAAGGGGGCTTGGCCGGAGTTCAAGTGTAAGGCTCGGCAGGACGTTCGACCTTACCTCAGCAGGGAGACCAAGCTTCCCAAGCCTAGTAGGAGAGTCAGGCAAGGGTGCTTGGCCGGAGTTCGAGTGTAAGGCTCGGCAGGACGTTCGACCTTACCTCGGCAGGGAGACCAAGCTTCCCAAGCCTAGTAGGGGCAGGCAAGGGGGCTTGGCCGGAGTTTGAGTGTAAGGCTTGGCAAGACGCTCGACCTTACCTCGGCAGGGAGACCAAGCTTCCCAAGCCCAGAAAAAGAGTCAGGCAAGGGGGCTTGGCCGGAGTTCGAGTGTAAGACTCAGCAGGACGTTCGTCCTTACCTCGGCAGGGAGGCCAAGCTTCCCAAGCCTACTAGGCTCAGGCAAGGGGGCTTGGCTGGAGTTCGAGTGTGAGGCTCGGCAGGACGTTCGACCTTACCTCGGCAGGGAGACCAAGCTTCCCAAGCCTAGTAGGGGCAGGCAAGGGGGCTTGACCAGCGTTCGAGTGTAAGGCTTGGAAGGACGTTCGACCTTACCTCGGCAGGGAGACCAAGCTTCCCAAGCCCAGTAGGAGAGTCAGGCAAGGGCGCTTGGCCGGAGTTCGAGTGTAAGGCTTGGCAAGACGCTCGACCTTACCTCGGCAGGGAGACCAAGCTTCCCAAGCCCAGAAAAAGAGTCAGGCAAGGGAGCTTGGCCTTTGTTCGAGTGTAAGGCTCGGCAGGTCGTTCGACCTTACCTCGGCAGGGAGAACAAGTTTCCCAAGCCCAGAAGGAGAGTCAGGCAAGGGGGCTTGGCCGGAGTTCGAGTGTAAGGCTTGGCAGGACGTTCGGCCTGACCTCGGCAGGGAGACCAAGATTCCCAAGCCTAGCAGGAGAGTCAGGCAAGGGGGCTTGGCCTTAGTTTGAGTGTAAGGCTCGGCAGGACGTACGACCTTACCTCAGCAGGGAGACCAAGCTTCCCAAGCCTACTAGGCTCAGGCAAGGGGGCTTGGCCAGAGTTCGAGTGTAATGCTCGGCAGGACGTTCGACCTTACCTCAGCAGGGAGACCAAGCTTGCCAAGCCTAGTCGGAGAGTCAGGCAAAGGGGCTTGGCCGGAGTTCGATTGTAAGGCTCGGCAGGACGTTCAGCCTGACCTCGGCAGGGAGACCAAGCTTCCCAAGCCTAGCAGGAGAGTCAGGCAAGGTGGCTTTGCCGGAGTTCGAGTGTAAGGCTCGGCAGGACGTTCGACCTTACCTCGGCAGGGAGACCAAGCTTCCCAAGCCTAGTAGGGGCAGGCAAGGGGGCTTGGCCGGAGTTCGAGTGTAAGGCTCAGCAAGACTTTCGACCTTACCTCGGTAGGGAGACCAAGCTTCCCAAGCGCAGTAGGAGAGTCAGGCAAGGGGGCTTGGCTGGAGTTTGAGTGTACGGCTCGGCAGGACGTTTGACCTTACCTCGGCAGGGAGACCAAGCTTCCCAAGCCCAGAAAAAGAGTCAGGCAAGGGGGCTTGGCCGGAGTTCGAGTGTAAGGCTTGGCAGGACGTTCGGCCTTACCTCGGCAGGGAGACCAAGCTTCCCAAGCCTAGCAGGAGAGTCAGGTAATGGCGCTTGGCCAGAGGTGGAGTGTAGGGCTCGGCAGGACGTTCGACCTTACCTCGTCAGGGAGACCAAGCTTCCCAAGCCTAGTAGGACAGTCAGGCAAGGGGGCTTGGCTGGAGTTCGAGTGTAAGGCTCGGCAGGACGTTCGACCTTACCTCGGCAGGGTGACCAAGCTTCCCAAGCCTAGTAGGGGCAGGCAAGGGGGCTTGGCCTTATTTCGAGTGTAAGGCTCGGCAGGACGTTCGACCTTACCTCGGCAGGGAGACCAAGCTTCCCAAGCCTAGTAGGAGAGTCAGGCAAGGGGGCTTGGCCGGAGTTCGAGTGTAAGGCTTGGCAGGACGTTCGGCCTTACCTCGGCAGGGAGACCAAGATTCCCAAGCCTGCTAGGCTCAGGCACGGGGGCTTGGCCAGAGTTCGACTGTAAGGCTCGGCAGGACGTTCGGCCTTACCACGGCAGGGAGACCAAGCTTCCCAAGCCTAGCAGGAGAGTCAGGCAAGGGGGCTTGGCCGGAGTTCGAGTGTAAGACTCAGCAGGACGTTCGTCCTTACCTCGGCAGGGAGGCCAAGCTTCCCAAGCCTACTAGGCTCAGGCAAGGGGGCTTGGCCGGAGTTCCAATGTGCGGCTCGGCAGGACGTTCGACCTTACCTCGGCAGGGAGACCAAGCTTCCCAAGCCTAGTAGGAGAGTCAGGCAAGGGGGCTTGGGTGGAGTTCTAGTGTAAGGCTCGGCAGGACGTTCGACCTTACCTCGGCAGGGCGACCAAGCTTCCCAAGCCTAGTAGGGGCAGGCAAGGGGGCTTGACCAGCGTTCGAGAGTAAGGCTCGGCAGGACGTTCGACCTTACCTCAGCAGGGAGACCAAGCTTCCCAAGCCCAGTAGGAGAGTCAGGCAAGGGGGCTTGGCCGGAGTTCGAGTGTAAGACTCAGCAGGACGTTCGTCCTTACCTCGGCAGGGAGGCCAAGCTTCCCAAGCCTACTAGGCTCAGGCGAGGGGGCTTGGCCGGAGTTCGAGTGTGAGGCTCGGCAGGAGGTTCGACCTTACCTCGGCAGGGAGACCAAGCTTCCCAAGCCCAGTAGGAGAGTCAGGCAAGGGGGCTTGGCCGGAGTTCGAGTGTAAGGCTCGACAGGACGTTCGACCTTACCTTGGCAGGGAGACCAAGCTTCCCAAGCCTAGTAGCGGCAGGCAAGGGGGCTTGGCCGGAGTTCGAGTGTAAGGCTTGGCAAGACGCACGACCTTACCTCGGCTGGGAGACCAAGCTTCCCAAGCCCAGAAAAAGAGTCAGGCAAGGGGGCTTGGCCTTAGTTGGAGTGTAAGGCTCGACAGGACGTTCGACCTTACCTCGGCAGGGAGACCAAGCTTCCCAAGCCTAGTAGGGGCAGGCAAGGGGGCTTGGCCGGAGTTCGAGTGTAAGGCTCGGCAAGACGTTCGACCTTACCTCGGTAGGGAGACCAAGCTTCCCAAGCGCAGTAGGAGAGTCAGGCAAGGGTGCTTGGCCGGAGTTTGAGTGTAAGGCTCGGCAGGACGTTTGACCTTAGCTCGGCAGGGAGACCAAGCTTCCCAAGCCTACTAGGGGCAGGCAAGGGGGCTTGGCCGGAGTTCGAGTGTAAGGCTCGGCAAGACGTTCGACCTTACCTCGGCAGGGAGACCAAGCTTCCCAAGCCTAACAGGAGAGTCAGGCAAGGGGGCTTGGCCGGAGTTCGAGTGTAAGACTCGGCAGGACATTCGACCTTACCTCAGCAGGGAGACCAAGCTTCCCAAGCCTACTAGGCTCAGGCAAGGGGGCTTGGCCAGAGTTCGAGTGTAAGGCTCGGCAGGACGTTCGACCTTACCTCAGCAGGGAGACCAAGCTTGCCAAGCCTAGTCGGAGAGTCAGTCAAGGGGGCTTGGCCGGAGTTCGAGTGTAAGGCTCGGCAGGACGTTCGGCCTGACCTCGGCAGGGAGACCAAGCTTCCCAAGCCTAGCAGGAGAGTCAGGCAAGGGGGCTTTGCCGGAGTTCGAGTGTAAGGCTCGGCAGGACGTTCGACCTTACCTCGGCAGGGAGAGCAAGCTTCCCAAGCCTAGTAGGGGCAGGCAAGGGGGCTTGGCCGGAGTTCGAGTGTAAGGCTCAGCAAGACGTTCGACCTTACCTCGGTAGGGAGACCAAGCTTCCCAAGCGCAGTAGGAGAGTCAGGCAAGGGGGCTTGGCCTTAGTTGGAGTGTAAGGCTCGGCTGGACGTTCGACCTTACCTCGGCAGGGAGACCAAGCTTCCCAAGCCTAGTAGGAGAGTCAGGCAAGGGGGCTTGGGTGGAGTTCTAGTGTAAGGCTCGGCAGGACGTTCGACCTTACCTCGGCAGGGCGACCAAGCTTCCCAAGCCTACTAGGCTCAGGCAAGGGGGCTTGACCAGCGTTCGAGAGTAAGCCTCGGCAGGACGTTCGACCTTACCTCAGCAGGGAGACCAAGCTTCCCAAGCCCAGTAGGAGAGTCAGGCAAGGGGGCTTGGCCGGAGTTCGAGTGTAAGACTCAGCAGGACGTTCGTCCTTACCTCGGCAGGGAGGCCAAGCTTCCCTAGCCTACTAGGCTCAGGCGAGGGGGCTTGGCCGGAGTTCGAGTGTGAGGCTCGGCAGGAAGTTCGACCTTACCTCGGCAGGGAGACCAAGCTTCCCAAGCCCAGTAGGAGAGTCAGGCAAGGGGGCTTGGCCAGAGTTCGAGTGTAAGGCTCGGCAGGACATTCGACCTTACCTCGGCAGGGAGACCAAGCTTCCCAAGCCTAGTAGCGGCAGGCAAGGGGGCTTGGCCGGAGTTCGAGTGTAAGGCTCGGCAGGACGTTCGGCCTGACCTCGGCAGGGAGACCAAGCTTCCCAAGCATAGTATGAGAGTCAGGCAAGGGGGCTTGGCCGGAGTTTGAGTGTAAGGCTCGGCAGGACGTTCGACCTTACCTCGGCAGGGAGACCAAGCTTCCCAAGCCTAGTAGGAGAGTCAGGCAAGGGGGCTTGGCCGGAGTTCGAGTGTAAGGCTCGGCAAGACGTTCCACCTTACCTCGGTAGGGAGACCAAGCTTCCCAAGCCTAGTAGGAGAGTCAGGCAAGGGGGCTTGGCCGGAGTTTGAGTGTAAGGCTCGGCAGGACGTTTGACCTTAGCTCGGCAGGGAGACCAAGCTTCCCAAGCCCAGAAAAAGAGTCAGGCAAGGGGGCTTGGCAGGAGTTCAAGTGTAAGGCCTGGCAGGACGTTCGGCCTTACCTCGGCGGGGAGACCAAGCTTCCCAAGCCTAACAGGAGAGTCAGGCAATGGGGCTAGGCCGGAGTTGGAGTGTAGGGCTCGGCAGGACGTTCGAACTTACCTCGTCAGGGAGACCAAGCTTCCCAAGCCTAGTAGGAGAGTCAGGCAAGGGGGCTTGGCCGGAGTTCGAGTGTAAGGCTCGGCAGGACGTTCGACCTTACCTCGGCAGGGAGACCAAGCTTCCCAAGCCTACTAGGGGCAGGCAAGGGGGCTTGGCCAGAGTTCGAGTGTAAGGCTCGGCAGGACGTTCGGCCTGACCTCGGCAGGGAGACCAAGCTTCCCAAGCCTAGGAGGATAGTCAGGCAAGGGGGCTCGGCCTTAGTTCGAGTGTAAGGCTCGGCAGGACGTTCGACCTTACCTCGGCAGGGAGAGCAAGCTTCCCAAGCCTAGTAGGGGCAGGCAAGGGGGCTTGGCCGGAGTTCGAGTGTAAGGCTCGGCAAGACGTTCGACCTTACCTCGGTAGGGAGACCAAGCTTCCCAAGCGCAGTAGGAGAGTCAGGCAAGGGGGCTTGGCCTTAGTTGGAGTGTAAGGCTCGGCTGGACGTTCGACCTTACCTCGGAAGGGAGACCAAGCTTCCCAAGCCCAGAAAAAGAGTCAGGCAAGGGGGCTTGGCCGGAGTTCGAGTGTAAGGCTTGGCAGGACGTTCGGCCTTACCTCGGCAGGGAGACCAAGCTTCCCAAGCCTAGCAGGAGAATCAGGCAATGGGGCTTGGCCGGAGTTCGAGTGTAGGGCTCGGCAGGACGTTCGACCTTACCTCGGCAGGGAGACCAAGCTTCCCAAGCCTAGTAGGGGCAGGCAAGGGGGCTTGGCCTTATTTCGAGTGTAAGGCTCGGCAGGACGTTTGACCTTACCTCGGCAGGGAGACCAAGCTTCCCAAGCCCAGAAAAAGAGTCAGGCAAGGGGGCTTGGCCGGAGGTCGAGTGTAGGGCTCGGCAGGACGTTCGACCTTACCTCGGCAGGGAGACCAAGCCTCCCAAGCCTACTAGGCTCAGGCAAGGGGGCTTGGCCGGAGTTCGAGTGTAAGGCTCGGCAAGACGTTCGACCTTACCTCGGCAGGGAGACCAAGCTTCCCAAGCCTAGTAGGAGAGTCAGGCAAGGGGGCTTGGCCTTAGTTCGAGTGTAAGGCTCGGCAGGACGTTCGACCTTACCTCGGCAGGGAGACCAAGCTTCCCAAGCCTAGTAGGAGAGTCAGGCAAGGGGGCTTGGCCGGAGTTCGAGTGTAAGGCTTGGCAGGACGTTCGGCCTTACCTCGGCAGGGAGACCAAGATTCCCAAGCCTGCTAGGCTCAGGCAAGGGGGCTTGGCCAGACTTCGACTGTAAGACTCAGCAGGACGTTCGTCCTTACCTCGGCAGGGAGGCCAAGCTACCCAAGCCTACTAGGCTCAGGCAAGGGGGCTTGGCCGGAGTTCCAATGTGCGGCTCGGCAGGACGTTCGACCTTACCTCGGCAGGGAGACCAAGCTTCCCAAGCCTAGTAGGAGGGTCAGGCAAGGGGGCTTGGGTGGAGTTCTAGTGTAAGGCTCGGCAGGACGTTCGACCTTACCTCGACAGGGCGACCAAGCTTCCCAAGCCTAGTAGGGGCAGGCAAGGGGGCTTGACCAGCGTTCGAGTGTAAGGCTCGGCAGGATGTTCGACCGTACCTCAGCAGGGAGACCAAGCTTCCCAAGCCCAGTAGGAGAGTCAGGCAAGGGGGCTTGGCCGGAGTTCGAGTGTAAGGCTCGGCAGGACGTTCGACCTTACCTCGGCAGGGAGACCAAGCTTCCCAAGCCTAGTAGCGGCAGGCAAGGGGGCTTGGCCGGAGTTCGAGTGTAAGGCTTGGCAAGACGCTCGACCTTACCTCGGCAGGGAGACCAAGCTTCCCAAGCCCAGGAAAAGAGTCAGGCAAGGGGGCTTGGCCTCAGTTCGAGTGTAAGGCTCGGCAGGACGTTCGACCTTACCTCGGCCGGGAGAACAAGCTTCCCAAGCCCAGAAGGACAGTCAGGCAAGGGGGCTTGGCCGGAGGTCGAGTGTAAGGCTTGGCAGGACGTTCGGCCTAACCTCGGCAGGGAGACCAAGCTTCCCAAGCCTAGCAGGAGAGTCAGGCAAGGGGGCTTGGCCTTAGTTTGAGTGTAAGGCTCGGCAGGACGTTCGACCTTACCTCGGCAGGGAGACCAAGCTTCCCAAGCCTACTAGGCTCCGGCAAGGGGGCGTGGCCAGAGTTCGAGTGTAAGACTCGGCAGGACGTTCGACCTTACCTCAGCAGGGAGACCAAGCTTCCCAAGCGCAGTAGGAGAGTCAGGCAAGGGGGCTTGGCCGGAGTTTGAGTGTACGGCTCGGCAGGACGTTTGACCTTACCTCGGCAGGGAGACCAAGCTTCCCAAGCCTGCTAGGCTCAGGCAAGGGGGCTTGGCCAGAGTTCGAGTGTAAGGCTCGGCAGGACCTTCGACGTTACCTCGGCAGGGAGACCAAGCTTCCCAAGCCTAGTAGGGTCAGGCAAGGGGGCTTGGCCTTAGTTCGAGTGTAATGCTCGGCAGGACGTTTGACCTTACCTCGGCAGGGAGACCAAGCTTCCCAAGCCCAGAAGGAGAGTCCGGCATGGGGGCTTGGCCGGAGTTCGAGTGTAAGGCTCGGCAGGACGTTCGGCCTTACCTCGGCAGGGAGGCCAAGCTTCCCAAGCCCAGAAAAAGAGTCAGGCAAGGGGCCTTGACCGGAGTTCGAGTGTAAGGCTTGGCAGGACGTTCGGCCTTACCTCGGCAGGGAGACCAAGCTTCCCAAGCCTAGTAGGAGAGTCAGGCAAGGGGGCTTGGCCGGAGTTCGAGCGTAAGGCTTGGCAGGACGTTCGGCGTTACCTCGTCAGGGAGACCAAGCTTCCCAAGCATAGTAGGAGAGTCAGGCAAGGGGGCTTGGCCAGAGTTCGAGTGTAAGGCTTGGCAGGACGTTCGACCTTACCTCGGCAGGGAGACCAAGCTTCCCAAGCCTAGTAGGAGAGTCAGGCAAGGGGGCTTGGCCGGAGTTCGAGTGTAAGTCTCGGAAGGACGTTCGACCTTACCTTGGCAGGGAGACCAAGCTTCCCAAGCCTAGTAGGAGAGTCAGGCAAGGGTGATTGGCCGGAGTTCGAGTGTAAGGCTCGGCAGGACGTTCGACCTTACCTCGTCAGGGAGACCAAGCTTCCCAAGCCTAGTAGGGGCAGGCAAGGGGGTTTGACCAGAGTTCGAGTGTAAGGCTCGGCAGGACGTTCGACCTTACCTCGGCAGGGAGACCAAGCTTCCCAAGCCCAGTAGGAGAGTCAGGCAAGGGGGCTTGGCCGGAGTTCGAGTGTAAGGCTCGGCAGGACGTTCGACCTTACCTCGGCAGGGAGACCAAGCTTCCCAAGCCTAGTAGGGGCAGGCAAGGGGGCTTGGCCGGAGTTCGAGTGTAAGGCTTGGCAAGACGCTCGACCTTACCTCGGCAGGGAGACCAAGCTTCCCAAGCCCAGAAAAAGAGGCAGGCAAGGGGGCTTGGCCGGAGTTCGATTGTAAGGCTCGGCAGGACGTTCGACCTTACCTCGGCAGGGAGACCAAGCTTCCCAAGCCTAGTAGGGGCAGGCAAGGGGGCTTGACCAGAGTTCGAGTGTAAGGCTCGGCAGGACGTTCGACCTTACCTCGGCAGGGAGACCAAGCTTCCCAAGCCTAGCAGGAGAGTCAGGCAAGGGGGCTTGGCCTTAGTTTGAGTGTAAGGCTCGCCAGGACGTTCGACCTTACCTCGGAAGGGAGACCAAGCTTCCCGAGCCTACTAGGCTCAGGCAAGGGGGCTTGGCCAGAGTTCGAGTGTAAGACTCGGCAGGACGTTCGACCGTACCTCAGCAGGGAGACCAAGCTTCCCAAGCCTACTAGGCTCAGGCAAGGGGGCTTGGCCAGAGTTCGAGTGTAAGGCTTGGCAGGACGTTCGACCTTACCTCAGCAGGGAGGCCAAGCTTGCCAAGCCTAGTCGGAGAGTCAGGCAAGGGGGCTTGGCCGGAGTTCGAGTGTAAGGCTCGGCAGGACGTTCGGCCCGACCTCGGCAGGGAGACCAAGCTTCCCAAGCCTAGCAGGAGAGTCAGGCAAGGGGGCTTTGCCGGAGTTCGAGTGTAAGGCTCGGCAGGACGTTCGACCTTACCTCGGCAGGGAGACCAAGCTTCCCAAGCCTAGTAGGGGCAGGCAAGGGGGCTTGGCCGGAGTTCGAGTGTAAGGCTTGGCAAGACGTTCGACCTTACCTCGGTAGGGAGGCCAAGCTTCCCAAGCGCAGTAGGAGAGTCAGGCAAGGGGGCTTGGCCTTAGTTGGAGTGTAAGGCTCGGCTGGACGTTCGACCTTACCTAGGCAGGGAGACCAAGCTTCCCAAGCCCAGAAAAAGAGTCAGGCAAGGGGGCTTGGCCGGAGTTCGAGTGTAAGGCTTGGCAGGACGTTCGGCCTTACCTCGGCAGGGAGACCAAGCTTCCCAAGCCTAGCAGGAGAATCAGGCAATGGGGCTTGGCCGGAGTTCGAGTGTAGGGCTCGGCAGGACGTTCGACCTTACCTCGGCAGGGAGACCAAGCTTCCCAAGCCTAGTAGGGGCAGGCAAGGGGGCTTGGCCTTATTTCGAGTGTAAGGCTCGGCAGGACGTTTGACCTTACCTCGGCAGGGAGACCAAGCTTCCCAAGCCCACAAGGAGGGTCAGGCAAGGGGGCTTGGCCGGAGGTCGAGTGTAAGGCTCGGCCGGACGTTCGACCTTACCTCGGCAGGGAGACCAAGCTTCCCAAGCCTACTAGGCTCAGGCAAGGGGGCTTGGCCGGAGTTCGAGTGTAAGGCTCGGCAAGACGTTCGACCTTACCTCGGCAGGGAGACCAAGCTTCCCAAGCCTGCTAGGCTCAGGCAAGGGGGCTTGGCCAGAGTTCGAGTGTAAGGCTCGGCAGGACCTTCGACCTTACCTCGGCAGGGAGACCAAGCTTCCCAAGCCTAGTAGGGTCAGGCAAGGGGGCTTGGCCTTAGTTCGAGTGTAATGCTCGGCAGGACGTTTGACCTTACCTCGGCAGGGAGACCAAGCTTCCCAAGCCCAGAAGGAGAGTCCGGCATGGGGGCTTGGCCGGAGTTCGAGTGTAAGGCTCGGCAGGACGTTCGGCCTTACCTCGGCAGGGAGGCCAAGCTTCCCAAGCCCAGAAAAAGAGTCAGGCAAGGGGGCTTGACCGGAGTTCGAGTGTAAGGCTTGGCAGGACGTTCGGCCTTACCTCGGCAGGGAGACCAAGCTTCCCAAGCCTAGTAGGAGAGTCAGGCAAGGGGGCTTGGCCGGAGTTCGAGCGTAAGGCTTGGCAGGACGTTCGGCGTTACCTCGTCAGGGAGACCAAGCTTCCCAAGCATAGTAGGAGAGTCAGGCAAGGGGGCTTGGCCAGAGTTCGAGTGTAAGGCTTGGCAGGACGTTCGACCTTACCTCGGCAGGGAGACCAAGCTTCCCAAGCCTAGTAGGAGAGTCAGGCAAGGGGGCTTGGCCGGAGTTCGAGTGTAAGTCTCGGAAGGACGTTCGACCTTACCTTGGCAGGGAGACCAAGCTTCCCAAGCCTAGTAGGAGAGTCAGGCAAGGGTGATTGGCCGGAGTTCGAGTGTAAGGCTCGGCAGGACGTTCGACCTTACCTCGTCAGGGAGACCAAGCTTCCCAAGCCTAGTAGGGGCAGGCAAGGGGGTTTGACCAGAGTTCGAGTGTAAGGCTCGGCAGGACGTTCGACCTTACCTCGGCAGGGAGACCAAGCTTCCCAAGCCCAGTAGGAGAGTCAGGCAAGGGGGCTTGGCCGGAGTTCGAGTGTAAGGCTCGGCAGGACGTTCGACCTTACCTCGGCAGGGAGACCAAGCTTCCCAAGCCTAGTAGGGGCAGGCAAGGGGGCTTGGCCGGAGTTCGAGTGTAAGGCTTGGCAAGACGCTCGACCTTACCTCGGCAGGGAGACCAAGCTTCCCAAGCCCAGAAAAAGAGGCAGGCAAGGGGGCTTGGCCGGAGTTCGATTGTAAGGCTCGGCAGGACGTTCGACCTTACCTCGGCAGGGAGACCAAGCTTCCCAAGCCCAGAAAAAGAGTCAGGCAAGGGGGCTTGGCCGGAGTTCGAGTGTAAGGCTTGGCAGGACGTTCGGCCTTACCTCGGCAGGGAGACCAAGCTTCCCAAGCCTAGCAGGAGAATCAGGCAATGGGGCTTGGCCGGAGTTCGAGTGTAGGGCTCGGCAGGACGTTCGACCTTACCTCGGCAGGGAGACCAAGCTTCCCAAGCCTAGTAGGGGCAGGCAAGGGGGCTTGGCCTTATTTCGAGTGTAAGGCTCGGCAGGACGTTTGACCTTACCTCGGCAGGGAGACCAAGCTTCCCAAGCCCACAAGGAGGGTCAGGCAAGGGGGCTTGGCCGGAGGTCGAGTGTAAGGCTCGGCCGGACGTTCGACCTTACCTCGGCAGGGAGACCAAGCTTCCCAAGCCTACTAGGCTCAGGCAAGGGGGCTTGGCCGGAGTTCGAGTGTAAGGCTCGGCAAGACGTTCGACCTTACCTCGGCAGGGAGACCAAGCTTCCCAAGCCTAGTAGGAGAGTCAGGCAAGGGGGCTTGGCCTTAGTTCGAGTGTAAGGCTCGGCAGGACCTTCGACCTTACCTCGGCAGGGAGACCAAGCTTCCCAAGCCTAGTAGGAGAATCAGGCAAGGGGGCTTGGCCGGAGTTCGAGTGTAAGGCTTGGCAGGACGTTCGGCCTTACCTCGGCAGGGAGACCAAGATTCCCAAGCCTGCTAGGCTCAGGCAAGGGGGCTTGGCCAGAGTTCGAGTGTAAGGCTCGGCAGGACCTTCGACCTTACCTCGGCAGGGAGACCAAGCTTCCCAAGCCTAGTAGGGTCAGGCAAGGGGGCTTGGCCTTAGTTCGAGTGTAATGCTCGGCAGGACGTTTGACCTTACCTCGGCAGGGAGACCAAGCTTCCCAAGCCCAGAAGGAGAGTCCGACATGGGGGCTTGGCCGGAGTTCGAGTGAAAGGCTCGGCAGGACGTTCGGCCTTACCACGGCAGGGAGACCAAGCTTCCCAAGCCTAGCAGGAGAGTCAGGCAAGGGGGCTTGGCCGGAGTTCGAGTGTAAGACTCAGCAGGACGTTCGTCCTTACCTCGGCAGGGAGACCAAGCTTCCCAAGCCTGCTAGGCTCAGTCAAGGGGGCTTGGCCAGAGTTCGAGTGTAAGGCTCGGCAGGACCTTCGACCTTACCTCGGCAGGGAGACCAAGCTTCCCAAGCCTAGTAGGGTCAGGCAAGGGGGCTTGGCCTTAGTTCGAGTGTAATGCTCGGCAGGACGTTTGACCTTACCTCGGCAGGGAGACCAAGCTTCCCAAGCCCAGAAGGAGAGTCCGGCATGGGGGCTTGGCCGGAGTTCGAGTGTAAGGCTCGGCAGGACGTTCGGCCTTACCTCGGCAGGGAGGCCAAGCTTCCCAAGCCCAGAAAAAGAGTCAGGCAAGGGGGCTTGACCGGAGTTCGAGTGTAAGGCTTGGCAGGACGTTCGGCCTTACCTCGGCAGGGAGACCAAGCTTCCCAAGCCTAGTAGGAGAGTCAGGCAAGGGGGCTTGGCCGGAGTTCGAGCGTAAGGCTTGGCAGGACGTTCGGCGTTACCTCGTCAGGGAGACCAAGCTTCCCAAGCATAGTAGGAGAGTCAGGCAAGGGGGCTTGGCCAGAGTTCGAGTGTAAGGCTTGGCAGGACGTTCGACCTTACCTCGGCAGGGAGAGCAAGCTTCCCAAGCCTAGTAGGAGAGTCAGGCAAGGGGGCTTGGCCGGAGTTCGAGTGTAAGTCTCGGAAGGACGTTCGACCTTACCTTGGCAGGGAGACCAAGCTTCCCAAGCCTAGTAGGAGAGTCAGGCAAGGGTGATTGGCCGGAGTTCGAGTGTAAGGCTCGGCAGGACGTTCGACCTTACCTCGTCAGGGAGACCAAGCTTCCCAAGCCTAGTAGGGGCAGGCAAGGGGGTTTGACCAGAGTTCGAGTGTAAGGCTCGGCAGGACGTTCGACCTTACCTCGGCAGGGAGACCAAGCTTCCCAAGCCCAGTAGGAGAGTCAGGCAAGGGGGCTTGGCCGGAGTTCGAGTGTAAGGCTCGGCAGGACGTTCGACCTTACCTCGGCAGGGAGACCAAGCTTCCCAAGCCTAGTAGGGGCAGGCAAGGGGGCTTGGCCGGAGTTCGAGTGTAAGGCTTGGCAAGACGCTCGACCTTACCTCGGCAGGGAGACCAAGCTTCCCAAGCCCAGAAAAAGAGGCAGGCAAGGGGGCTTGGCCGGAGTTCGATTGTAAGGCTCGGCAGGACGTTCGACCTTACCTCGGCAGGGAGACCAAGCTTCCCAAGCCTAGTAGGGGCAGGCAAGGGGGCTTGACCAGAGTTCGAGTGTAAGGCTCGGCAGGACGTTCGACCTTACCTCGGCAGGGAGACCAAGCTTCCCAAGCCTAGCAGGAGAGTCAGGCAAGGGGGCTTGGCCTTAGTTTGAGTGTAAGGCTCGCCAGGACGTTCGACCTTACCTCGGAAGGGAGACCAAGCTTCCCGAGCCTACTAGGCTCAGGCAAGGGGGCTTGGCCAGAGTTCGAGTGTAAGACTCGGCAGGACGTTCGACCTTACCTCAGCAGGGAGACCAAGCTTCCCAAGCCTACTAGGCTCAGGCAAGGGGGCTTGGCCAGAGTTCGAGTGTAAGGCTTGGCAGGACGTTCGACCTTACCTCAGCAGGGAGGCCAAGCTTGCCAAGCCTAGTCGGAGAGTCAGGCAAGGGGGCTTGGCCGGAGTTCGAGTGTAAGGCTCGGCAGGACGTTCGGCCCGACCTCGGCAGGGAGACCAAGCTTCCCAAGCCTAGCAGGAGAGTCAGGCAAGGGGGCTTTGCCGGAGTTCGAGTGTAAGGCTCGGCAGGACGTTCGACCTTACCTCGGCAGGGAGACCAAGCTTCCCAAGCCTAGTAGGGGCAGGCAAGGGGGCTTGGCCTTATTTCGAGTGTAAGGCTCGGCAGGACGTTTGACCTTACCTCGGCAGGGAGACCAAGCTTCCCAAGCCCACAAGGAGGGTCAGGCAAGGGGGCTCGGCCGGAGGTCGAGTGTAAGGCTCGGCCGGACGTTCGACCTTACCTCGGCAGGGAGACCAAGCTTCCCAAGCCTACTAGGCTCAGGCAAGGGGGCTTGGCCGGAGTTCGAGTGTAAGGCTCGGCAAGACGTTCGACCTTACCTCGGCAGGGAGACCAAGCTTCCCAAGCCTAGTAGGAGAGTCAGGCAAGGGGGCTTGGCCTTAGTTCGAGTGTAAGGCTCGGCAGGACGTTCGACCTTACCTCGGCAGGGAGACCAAGCTTCCCAAGCCTAGTAGGAGAATCAGGCAAGGGGGCTTGGCCGGAGTTCGAGTGTAAGGCTTGGCAGGACGTTCGGCCTTACCTCGGCAGGGAGACCAAGATTCCCAAGCCTGCTAGGCTCAGGCAAGGGGGCTTGGCCAGAGTTCGAGTGTAAGGCTCGGCAGGACCTTCGACCTTACCTCGGCAGGGAGACCAAGCTTCCCAAGCCTAGTAGGGTCAGGCAAGGGGGCTTGGCCTTAGTTCGAGTGTAATGCTCGGCAGGACGTTTGACCTTACCTCGGCAGGGAGACCAAGCTTCCCAAGCCCAGAAGGAGAGTCCGACATGGGGGCTTGGCCGGAGTTCGAGTGAAAGGCTCGGCAGGACGTTCGGCCTTACCACGGCAGGGAGACCAAGCTTCCCAAGCCTAGCAGGAGAGTCAGGCAAGGGGGCTTGGCCGGAGTTCGAGTGTAAGACTCAGCAGGACGTTCGTCCTTACCTCGGCAGGGAGGCCAAGCTTCCCAAGCCTACTAGGCTCAGGGAAGGGGGCTTGGCCGGAGTTCGAGTGTGAGGCTCGGCAGGAGGTTCGACCTTACCTCGGCAGGGAGACCAAGCTTCCCAAGCCCAGTAGGAGAGTCAGGCAAGGGGGCTTGGCCGGAGTTCGAGTGTAAGGCTCGGCAGGACGTTCGACCTTACCTCTGCAGGGAGACCAAGCTTCCCAAGCCTAGTAGCGGCAGGCAAGGGGGCTTGGCCGGAGTTCGAGTGTAAGGCTTGGCAAGACGCACGACCTTACCTCGGCAGGGAGACCAAGCTTCCCAAGCCCAGTAGGAGAGTCAGGCAAGGGGGCTTGGCCAGAGTTCGAGTGTAAGGCTCGGCAGGACGTTCGACCTTACCTCGGCAGGGAGACCAAGCTTCCCAAGCCTAGTAGCGGCAGGCAAGGGGGCTTGGCCGGAGTTCGAGTGTAAGGCTTGGCAAGACGCACGACCTTACCTCGGCAGGGAGACCAAGCTTCCCAAGCCCAGAAAAAGAGTCAGGCAAGGGGGCTTGGCCAGAGTTCGAGTGTAAGGCTCGGCAGGACGTTCGACCTTACCTCGGCAGGGAGATCAAGCTTCCCAAGCCCAGAAGGAGAGTCAGGCAAGGGGGCTTGGCCGGAGTTCGAGTGTAAGGCTTGGCAGCACATTCGGCCTGACCTCGGCAGGGAGACCAAGCTTCCCAAGGCTAGCAGGAGAGTCAGGCAAGGGGGCTTGGCCTTAGTTTGAGTGTAAGGCTTGGCAGGACGTTCGACCTTACCTCGGAAGGGACACCAAGCTTCCCAAGCCTACTAGGCTCAGGCAAGGGGGCTTGGCCAGAGTTCGAGTGTAAGACTCGGCAGGACGTTCGACCTTACCTCAGCAGGGAGACCAAGCTTCCCAAGCCTACTAGGCTCAGGCAAGGGGGCTTGGCCAGAGTTCGAGTGTAAGGCTCGGCAGGACGTTTGACCTTAGCTCGGCAGGGAGACCAAGCTTCCCAAGCCCAGAAAAAGAGTCAGGCAAGGGGGCTTGGCCGGAGTTCAAGTGTAAGGCTTGGCAGGACGTTCGGCCTTACCTCGGCAGGGAGACCAAGCTTCCCAAGCCTAACAGGAGAGTCAGGCAATGGGGCTTGGCCGGAGTTGGAGTGTAGGGCTCGGCAGGACGTTCGACCTTACCTCGTCAGGGAGACCAAGCTTACCAAGCCTACTAGGGGCAGGCAAGGGGGCTTGGCCGGAGTTCGAGTGTAAGGCTCGGCAAGACGTTCGACCTTACCTCGGCAGGGAGACTAAGCTTCCCAAGCCTAGTCGGAGAGTCAGTCAAGGGGCCTTGGCCGGAGTTCGAGTGTAAGGCTCGGCAGGACGTTCGGCCTGACCTCGGCAGGGAGACCAAGCTTCCCAAGCCTAGCAGGAGAGTCAGGCAAGGGGGCTTTGCCGGAGTTCGAGTGTAAGGCTCGGCAGGACGTTCGACCTTACCTCGGCAGGGAGAGCAAGCTTCCCAAGCCTAGTAGGGGCAGGCAAGGGGGCTTGGCCGGAGTTCGAGTGTAAGGCTCGGCAAGACGTTCGACCTTAGCTCGGTAGGGAGACCAAGCTTCCCAAGCGCAGTAGGAGAGTCAGGCAAGGGGGCTTGGCCTTAGTTGGAGTGTAAGGCTCGGCTGGACGTTCGACCTTACCTCGGAAGGGAGACCAAGCTTCCCAAGCCCAGAAAAAGAGTCAGGCAAGGGGGCTTGGCCGGAGTTCGAGTGTAAGGCTTGGCAGGACGTTCGGCCTTACCTCGGCAGGGAGACCAAGCTTCCCAAGCCTAGCAGGAGAATCAGGCAATGGGGCTTGGCCGGAGTTCGAGTGTAAGGCTCGGCAGGACGTTCGACCTTACCTCGGCAGGGAGACCAAGCTTCCCAAGCCTACTAGGCTCAGGCAAGGGGGCTTGGCCGGAGTTCGAGTGTAAGGCTCGGCAAGACGTTCGACCTTACCTCGGCAGGGAGACCAAGCTTCCCAAGCCTAGTAGGAGAGTCAGGCAAGGGGGCTTGGCCGGAGTTCGAGTGTAAGGCTTGGCAGGACGTTCGGCCTTACCTCGGCAGGGAGACCAAGATTCCCAAGCCTGCTAGGCTCAGGCAAGGGGGCTTGGCCAGAGTTCGACTGTAAGGCTCGGCAGGACGTTCGGCCTTACCACGGCAGGGAGACCAAGCTTCCCAAGCCTAGCAGGAGAGTCAGGCAAGGGGGCTTGGCCGGAGTTCGAGTGTAAGGCTCAGCAGGACGTTCGTCCTTACCTCGGCAGGGAGGCCAAGCTTCCCAAGCCTATTAGGCTCAGGCAAGGGGGCTTGGCCGGAGTTCCAATGTGCGGCTCGGCAGGACGTTCGACCTTACCTCGGCAGGGAGACCAAGCTTCCCAAGCCTAGAAGGAGAGTCAGGCAAGGGGGCTTGGGTGGAGTTCTAGTGTAAGGCTCGGCAGGACGTTCGACCTTACCTCGGCAGGGCGACCAAGCTTCCCAAGCCTAGTAGGGGCAGGCAAGGGGGCTTGACCAGCGTTCGAGTGTAAGGCTCGGCAGGACGTTCGACCTTACCTCAGCAGGGACACCAAGCTTCCCAAGCCCAGTAGGAGAGTCAGGCAAGGGGGCTTGGCCGGAGTTCGAGTGTAAGGCTCGGCAGGACGTTTGACCTTACCGCGGCAGGGAGACCAAGCTTCCCAAGCCTAGTAGAGGCAGGCAAGGGGGCTTGGCCGGAGTTCGAGTGTAAGGCTTGCCAAGACGCTCGACCTTACCTCGGCAGGGAGACCAAGCTTCCCAAGCCCAGAAAAAGAGTCAGGCAAGGGGGCTTGGCCTTAGTTTGAGTGTAAGGCTTGGCAGGACGTTCGGCCTAACCTCGGCAGGGAGACCAAGCTTCCCAAGCCTAGCAGGAGAGTCAGGCAAGGGGGCTTGGCCTTAGTTCGAGTGTAAGGCTCGGCAGGACGTTCGACCTTACCTCGGCAGGGAGACCAAGCTTCCCAAGCCTAGTAGGAGAATCAGGCAAGGGGGCTTGGCCGGAGTTTGAGTGTAAGGCTTGGCAGGACGTTCGGCCTTACCTCGGCAGGGAGACCAAGATTCCCAAGCCTGCTAGGCTCAGGCAAGGGGGCTTGGCCAGAGTTCGAGTGTAAGGCTCGGCAGGACCTTCGACCTTACCTCGGCAGGGAGACCAAGCTTCCCAAGCCTAGTAGGGTCAGGCAAGGGGGCTTGGCCTTAGTTCGAGTGTAATGCTCGGCAGGACGTTTGACCTTACCTCGGCAGGGAGACCACGCTTCCCAAGCCCAGAAGGAGAGTCCGACATGGGGGCTTGGCCGGAGTTCGAGTGAAAGGCTCGGCAGGACGTTCGGCCTTACCACGGCAGGGAGACCAAGCTTCCCAAGCCTAGCAGGAGAGTCAGGCAAGGGGGCTTGGCCGGAGTTCGAGTGTAAGACTCAGCAGGACGTTCGTCCTTACCTCGGCAGGGAGGCCAAGCTTCCCAAGCCTACTAGGCTCAGGGAAGGGGGCTTGGCCGGAGTTCGAGTGTGAGGCTCGGCAGGAGGTTCGACCTTACCTCGGCAGGGAGACCAAGCTTCCCAAGCCCAGTAGGAGAGTCAGGCAAGGGGGCTTGGCCGGAGTTCGAGTGTAAGGCTCGGCAGGACGTTCGACCTTACCTCGGCAGGGAGACCAAGCTTCCCAAGCCTAGTAGCGGCAGGCAAGGGGGCTTGGCCGGAGTTCGAGTGTAAGGCTTGGCAAGACGCACGACCTTACCTCGGCAGGGAGACCAAGCTTCCCAAGCCCAGAAAAAGAGTCAGGCAAGGGGGCTTGGCCAGAGTTCGAGTGTAAGGCTCGGCAGGACGTTCGACCTTACCTCGGCAGGGAGATCAAGCTTCCCAAGCCCAGAAGGAGAGTCAGGCAAGGGGGCTTGGCCGGAGTTCGAGTGTAAGGCTTGGCAGCACATTCGGCCTGACCTCGGCAGGGAGACCAAGCTTCCCAAGGCTAGCAGGAGAGTCAGGCAAGGGGGCTTGGCCTTAATTTGTGTGTAAGGCTTGGCAGGACGTTCGACCTTACCTCGGAAGGGACACCAAGCTTCCCAAGCCTACTAGGCTCAGGCAAGGGGGCTTGGCCAGAGTTCGAGTGTAAGACTCGGCAGGACGTTCGACCTTACCTCAGCAGGGAGACCAAGCTTCCCAAGCCTACTAGGCTCAGGCAAGGGGGCTTGGCCAGAGTTCGAGTGTAAGGCTCGGCAGGACGTTTGACCTTAGCTCGGCAGGGAGACCAAGCTTCCCAAGCCCAGAAAAAGAGTCAGGCAAGGGGGCTTGGCCGGAGTTCAAGTGTAAGGCTTGGCAGGACGTTCGGCCTTACCTCGGCAGGGAGACCAAGCTTCCCAAGCCTAACAGGAGAGTCAGGCAATGGGGCTTGGCCGGAGTTGGAGTGTAGGGCTCGGCAGGACGTTCGACCTTACCTCGGCAGGGAGACCAAGCTTCCCAAGCCTAGTAGCGGCAGGCAAGGGGGCTTGGCCGGAGTTCGAGTGTAAGGCTTGGCAAGACGCACGACCTTACCTCGTCAGGGAGACCAAGCTTCCCAAGCCCAGAAAAAGAGTCAGGCAAGGGGGCTTGGCCAGAGTTCGAGTGTAAGGCTCGGCAGGACGTTCGACCTTACCTCGGCAGGGAGATCAAGCTTCCCAAGTCCAGAAGGAGAGTCAGGCAAGGGGGCTTGGCCGGAGTTCGAGTGTAAGGCTTGGCAGCACATTCGGCCTGACCTCGGCAGGGAGACCAAGCTTCCCAAGGCTAGCAGGAGAGTCAGGCAAGGGGGCTTGGCCTTAGTTTGAGTGTAAGGCTTGGCAGGACGTTCGACCTTACCTCGGAAGGGACACCAAGCTTCCCAAGCCTACTAGGCTCAGGCAAGGGGGCTTGGCCAGAGTTCGAGTGTAAGACTCGGCAGGACGTTCGACCTTACCTCAGCAGGGAGACCAAGCTTCCCAAGCCTACTAGGCTCAGGCAAGGGGGCTTGGCCAGAGTTCGAGTGTAAGACTCGGCAGGACGTTTGACCTTAGCTCGGCAGGGAGACCAAGCTTCCCAAGCCCAGAAAAAGAGTCAGGCAAGGGGGCTTGGCCGGAGTTCAAGTGTAAGGCTTGGCAGGACGTTCGGCCTTACCTCGGCAGGGAGACCAAGCTTCCCAAGCCTAACAGGAGAGTCAGGCAATGGGGCTTGGCCGGAGTTGGAGTGTAGGGCTCGGCAGGACGTTCGACCTTACCTCGTCAGGGAGACCAAGCTTACCAAGCCTACTAGGGGCAGGCAAGGGGGCTTGGCCGGAGCTCGAGTGTAAGGCTCGGCAAGACGTTCGACCTTACCTCGGCAGGGAGACTAAGCTTCCCAAGCCTAGTCGGAGAGTCAGTCAAGGGGCCTTGGCCGGAGTTCGAGTGTAAGGCTCGGCAGGACGTTCGGCCTGACCTCGGCAGGGAGACCAAGCTTCCCAAGCCTAGCAGGAGAGTCAGGCAAGGGGGCTTTGCCGGAGTTCGAGTGTAAGGCTCGGCAGGACGTTCGACCTTACCTCGGCAGGGAGAGCAAGCTTCCCAAGCCTAGTAGGGGCAGGCAAGGGGGCTTGGCCGGAGTTCGAGTGTAAGGCTCGGCAAGACGTTCGACCTTACCTCGGTAGGGAGACCAAGCTTCCCAAGCGCAGTAGGAGAGTCAGGCAAGGGGGCTTGGCCTTAGTTGGAGTGTAAGGCTCGGCTGGACGTTCGACCTTACCTCGGCAGGGAGACCAAGCTTCCCAAGCCTAGTAGGGGCAGGCAAGGGGGCTTGGCCGGAGTTCGAGTGTAGGGCTCGGAAGGATGTTTGACCTTACCTCGGCAGGGAGACCAAGCTTCCAAAGCCCAGAAGGAGGGTCAGGCAAGGGGGCTTGGCCGGAGTTCGAGTGTAAGGCTCGGCAGGACGTTCGACCTTACCTCGGCAGGGAGACCAAGCTTCCCAAGCCTACTAGGCTCAGGCAAGGGGGCTTGGCCGGAGTTCGAGTGTAAGGCTCGGCAAGACGTTCGACCTTACCTCGGCAGGGAGACCAAGCTTCCCAAGCCTAGTAGGAGAGTCAGGCAAGGGGGCTTGGCCGGAGTTCGAGTGTAAGGCTTGGCAGGACGTTCGGCCTTACCTCGGCAGGGAGACCAAGATTCCCAAGCCTGCTAGGCTCAGGCAAGGGGGCTTGGCCAGAGTTCGACTGTAAGGCTCGGCAGGACGTTCGGCCTTACCACGGCAGTGAGACCAAGCTTCCCAAGCCTAGCAGGAGAGTCAGGCAAGGGGGCTTGGCCGGAGTTCGAGTGTAAGACTCAGCAGGACGTTCGTCCTTACCTCGGTAGGGAGGCCAAGCTTCCCAAGCCTATTAGGCTCAGGCCAGGGGGCTTGGCCGGAGTTCGAGTGTAAGGCTCGGCAGGACGTTTGACCTTACCTCGGCAGGGAGACCAAGCTTCCCAAGCCTAGTAGAGGCAGGCAAGGGGGCTTGGCCGGAGTTCGAGTGTAAGGCTTGCCAAGTCGCTCGACCTTACCTCGGCAGGGAGACCAAGCTTCCCAAGCCCAGAAAAAGAGTCAGGCAAGGGGGCTTGGCCTTAGTTTGAGTGTAAGGCTTGGCAGGACGTTCGGCCTAACCTCGGCAGGGAGACCAAGCTTCCCAAGCCTAGCAGGAGAGTCAGGCAAGGGGGCTTGGCCTTAGTTTGAGTGTAAGGCTCGGCAGGACGTTCGACCTTACCTCGGAAGGGAGACCAAGCTTCCCAAGCCTACTAGGCTCAGGCAAGGGGGCTTGGCCAGAGTTCGAGTGTAAGACTCGGCAGGACGTTAGACCTTACCTCAGCAGGGAGACCAAGTTTCCCAAGCCTACTAGGCTCAGGCAAGGGGGCTTGGCCAGAGTTCAAGTGTAAGGCTCAGCAGGACGTTCGACCTTACCTCAGCAGGGAGACCAAGCTTGCCAAGCCTAGTCGGAGAGTCAGGCAAGGGGGCTTGGCCGGAGTTCGAGTGTAAGGCTCGGCAGGACGTTTGGCCTGACCTCGGCAGTGAGACCAAGCTTCCCAAGCCTAGCAGGAGAGTCAGGCAAGGGGGCTTTGCCGGAGTTCGAGTGGAAGGCTCGGCAGGACGTTCGACCTTACCTCGGCAGGGAGAGCAAGGTTCCCAAGCCTAGTAGGGGCAGGCAAGGGGGCTTGGCCGGAGTTCGAGTGTAAGGCTCAGCAAGACGTTCGACATTACCTCGGTAGGGAGACCAAGCTTCCCAAGCGCAGTAGGAGAGTCAGGCAAGGGGGCTTGGCCGGAGTTTGAGTGTAAGGCTCGGCAGGACGTTTGACCTTACCTCGGCAGGGAGACCAAGCTTCCCAAGCATAGTAGGAGAGTCAGGCAAGGGGGCTTGGCCGGAGTTCGAGTGTAAGGCTTGGCAGGACGTTCGGCCTTACCTCGGCAGGGAGACCAAGCTTCCCAAGCCTAGCAGGAGAGTCAGGCAATGGGGCTTGGCCGGAGTTGGAGTGTAGGGCTCGGCAGGACGTTCGACCTTACCTCGTCAGGGAGACCAAGCTTTCCAAGCCTAGTAGGAGAGTCAGGCAAGGGGGCTTGGCCGGATTTCGAGTGTAAGGCTCGGCAGGACGTTCGACCTTACCTCGGCAGGGAGACCAAGCTTCCCAAGCCTAGTAGGGGCAGGCAAGGGGGCTTGGCCGGAGTTCGAGTGTAGGGCTCGGCAGGATGTTTGACCTTACCTCGGCAGGGAGACCAAGCTTCCAAAGCCCAGAAGGAGGGTCAGGCAAGGGGGCTTGGCCGGAGTTCGAGTGTAAGGCTCGGCAGGACGTTCGACCTTACCTCGGCAGGGAGACCAAGCTTCCCAAGCCTACTAGGCTCAGGCAAGGGGGCTTGCCCGGAGTTCGAGTGTAAGGCTCGGCAAGACGTTCGACCTTACCTCGGCAGGGAGACCAAGCTTCCCAAGCCTAGTAGGAGAGTCAGGCAAGGGGGCTTGGCCAGAGTTCGAGTGTAAGGCTCGGCAGGACGTTCGGCCTTACCACGGCAGGGAGACCAAGCTTCCCAAGCCTAGCAGGAGAGTCAGGCAAGGGGGCTTGGCCGGAGTTCGAGTGTAAGACTCAGCAGGACGTTCGTCCTTACCTCGGCAGGGAGGCCAAGCTTCCCAAGCCTATTAGGCTCAGGCAAGGGGGCTTGGCCGGAGTTCCAATGTGCGGCTCGGCAGGACGTTCGACCTTACCTCGGCAGGGAGACCAAGCTTCCCAAGCCTACTAGGCTCAGGCAAGGGGGCTTGGCCAGAGTGCGTGTGTAAGGCTCAGCAGGACGTTCGACCTTACCTCAGCAGGGAGACCAAGTTTGCCAAGCCTAGTCGGAGAGTCAGGCAAGGGGGCTTGGCCGGAGTTCGAGTGTAAGGCTCGGCAGGACGTTCGGCCTTACCTCGGCAGTGAGACCAAGCTTCCCAAGCCTAGCAGGAGAGTCAGGCAAGGGGGCTTGGCCGGAGTTCGAGTGTAAGGCTTGGCAGGACGTTCGGCCTTACCTCGGCAGGGAGACCAAGCTTCCCAAGCCTAGTAGGGGCAGCCAAGGGGGCTTGGCCGGAGTTCGAGTGTAAGGCTCGGCAAGACGTTCGACCTTACCTCGGCAGGGAGACCAAGCTTCCCAAGCCTAGTAGGAGAGTCAGGCAAGGGGGCTTGGCCTTAGTTCGAGTGTAAGGCTCGGCAGGACGTTCGACCTTAGCTCGGCAGGGAGACCAAGCTTCCCAAGCCTAGTAGGAGAGTCAGGCAAGGGGGCTTGGCCCGAGTTCGAGTGTAAGGCTTGGCAGGACGTTCGGCCTGACCTCGGCAGGGAGACCAAGATTCCCAAGCCTGCTAGGCTCAGGCAAGGGGGCTTGGCCAGAGTTCGAGTGTAAGGCTCGGCAGGACCTTCGACCTTACCTCGGCAGGGAGACCAAGCTTCCCAAGCCTAGCCGGGTCAGGCAAGGGGGCTTGGCCTTAGTTCGAGTGTAAGGCTCGGCAGGACGTTTGACCTTACCTCGGCAGGGAGACCAAGCTTCCCAAGCCCAGAAGGATAGTCAGGCATGGGGGCTTGGCCGGAGTTCGAGTGTAAGGCTCGGCAGGACGTTCGGCCTTACCACGCCAGGGAGACCAAGCTTCCCAAGCCTAGCAGGAGAGTCAGGCAAGGGGGCTTGGCCGGAGTTCGAGTGTAAGACTCAGCAGGACGTTCGTCCTTACCTCGGCAGGGAGGCCAAGCTTCCCAAGCCTACTAGGCTCAGGCAAGGGGGCTTGGCCGGAGTTCGAGTGTGAGGCTCGGCAGGACGTTCGACCTTACCTCGGCAGGGAGACCAAGCTTCCCAAGCCTAGTAGGAGAGTCAGGCAAGGGGGCTTGGGTGGAGTTCTAGTGCAAGGCTCGGCAGGACGTTCGACCTTACCTCGGCAGGGAGACCAAGCTTCCCAAGCCTAGTAGGGGCAGGCAAGGGGGCTTGACCAGCGTTCGAGTGTAAGGCTCGGCAGGACGTTCGACCTTACCTCGGCAGGGAGAACAAGTTTCCGAAGCCCAGAAGGAGAGTCAGGCAAGGGGGCTTGGCCGGAGGTCGAGTGTAAGGCTTGGCAGGACGTTCGGCCTGACCTCGGCAGGGAGACCAAGATTCCCAAGCCTAGCAGGAGAGTCAGGCAAGGGGGCTTGGCCTTAGTTTGAGTGTAAGGCTCGGCAGGACGTTCGACCTTACCTCAGCAGGGAGAACAAGCTTCCCAAGCCTACTAGGCTCAGGCAAGGGGGCTTGGCCAGAGTTCGAGTGCAAGACTCGGCAGGACGTACGACCTTACCTCAGCAGGGAGACCAAGCTTCCCAAGCCTACTAGGCTCAGGCAAGGGGGCTTGGCCAGAGTTCGAGTGTAAGGCTCGGCAGGACGTTTGACCTTACCTCAGCAGGGAGACCAAGCTTCCCAAGCCTAGTCGGAGAGTCAAGCAAAGGGGCTTGGCCGGAGTTCGATTGTAAGGCTCAGCAGGACGTTCAGCCTGACCTCGGCAGGGAGACCAAGCTTCCCAAGCCTAACAGGAGAGTCAGGCAAGGGGGCTTTGTCGGAGTTCGAGTGTAAGGCTCGGCAGGACGTTCGACCTTACCTCGGCAGGGAGACCAAGCTTCCCAAGCCTAGTAGGGCCAGGCAAGGGGGCTTGGCCGGAGTTCGAGTGTAAGGCTCAGCAAGACGTTCGACCTTACTTCCGTAGGGAGACCAAGCTTCCCAAGCGCAGTAGGAGAGACAGGCAAGGGGGCTTGGCCGGAGTTTGAGTGTAAGGCTCGGCAGGACGTTTGACCTTACCTCGGCAATGAGACCAAGCTTCCCAAGCCCAGAAAAAGAGTCAGGCAAGGGGGCTTGGCCGGAGTTCGAGTGTAAGGCTTGGCAGGACGTTCGGCCTAACCTCGGCAGGGAGACCAAGCTTCCCAAGCCTAGCAGGAGAGTCAGGTAATGGCGCTTGACCAGAGTTGGAGTGTAGGGCTCGGCAGGACGTTCGACCTTACCTCGTCAGGGAGACCAAGCTTCCCAAGCCTAGTAGGAGAGTCAGGCAAGGGGGCTTGGCCGGAGTTCGAGTGTAAGGCTCGGCAGGACGTTCGACCTTACCTCGGCAGGGAGACCAAGCTTCCCAAGCCTAGTAGGGTCAGGCAAGGGGGCTTGGCCGGAGTTCGAGTGTTCAGGCTCGGCAGGACGTTCGACCTTACCTCGGCAGGGAGAGCAAGCTTCCCAAGCCTAGCAGGAGAATCAGGCAAGGGGGCTTGGCCGGAGTTCGAGTGTAGGGCTCGGCAGGACGTTCGACCTTACCTCGGCAGGGAGACCAAGCTTCCCAAGCCTAGTAGGTGCAGGCAAGGGGGCTTGGCCGGAGTTCGAGTGTAGGGCTCGGCAGGATGTTTGACCTTACCTCGGCAGGGAGACCAAGCTTCCAAAGCCCAGAAGGAGGGTCAGGCAAGGGGGCTTGGCCGGAGTTCGAGTGTAAGGCTCGGCAGGACGTTCGACCTTACCTCGGCAGGGAGACCAAGCTTCCCAAGCCTACTAGGCTCAGGCAAGGGGGCTTGGCCGGAGTTCGAGTGTAAGGCTCGGCAAGACGTTCGACCTTACCTCGGCAGGGAGACCAAGCTTCCCAAGCCTAGTAGGAGAGTCAGGCAAGGGGGCTTGGCCAGAGTTCGAGTGTAAGGCTCGGCAGGACGTTCGGCCTTACCACGGCAGGGAGACCAAGCTTCCCAAGCCTAGCAGGAGAGTCAGGCAAGGGGGCTTGGCCAGAGTTCGAGTGTAAGACTCAGCAGGACGTTCGTCCTTACCTCGGCAGGGAGGCCAAGCTTCCCAAGCTTATTAGGCTCAGGCAAGGGGGCTTGGCCGGAGTTCCAATGTGCGGCTCGGCAGGACGTTCGACCTTACCTCGGCAGGGAGACCAAGCTTCCCAAGCCTACTAGGCTCAGGCAAGGGGGCTTGGCCAGAGTGCGTGTGTAAGGCTCAGCAGGACGTTCGACCTTACCTCAGCAGGGAGACCAAGTTTGCCAAGCCTAGTCGGAGAGTCAGGCAAGGGGGCTTGGCCGGAGTTCGAGTGTAAGGCTTGGCAGGACGTTCGGCCTTACCTCGGCAGTGAGACCAAGCTTCCCAAGCCTAGCAGGAGAGTCAGGCAAGGGGGCTTTGCCGGAGTTCGAGTGTAAGGCTCGGCAGGACGTTCGACCTTACCTCGGCAGGGAGAGCAAGGTTCCCAAGCCTAGTAGGGGCAGGCAAGGGGGCTTGGCCGGAGTTCGAGTGTAAGGCTCGGCAAGACGTTCGACATTACCTCGGTAGGGAGACCAAGCTTCCCAAGCGCAGTAGGAGAGTCAGGCAAGGGGGCTTGGCCGGAGTTTGAGTGTAAGGCTCGGCAGGACGTTTGACCTTACCTCGGCAGGGAGACCAAGCTTCCCAAGCCCAGTAGGAGAGTCAGGCAAGGGGGCTTGGCCGGAGTTCGAGTGTAAGGCTTGGCAGGATGTTCGGCCTTACCTCGGCAGGGAGACCAAGCTTCCCAAGCCTAGCAGGAGAGTCAGGCAATGAGGCTTGGCCGGAGCTGGAGTGTAGGGCTCGGCAGGACGTTCGACCTTACCTCGTCAGGGAGACCAAGCTTCCCAAGCCTAGTAGGAGAGTCAGGCAAGGGGGCTTGGCCGGAGTTCGAGTGTAAGGCTCGGCAGGACGTTCGACCTTACCTCGGCAGGGAGACCAAGCTTCCCAAGCCTAGTAGGGGCAGTCAAGGGGGCTTGGCCGGAGTTCGAGTGTAAGGCTCGGCAAGACGTTCGACCTTACCTCGGCAGGGAGACCAAGCTTCCCAAGCCTAATAGGAGAGTCAGGCAAGGGGGCTTGGCCTTAGTTCGAGTGTAAGGCTCGGCAGGACGTTCGACCTTACCTCAGCAGGGAGACCAAGCTTCCCAAGCCTAGTAGGAGAGTCAGGCAAGGGGGCTTGGCCGGAGTTCGAGTGTAAGGCTCGGCAGGACGTTCGACCTTACCTCAGCAGGGAGACCAAGCTTCCCAAGCCTAGTAGGAGAGTCAGGCAAGGGTGCTTGGCCGGAGTTCGAGTGTAAGGCTCGGCAGGACGTTCGACCTTAGCTCGGCAGGGAGACCAAGCTTCCCAAGCCTAGTAGGGGCAGGCAAGGGGGCTTGGCCGGAGTTTGAGTGTAAGGCTTGGCAAGACGCTCGACCTTACCTCGGCAGGGAGACCAAGCTTCCCAAGCATAGTAGGAGAGTCAGGCAAGGGGGCTTGGCCGGAGTTCGAGTGTAAGACTCAGCAGGACGTTCGACCTTACCTCAGCAGGGAGACCAAGCTTCCCAAGCCTAGTAGGAGAGTCAGGCAAGGGGGCTTGGGTGCAGTTCTACTGTAAGGCTCGGCAGGACGTTCGACCTTACCTCGGCAGGGAGACCAAGCTTCCCAAGCCTAGTAGGGGCAGGCAAGGGGGCTTGACCAGCGTTCGAGTGTAAGGCTTGGAAGGACGTTCGACCTTACCTCGGCAGGGAGACCAAGCTTCCCAAGCCCAGTAGGAGAGTCAGGCAAGGGCGCTTGGCCGGAGTTCGAGTGTAAGGCTTGGCAAGACGCTCGACCTTACCTCGGCAGGGAGACCAAGCTTCCCAAGCCCAGAAAAAGAGTCAGGCAAGGGAGCTTGGCCTTTGTTCGAGTGTAAGGCTCGGCAGGTTGTTCGACCTTACCTCGGCAGGGAGAACAAGTTTCCCAAGCCCAGAAGGAGAGTCAGGCAAGGGGGCTTGGCCGGAGTTCGAGTGTAAGGCTTGGCAGGACGTTCGGCCTGACCTCGGCAGGGAGACCAAGATTCCCAAGCCTAGCAGGAGAGTCAGGCAAGGGGGCTTGGCCTTAGTTTGAGTGTAAGGCTCGGCAGGACGTACGACCTTACCTCAGCAGGGAGACCAAGCTTCCCAAGCCTACTAGGCTCAGGCAAGGGGGCTTGGCCAGAGTTCGAGTGTAATGCTCGGCAGGACGTTCGACCTTACCTCAGCAGGGAGACCAAGCTTGCCAAGCCTAGTCGGAGAGTCAGGCAAAGGGGCTTGGCCGGAGTTCGATTGTAAGGCTCGGCAGGACGTTCAGCCTGACCTCGGCAGGGAGACCAAGCTTCCCAAGCCTAGAAGGAGAGTCAGGCAAGGTGGCTTTGCCGGAGTTCGAGTGTAAGGCTCGGCAGGACGTTCGACCTTACCTCGGCAGGGAGACCAAGCTTCCCAAGCCTAGTAGGGGCAGGCAAGGGGGCTTGGCCGGAGTTCGAGTGTAAGGCTCAGCAAGACTTTCGACCTTACCTCGGTAGGGAGACCAAGCTTCCCAAGCGCAGTAGGAGAGTCAGGCAAGGGGGCTTGGCCGGAGTTTGAGTGTACGGCTCGGCAGGACGTTTGACCTTACCTCGGCAGGGAGACCAAGCTTCCCAAGCCCAGAAAAAGAGTCAGGCAAGGGGGCTTGGCCGGAGTTCGAGTGTAAGGCTTGGCAGGACGTTCGGCCTTACCTCGGCAGGGAGACCAAGCTTCCCAAGCCTAGCAGGAGAGTCAGGTAATGGCGCTTGGCCAGAGTTGGAGTGTCGGGCTCGGCAGGACGTTCGACCTTACCTCGTCAGGGAGACCAAGCTTCCCAAGCCTAGTAGGAGAGTCAGGCAAGGGGGCTTGGCCGGAGTTCGAGTGTAAGGCTCGGCAGGACGTTCGACCTTACCTCGGCAGGGTGACCAAGCTTCCCAAGCCTAGTAGGGGCAGGCAAGGGGGCTTGGCCTTATTTCGAGTGTAAGGCTCGGCAGGACGTTCGACCTTACCTCGGCAGGGAGACCAAGCTTCCCAAGCCTAGTAGGAGAGTCAGGCAAGGGGGCTTGGCCGGAGTTCGAGTGTAAGGCTTGGCAGGACGTTCGGCCTTACCTCGGCAGGGAGACCAAGATTCCCAAGCCTGCTAGGCTCAGGCACGGGGGCTTGGCCAGAGTTCGACTGTAAGGCTCGGCAGGACGTTCGGCCTTACCACGGCAGGGAGACCAAGCTTCCCAAGCCTAGCAGGAGAGTCAGGCAAGGGGGCTTGGCCGGAGTTCGAGTGTAAGACTCAGCAGGACGTTCGTCCTTACCTCGGCAGGGAGGCCAAGCTTCCCAAGCCTACTAGGCTCAGGCAAGGGGGCTTGTCCGGAGTTCCAATGTGCGGCTCGGCAGGACGTTCGACCTTACCTCGGCAGGGAGACCAAGCTTCCCAAGCCTAGTAGGAGAGTCAGGCAAGGGGGCTTGGGTGGAGTTCTAGTGTAAGGCTCGGCAGGACGTTCGACCTTACCTCGGCAGGGCGACCAAGCTTCCCAAGCCTAGTAGGGGCAGGCAAGGGGGCTTGACCAGCGTTCGAGAGTAAGGCTCGGCAGGACGTTCGACCTTACCTCAGCAGGGAGACCAAGCTTCCCAAGCCCAGTAGGAGAGTCAGGCCAGGGGGCTTGGCCGGAGTTCGAGTGTAAGACTCAGCAGGACGTTCGTCCTTACCTCGGCAGGGAGGCCAAGCTTCCCAAGCCTACTAGGCTCAGGCAAGGGGGCTTGGCCGGAGTTCGAGTGTGAGGCTCGGCAGGAGGTTCGACCTTACCTCGGCAGGGAGACCAAGCTTCCCAAGCCCAGTAGGAGAGTCAGGCAAGGGGGCTTGGCCGGAGTTCGAGTGTAAGGCTCGGCAGGACGTTCGACCTTACCTTGGCAGGGAGACCAAGCTTCCCAAGCCTAGTAGCGGCAGGCAAGGGGGCTTGGCCGGAGTTCGAGTGTAAGGCTTGGCAAGACGCACGACCTTACCTCGGCAGGGAGACCAAGCTTCCCAAGCCCAGAAAAAGAGTCAGGCAAGGGGGCTTGCCCTTAGTTGGAGTGTAAGGCTCGACAGGACGTTCGACCTTACCTCGGCAGGGAGACCAAGCTTCCCAAGCCTAGTAGGGGCAGGCAAGGGGGCTTGGCCGGAGTTCGAGTGTAAGGCTCGGCAAGACGTTCGACCTTACCTCGGTAGGGAGACCAAGCTTCCCAAGCGCAGTAGGAGAGTCAGGCAAGGGTGCTTGGCCGGAGTTTGAGTGTAAGGCTCGGCAGGACGTTTGACCTTAGCTCGGCAGGGAGACCAAGCTTCCCAAGCCCAGAAAAAGAGTAAGGCAAGGGGGCTTGGCCGGAGTTCAAGTGTAAGGCTTGGCAGGACGTTCGGCCTTATCTCGGCAGGGAGACCAAGCTTCCCAAGCCTAACAGGAGAGTCAGGCAATGGGGCTTGGCCGGAGTTGGAGTGTAGGGCTCGGCAGGACGTTCGACCTTACGTCGTCAGGGAGACCAAGCTTCCCAAGCCTAGTAGGAGAGTCAGGCAAGGGGGCTTGGCCGGAGTTCGAGTGTAAGGCTCGGCAGGACGTTCGAACTTACCTCGGCAGGGAGACCAAGCTTCCCAAGCCTACTAGGGGCAGGCAAGGGGGCTTGGCCGGAGTTCGAGTGTAAGGCTCGGCAAGACGTTCGACCTTACCTCGGCAGGGAGACCAAGCTTCCCAAGCCTAACAGGAGAGTCAGGCAAGGGGGCTTGGCCGGAGTTCGAGTGTAAGACTCGGCAGGACGTTCGACCTTACCTCAGCAGGGAGACCAAGCTTCCCAAGCCTACTAGGCTCAGGCAAGGGGGCTTGGCCAGAGTTCGAGTGTAAGGCTCGGCAGGACGTTCGACCTTACCTCAGCAGGGAGACCAAGCTTGCCAAGCCTAGTCGGAGTGTCAGTCAAGGGGGCTTGGCCGGAGTTCGAGTGTAAGGCTCGGCAGGACGTTCGGCCTGACCTCGGCAGGGAGACCAAGCTTCCCAAGCCTAGCAGGAGAGTCAGGCAAGGGGGCTTTGCCGGAGTTCGAGTGTAAGGCTCGGCAGGACGTTCGACCTTACCTCGGCAGGGAGAGCAAGCTTCCCAAGCCTAGTAGGGGCAGGCAAGGGGGCTTGGCCGGAGTTCGAGTGTAAGGCTCGGCAAGACGTTCGACCTTACCTCGGTAGGGAGACCAAGCTTCCCAAGCGCAGTAGGAGAGTCAGGCAAGGGGGCTTGGCCTTAGTTGGAGTGTAAGGCTCGGCTGGACGTTCGACCTTACCTCGGCAGGGAGACCAAGCTTCCCAAGCCTAGCAGGAGAATCAGGCAATGGGGCTTGGCCGGAGTTCGAGTGTAGGGCTCGGCAGGACGTTCGACCTTACCTCGGCAGGGTGACCAAGCTTCCCAAGCCTAGTAGGGGCAGGCAAGGGGGCTTGGCCTTATTTCGAGTGTAAGGCTCGGCAGGACGTTTGACCTTACCTCGGCAGGGAGACCAAGCTTCCCAAGCCCAGAAGGAGGGTCAGGCAAGGGGGCTTGGCTGGAGGTCGAGTGTAAGGCTCGGCAGGACGTTCGACCTTACCTCGGCAGGGAGACCAAGCTTCCCAAGCCTACTAGGCTCAGGCAAGGGGGCTTGGCCGGAGTTCGAGTGTAAGGCTCGGCAAGACGTTCGACCTTACCTCGGCAGGGAGACCAAGCTTCCCAAGCCTAGTAGGAGAGTCAGGCAAGGGGGCTTGGCCTTAGTTCGAGTGTAAGGCTCGGCAGGACGTTCGACCTTACCTCGGCAGGGAGACCAAGCTTCCCAAGCCTAGTAGGAGAGTCAGGCAAGGGGGCTTGGCCGGAGTTCGAGTGTAAGGCTTGGCAGGACATTCGGCCTTACCTCGGCAGGGAGACCAAGATTCCCAAGCCTGCTAGGCTCAGGCACGGGGGCTTGGCCAGAGTTCGACTGTAAGGCTCGGCAGGACGTTCGGCCTTACCACGGCAGGGAGTCCAAGCTTCCCAAGCCTAGCAGGAGAGTCAGGCAAGGGGGCTTGGCCGGAGTTCGAGTGTAAGACTCAGCAGGACGTTCGTCCTTACCTCGGCAGGGAGGCCAAGCTTCCCAAGCCTACTAGGCTCAGGCAAGGGGGCTTGGCCGGAGTTCCAATGTGCGGCTCGGCAGGACGTTCGACCTTACCTCGGCAGGGAGACCAAGCTTCCCAAGCCTAGTAGGAGAGTCAGGCAAGGGGGCTTGGGTGGAGTTCTAGTGTAAGGCTCGGCAGGACGTTCGACCTTACCTCGGCAGGGCGACCAAGCTTCCCAAGCCTACTAGGCTCAGGCAAGGGGGCTTGACCAGCGTTCGAGAGTAAGCCTCGGCAGGACGTTCGACCTTACCTCAGCAGGGAGACCAAGCTTCCCAAGCCCAGTAGGAGAGTCAGGCAAGGGGGCTTGGCCGGAGTTCGAGTGTAAGACTCAGCAGGACGTTCGTCCTTACCTCGGCAGGGAGGCCAAGCTTCCCAAGCCTACTAGGCTCAGGCGAGGGGGCTTGGCCGGAGTTCGAGTGTGAGGCTCGGCAGGAGGTTCGACCTTACCTCGGCAGGGAGACCAAGCTTCCCAAGCCCAGTAGGAGAGTCAGGCAAGGGGGCTTGGCCAGAGTTCGAGTGTAAGGCTCGGCAGGACATTCGACCTTACCTCGGCAGGGAGACCAAGCTTCCCAAGCCTAGTAGCGGCAGGCAAAGGGGCTTGGCCGGAGTTCGAGTGTAAGGCTCGGCAGGACGTTCGGCCTGACCTCGGCAGGGAGACCAAGCTTCCCAAGCATAGTATGAGAGTCAGGCAAGGGGGCTTGGCCGGAGTTTGAGTGTAAGGCTCGGCAGGACGTTCGACCTTACCTCGGCAGGGAGACCAAGCTTCCCAAGCCTAGTAGGAGAGTCAGGCAAGGTGGCTTGGCCGGAGTTCGAGTGTAAGGCTCGGCAAGACGTTCCACCTTACCTCGGTAGGGAGACCAAGCTTCCCAAGCGCAGTAGGAGAGTCAGGCAAGGGGGCTTGCCCGGAGTTTGAGTGTAAGGCTCGGCAGGACGTTTGACCTTAGCTCGGCAGGGAGACCAAGCTTCCCAAGCCCAGAAAAAGAGTCAGGCAAGGGGGCTTGGCCGGAGTTCAAGTGTAAAACTCAGCAGGACGTTCGGCCTTACCTCGGCAGGGAGACCAAGCTTCCCAAGCCTAACAGGAGAGTCAGGCAATGGGGCTTGGCCGGAGTTGGAGTGTAGGGCTCGGCAGGACGTTCGAACTTACCTCGTCAGGGAGACCAAGCTTCCCAAGCCTAGTAGGAGAGTCAGGCAAGGGGGCTTGGCCGGAGTTCGAGTGTAAGGCTCGGCAGGACGTTCGACCTTACCTCGGCAGGGAGACCAAACTTCCCAAGCCTACTAGGGGCAGGCAAGGGGGCTTGGCCAGAGTTCGAGTGTAAGGCTCGGCAGGACGTTCGGCCTGACCTCGGCAGGGAGACCAAGCTTCCCAAGCCTAGGAGGATAGTCAGGCAAGGGGGCTCGGCCTTAGTTCGAGTGTAAGGCTCGGCAGGACGTTCGACCTTACCTCGGCAGGGAGAGCAAGCTTCCCAAGCCTAGTAGGGGCAGGCAAGGGGGCTTGGCCGGAGTTCGAGTGTAAGGCTCGGCAAGACGTTCGACCTTACCTCGGTAGGGAGACCAAGCTTCCCAAGCGCAGTAGGAGAGTCAGGCAAGGCGGCTTGGCCTTAGTTGGAGTGTAAGGCTCGGCTGGACGTTCGACCTTACCTCGGAAGGGAGACCGAGCTTCCCAAGCCCAGAAAAAGAGTCAGGCAAGGGGGCTTGGCCGGAGTTCGAGTGTAAGGCTTGGCAGGACGTTCGGCCTTACCTCGGCAGGGAGACCAAGCTTCCCAAGCCTAGCAGGAGAATCAGGCAATGGGGCTTGGCCGGAGTTCGAGTGTAGGGCTCGGCAGGACGTTCGACCTTACCTCGGCAGGGAGACCAAGCTTCCCAAGCCTAGTAGGGGCAGGCAAGGGGGCTTGGCCTTATTTCGAGTGTAAGGCTCGGCAGGACGTTTGACCTTACCTCGGCAGGGAGACCAAGCTTCCCAAGCCCAGAAAAAGAGTCAGGCAAGGGGGCTTGGCCGGAGTTTGAGTGTAAGGCTCGGCAGGACGTTCGACCTTACCTCGGCAGGGAGACCAAGCCTCCCAAGCCTACTAGGCTCAGGCAAGGGGGCTTTGCCGGAGTTCGAGTGTAAGGCTCGGCAAGACGTTCGACCTTACCTCGGCAGGGAGACCAAGCTTCCCAAGCCTAGTAGGAGAGTCAGGCAAGGGGGCTTGGCCTTAGTTCGAGTGTAAGGCTCGGCAGGACGTTCGACCTTACCTCGGCAGGGAGACCAAGCTTCCCAAGCCTAGTAGGAGAGTCAGGCAAGGGGGCTTGGCCGGAGTTCGAGTGTAAGGCTTGGCAGGACGTTCGGCCTTACCTCGGCAGGGAGACCAAGATTCCCAAGCCTGCTAGGCTCAGGCAAGGGGGCTTGGCCAGAGTTCGACTGTAAGACTCAGCAGGACGTTCGTCCTTACCTCGGCAGGGAGGCCAAGCTACCCAAGCCTACTAGGCTCAGGCAAGGGGGCTTGGCCGGAGTTCCAATGTGCGGCTCGGCAGGACGTTCGACCTTACCTCGGCAGGGAGACCAAGCTTCCCAAGCCTAGTAGGAGAGTCAGGCAAGGGGGCTTGGGTGGAGTTCTAGTGTAAGGCTCGGCAGGACGTTCGACCTTACCTCGGCAGGGCGACCAAACTTCCCAAGCCTAGTAGGGGCAGGCAAGGGGGCTTGACCAGCGTTCGAGTGTAAGGCTTGGCAGGACGTTCGACCTTACCTCGGCAGGGAGACCAAGCTTCCCAAGCCTAGTAGCGGCAGGCAAGGGGGCTTGGCCGGAGTTCGAGTGTAAGGCTTGGCAAGACGCTCGACCTTACCTCGGCAGGGAGACCAAGCTTCCCAAGCCCAGAAAAAGAGTCAGGCAAGGGGGCTTGGCCTCAGTTCGAGTGTAAGGCTCGGCAGGACGTTCGACCTTACCTCGGCCGGGAGAACAAGCTTCCCAAGCCCAGAAGGACAGTCAGGCAAGGGGGCTGGGCCGGAGGTCGAGTGTAAGGCTTGGCAGGACGTTCGGCCTAACCTCGGCAGGGAGACCAAGCTTCCCAAGCCTAGCAGGAGAGTCAGGCAAGGGGGCTTGGCCTTAGTTTGAGTGTAAGGCTCGGCAGGACGTTCGACCTTACCTCGGCAGGGAGACCAAGCTTCCCAAGCCTACTAGGCTCAGGCAAGGGGGCTTGGCCAGAGTTCGAGTGTAAGACTCGGCAGGACGTTCGACCTTACCTCAGCAGGGAGACCAAGCTTCCCAAGCCTACTAGGCTCAGGCAAGGGGGCTTGGCCAGAGTTCGACTGTAAGGCTCGGCAGGACGTTCGGCCTTACCACGGCAGGGAGACCAAGCTTCCCAAGCCTAGCAGGAGAGTCAGGCAAGGGGGCTTGGCCGGAGTTCGAGTGTAAGACTCAGCAGGACGTTCGTCCTTACCTCGGCAGGGAGGCCAAGCTTCCCAAGCCTACTAGGCTCAGGCAAGGGGGCTTGTCCGGAGTTCCAATGTGCGGCTCGGCAGGACGTTCGACCTTACCTCGGCAGGGAGACCAAGCTTCCCAAGCCTAGTAGGAGAGTCAGGCAAGGGGGCTTGGATGGAGTTCTAGTGTAAGGCTCGGAAGGACGTTCGACCTTACCTCGGCAGGGCGACCAAGCTTCCCAAGCCTAGTAGGGGCAGGCAAGGGGGCTTGACCAGCGTTCGAGAGTAAGGCTCGGCAGGACGTTCGACCTTACCTCAGCAGGGAGACCAAGCTTCCCAAGCCCAGTAGGAGAGTCAGGCAAGGGGGCTTGGCCGGAGTTCGAGTGTAAGGCTTGGCAAGACGCTCGACCTTACCTCGGCAGGGAGACCAAGCTTCCCAAGCCCAGAAAAAGAGTCAGGCAAGGGGGCTTGGCCTCAGTTCGAGTGTAAGGCTCGGCAGGACGTTCGACCTTACCTCGGCCGGGAGAACAAGCTTCCCAAGCCCAGAAGGACAGTCAGGCAAGGGGGCTGGGCCGGAGGTCGAGTGTAAGGCTTGGCAGGACGTTCGGCCTAACCTCGGCAGGGAGACCAAGCTTCCCAAGCCTAGCAGGAGAGTCAGGCAAGGGGGCTTGGCCTTAGTTTGAGTGTAAGGCTCGGCAGGACGTTCGACCTTACCTCGGCAGGGAGACCAAGCTTCCCAAGCCTACTAGGCTCAGGCAAGGGGGCTTGGTCAGAGTTCGAGTGTAAGACTCGGCAGGACGTTCGACCTTACCTCAGCAGGGAGACCAAGCTTCCCAAGCCTACTAGGCTCAGGCAAGGGGGCTTGGCCAGAGTTCGACTGTAAGGCTCGGCAGGACGTTCGGCCTTACCACGGCAGGGAGACCAAGCTTCCCAAGCCTAGCAGGAGAGTCAGGCAAGGGGGCTTGGCCGGAGTTCGAGTGTAAGACTCAGCAGGACGTTCGTCCTTACCTCGGCAGGGAGGCCAAGCTTCCCAAGCCTACTAGGCTCAGGCAAGGGGGCTTGTCCGGAGTTCCAATGTGCGGCTCGGCAGGACGTTCGACCTTACCTCGGCAGGGAGACCAAGCTTCCCAAGCCTAGTAGGAGAGTCAGGCAAGGGGGCTTGGGTGGACTTCTAGTGTAAGGCTCGGAAGGACGTTCGACCTTACCTCGGCAGGGCGACCAAGCTTCCCAAGCCTAGTAGGGGCAGGCAAGGGGGCTTGACCAGCGTTCGAGAGTAAGGCTCGGCAGGACGTTCGACCTTACCTCAGCAGGGAGACCAAGCTTCCCAAGCCCAGTAGGAGAGTCAGGCCAGGGGGCTTGGCCGGAGTTCGAGTGTAAGACTCAGCAGGACGTTCGTCCTTACCTCGGCAGGGAGGCCAAGCTTCCCAAGCCTACTAGGCTCAGGCAAGGGGGCTTGGCCGGAGTTCGAGTGTGAGGCTCGGCAGGAGGTTCGACCTTACCTCGGCAGGGAGACCAAGCTTCCCAAGCCCAGTAGGAGAGTCAGGCAAGGGGGCTTGGCCGGAGTTCGAGTGTAAGGCTCGGCAGGACGTTCGACCTTACCTTGGCAGGGAGACCAAGCTTCCCAAGCCTAGTAGCGGCAGGCAAGGGGGCTTGGCCGGAGTTCGAGTGTAAGGCTTGGCAAGACGCACGACCTTACCTCGGCAGGGAGACCAAGCTTCCCAAGCCCAGAAAAAGAGTCAGGCAAGGGGGCTTGGCCTTAGTTGGAGTGTAAGGCTCGACAGGACGTTCGACCTTACCTCGGCAGGGAGACCAAGCTTCCCAAGCCTAGTAGGGGCAGGCAAGGGGGCTTGGCCGGAGTTCGAGTGTAAGGCTCGGCAAGACGTTCGACCTTACCTCGGTAGGGAGACCAAGCTTCCCAAGCGCAGTAGGAGAGTCAGGCAAGGGTGCTTGGCCGGAGTTTGAGTGTAAGGCTCGGCAGGACGTTTGACCTTAGCTCGGCAGGGAGACCAAGCTTCCCAAGCCCAGAAAAAGAGTCAGGCAAGGGGGCTTGGCCGGAGTTCAAGTGTAAGGCTTGGCAGGACGTTCGGCCTTATCTCGGCAGGGAGACCAAGCTTCCCAAGCCTAACAGGAGAGTCAGGCAATGGGGCTTGGCCGGAGTTGGAGTGTAGGGCTCGGCAGGACGTTCGACCTTACCTCGGCAGGGAGACCAAGCTTCCCAAGCCTAGTAGGAGAGTCAGGCAAGGGGGCTTGGCCGGAGTTCGAGTGTAAGGCTCGGCAGGACGTTCGAACTTACCTCGGCAGGGAGACCAAGCTTCCCAAGCCTACTATGGGCAGGCAAGGGGGCTTGGCCGGAGTTCGAGTGTAAGGCTCGGCAAGACGTTCGACCTTACCTCGGCAGGGAGACCAAGCTTCCCAAGCCTAACAGGAGAGTCAGGCAAGGGGGCTTGGCCGGAGTTCGAGTGTAAGACTCGGCAGGACGTTCGACCTTACCTCAGCAGGGAGACCAAGCTTCCCAAGCCTACTAGGCTCAGGCAAGGGGGCTTGGCCAGAGTTCGAGTGTAAGGCTCGGCAGGACGTTCGACCTTACCTCAGCAGGGAGACCAAGCTTGCCAAGCCTAGTCGGAGAGTCAGTCAAGGGGGCTTGGCCGGAGTTCGAGTGTAAGGCTCGGCAGGACGTTCGGCCTGACCTCGGCAGGGAGACCAAGCTTCCCAAGCCTAGCAGGAGAGTCAGGCAAGGGGGCTTTGCCGGAGTTCGAGTGTAAGGCTCGGCAGGACGTTCGACCTTACCTCGGCAGGGAGAGCAAACTTCCCAAGCCTAGTATGGGCAGGCAAGGGGGCTTGGCCGGAGTTCGAGTGTAAGGCTCGGCAAGACGTTCGACCTTACCTCGGTAGGGAGACCAAGCTTCCCAAGCGCAGTAGGAGAGTCAGGCAAGGGGGCTTGGCCTTAGTTGGAGTGTAAGGCTCGGCTGGACGTTCGACCTTACCTCGGCAGGGAGACCAAGCTTCCCCAGCCTAGCAGGAGAATCAGGCAATGGGGCTTGGCCGGAGTTCGAGTGTAGGGCTCGGCAGGACGTTCGACCTTACCTCGGCAGGGTGACCAAGCTTCCCAAGCCTAGTAGGGGCAGGCAAGGGGGCTTGGCCTTATTTCGAGTGTAAGGCTCGGCAGGACGTTTGACCTTACCTCGGCAGGGAGACCAAGCTTCCCAAGCCCAGAAGGAGGGTCAGGCAAGGGGGCTTGGCTGGAGGTCGAGTGTAAGGCTCGGCAGGACGTTCGACCTTACCTCGGCAGGGAGACCAAGCTTCCCAAGCCTACTAGGCTCAGGCAAGGGGGCTTGGCCGGAGTTCGAGTGTAAGGCTCGGCAAGACGTTCGACCTTACCTCGGCAGGGAGACCAAGCTTCCCAAGCCTAGTAGGAGAGTCAGGCAAGGGGGCTTGGCCTTAGTTCGAGTGTAAGGCTCGGCAGGACGTTCGACCTTACCTCGGCAGGGAGACCAAGCTTCCCAAGCCTAGTAGGAGAGTCAGGCAAGGGGGCTTGGCCGGAGTTCGAGTGTAAGGCTTGGCAGGACATTCGGCCTTACCTCGGCAGGGAGACCAAGATTCCCAAGCCTGCTAGGCTCAGGCACGGGGGCTTGGCCAGAGTTCGACTGTAAGGCTCGGCAGGACGTTCGGCCTTACCACGGCAGGGAGTCCAAGCTTCCCAAGCCTAGCAGGAGAGTCAGGCAAGGGGGCTTGGCCGGAGTTCGAGTGTAAGACTCAGCAGGACGTTCGTCCTTACCTCGGCAGGGAGGCCAAGCTTCCCAAGCCTACTAGGCTCAGGCAAGGGGGCTTGGCCGGAGTTCCAATGTGCGGCTCGGCAGGACGTTCGACCTTACCTCGGCAGGGAGACCAAGCTTCCCAAGCCTAGTAGGAGAGTCAGGCAAGGGGGCTTGGGTGGAGTTCTAGTGTAAGGCTCGGCAGGACGTTCGACCTTACCTCGGCAGGGCGACCAAGCTTCCCAAGCCTACTAGGCTCAGGCAAGGGGGCTTGACCAGCGTTCGAGAGTAAGCCTCGGCAGGACGTTCGACCTTACCTCAGCAGGGAGACCAAGCTTCCCAAGCCCAGTAGGAGAGTCAGGCAAGGGGGCTTGGCCGGAGTTCGAGTGTAAGACTCAGCAGGACGTTCGTCCTTACCTCGGCAGGGAGGCCAAGCTTCCCAAGCCTACTAGGCTCAGGCGAGGGGGCTTGGCCGGAGTTCGAGTGTGAGGCTCGGCAGGAGGTTCGACCTTACCTCGGCAGGGAGACCAAGCTTCCCAAGCCCAGTAGGAGAGTCAGGCAAGGGGGCTTGGCCAGAGTTCGAGTGTAAGGCTCGGCAGGACATTCGACCTTACCTCGGCAGGGAGACCAAGCTTCCCAAGCCTAGTAGCGGCAGGCAAGGGGGCTTGGCCGGAGTTCGAGTGTAAGGCTCGGCAGGACGTTCGGCCTGACCTCGGCAGGGAGACCAAGCTTCCCAAGCATAGTATGAGAGTCAGGCAAGGGGGCTTGGCCGGAGTTTGAGTGTAAGGCTCGGCAGGACGTTCGACCTTACCTCGGCAGGGAGACCAAGCTTCCCAAGCCTAGTAGGAGAGTCAGGCAAGGGGGCTTGGCCGGAGTTCGAGTGTAAGGCTCGGCAAGACGTTCCACCTTACCTCGGTAGGGAGACCAAGCTTCCCAAGCGCAGTAGGAGAGTCAGGCAAGGGGGCTTGCCCGGAGTTTGAGTGTAAGGCTCGGCAGGACGTTTGACCTTAGCTCGGCAGGGAGACCAAGCTTCCCAAGCCCAGAAAAAGAGTCAGGCAAGGGGGCTTGGCCGGAGTTCAAGTGTAAGGCTCGGCAGGACGTTCGGCCTTACCTCGGCAGGGAGACCAAGCTTCCCAAGCCTAACAGGAGAGTCAGGCAATGGGGCTTGGCCGGAGTTGGAGTGTAGGGCTCGGCAGGACGTTCGAACTTACCTCGTCAGGGAGACCAAGCTTCCCAAGCCTAGTAGGAGAGTCAGGCAAGGGGGCTTGGCCGGAGTTCGAGTGTAAGGCTCGGCAGGACGTTCGACCTTACCTCGGCAGGGAGACCAAGCTTCCCAAGCCTACTAGGGGCAGGCAAGGGGGCTTGGCCAGAGTTCGAGTGTAAGGCTCGGCAGGACGTTCGGCCTGACCTCGGCAGGGAGACCAAGCTTCCCAAGCCTAGGAGGATAGTCAGGCAAGGGGGCTCGGCCTTAGTTCGAGTGTAAGGCTCGGCAGGACGTTCGACCTTACCTCGGCAGGGAGAGCAAGCTTCCCAAGCCTAGTAGGGGCAGGCAAGGGGGCTTGGCCGGAGTTCGAGTGTAAGGCTCGGCAAGACGTTCGACCTTACCTCGGTAGGGAGACCAAGCTTCCCAAGCGCAGTAGGAGAGTCAGGCAAGGGGGCTTGGCCTTAGTTGGAGTGTAAGGCTCGGCTGGACGTTCGACCTTACCTCGGAAGGGAGACCGAGCTTCCCAAGCCCAGAAAAAGAGTCAGGCAAGGGGGCTTGGCCGGAGTTCGAGTGTAAGGCTTGGCAGGACGTTCGGCCTTACCTCGGCAGGGAGACCAAGCTTCCCAAGCCTAGCAGGAGAATCAGGCAATGGGGCTTGGCCGGAGTTCGAGTGTAGGGCTCGGCAGGACGTTCGACCTTACCTCGGCAGGGAGACCAAGCTTCCCAAGCCTAGTAGGGGCAGGCAAGGGGGCTTGGCCTTATTTCGAGTGTAAGGCTCGGCAGGACGTTTGACCTTACCTCGGCAGGGAGACCAAGCTTCCCAAGCCCAGAAAAAGAGTCAGGCAAGGGGGCTTGGCCGGAGTTTGAGTGTAAGGCTCGGCAGGACGTTCGACCTTACCTCGGCAGGGAGACCAAGCCTCCCAAGCCTACTAGGCTCAGGCAAGGGGGCTTTGCCGGAGTTCGAGTGTAAGGCTCGGCAAGACGTTCGACCTTACCTCGGCAGGGAGACCAAGCTTCCCAAGCCTAGTAGGAGAGTCAGGCAAGGGGGCTTGGCCTTAGTTCGAGTGTAAGGCTCGGCAGGACGTTCGACCTTACCTCGGCAGGGAGACCAAGCTTCCCAAGCCTAGTAGGAGAGTCAGGCAAGGGGGCTTGGCCGGAGTTCGAGTGTAAGGCTTGGCAGGACGTTCGGCCTTACCTCGGCAGGGAGACCAAGATTCCCAAGCCTGCTAGGCTCAGGCAAGGGGGCTTGGCCAGAGTTCGACTGTAAGACTCAGCAGGACGTTCGTCCTTACCTCGGCAGGGAGGCCAAGCTACCCAAGCCTACTAGGCTCAGGCAAGGGGGCTTGGCCGGAGTTCCAATGTGCGGCTCGGCAGGACGTTCGACCTTACCTCGGCAGGGAGACCAAGCTTCCCAAGCCTAGTAGGAGAGTCAGGCAAGGGGGCTTGGGTGGAGTTCTAGTGTAAGGCTCGGCAGGACGTTCGACCTTACCTCGGCAGGGCGACCAAACTTCCCAAGCCTAGTAGGGGCAGGCAAGGGGGCTTGACCAGCGTTCGAGTGTAAGGCTTGGCAGGACGTTCGACCTTACCTCGGCAGGGAGACCAAGCTTCCCAAGCCCAGTAGGAGAGTCAGGCAAGGGGGCTTGGCCGGAGTTCGAGTGTAAGGCTCGGCAGGACGTTCGACCTTACCTCGGCAGGGAGACCAAGCTTCCCAAGCCTAGTAGCGGCAGGCAAGGGGGCTTGGCCGGAGTTCGAGTGTAAGGCTTGGCAAGACGCTCGACCTTACCTCGGCAGGGAGACCAAGCTTCCCAAGCCCAGAAAAAGAGTCAGGCAAGGGGGCTTGGCCTCAGTTCGAGTGTAAGGCTCGGCAGGACGTTCGACCTTACCTCGGCCGGGAGAACAAGCTTCCCAAGCCCAGAAGGACAGTCAGGCAAGGGGGCTGGGCCGGAGGTCGAGTGTAAGGCTTGGCAGGACGTTCGGCCTAACCTCGGCAGGGAGACCAAGCTTCCCAAGCCTAGCAGGAGAGTCAGGCAAGGGGGCTTGGCCTTAGTTTGAGTGTAAGGCTCGGCAGGACGTTCGACCTTACCTCGGCAGGGAGACCAAGCTTCCCAAGCCTACTAGGCTCAGGCAAGGGGGCTTGGCCAGAGTTCGAGTGTAAGACTCGGCAGGACGTTCGACCTTACCTCAGCAGGGAGACCAAGCTTCCCAAGCCTACTAGGCTCAGGCAAGGGGGCTTGGCCAGAGTTCGAGTGTAAGGCTCAGCAGGACGTTCGACCTTACCTCAGCAGGGAGACCAAGCTTGCCAAGCCTAGTCGGAGAGTCAGGCAAGGGGGCTTGGCCGGAGTTCGAGTGTAAGGCTCGGCAGGACGTTCGGCCTTACCACGGCAGGGAGACCAAGCTTCCCAAGCCTAGCAGAAGAGTCAGGCAAGGGGGCTTTGCCAGAGTTCGAGTGTAAGGCTCGGCAGGACGTTCGACCTTACCTCGTCAGGGAGACCAAGGTTCCCAAGCCTAGTAGGGGCAGGCAAGGGGGCTTGGCCGGAGTTCGAGTGTAAGGCTCGGCAAGACGTTCGACCTTACCTCGGTAGGGAGACCAAGCTTCTCAAGCGCAGTAGGAGAGTCAGGCAAGGGGGCTTGGCCTTATTTCGAGTGTAAGGCTCGGCAGGACGTTTGACCTTACCTCGGCAGGGAGACCAAGCTTCCCAAGCCCAGAAGGAGGGTCAGGCAAGGGGGCTTGGCCGGAGGTCGAGTGTAAGGCTCGGCAGGACGTTCGACCTTACCTCGGCAGGGAGACCAAGCTTCCCAAGCCTAGTAGGGGCAGGCAAGGGTGCTTGGCCGGAGTTCGAGTGTAAGGCTCGGCAAGACGTTCGACCTTACCTCGGCAGGGAGACCAGGCTTCCCAAGCCTAGTAGGAGAGTCAGGCAAGGGGGCTTGGCCTTAGTTCGAGTGTAAGGCTCGGCAGGACGTTCAACCTTACCTCGGCCGGGAGACCAAGCTTCCCAAGCGTTGTAGGAGAGTCAGGCAAGGGGGCTTGACCCGAGTTCGAGTGTAAGGCTCGGCAGGACCTTCGACCTTACCTCGGCAGGGAGACCAAGCTTCCCAAGCCTAGCCGGGTCAGGCAAGGGGGCTTGGCCTTAGTTCGAGTGTAAGACTCAGCAGGACGTTCGTCCTTACCTCGGCAGGGAGGCCAAGCTTCCCAAGCCTACTAGGCTCAGGCAAGGGGGCTTGGCCGGAGTTCGAGTGTGAGGCTCGGCAGGACGTTCGACCTTACCTCGGAAGGGAGACCAAGCTTCCCAAGCCCAGAAAAAGAGTCAGGCAAGGGGGCTTGGCCGGAGTTCGAGTGTAAGGCTTGGCAGGACGTTCGGCCTAACCTCGGCAGGGAGACCAAGCTTCCCAAGCCTAGCAGGAGAGTCAGGCAAGGGGGCTTGGCCTTAGTTTGAGTGTAAGGCTCGGCAGGACGTTCGACCTTACCTCGGCAGGGAGACCAAGCTTCCCAAGCCTACTAGGCTCAGGCAAGGGGGCTTGGCCAGAGTTCGAGTGTAAGACTCGGCAGGACGTTCGACCTTACCTCAGCAGGGAGACCAAGCTTCCCAAGCCTACTAGGCTCAGGCAAGGGGGCTTGGCCAGAGTTCGAGTGTAAGGCTCAGCAGGACGTTCGACCTTACCTCAGCAGGGAGACCAAGCTTGCCAAGCCTAGCCGGAGAGTCAGGCAAGGGGGCTTGGCCGGAGTTCGAGTGTAAGGCTCGGCAGGACGTTCGGCCTGACCTCGGCAGGGAGACCAAGCTTCCCAAGCCTAGCAGGAGAGTCAGGCAAGGGGGCTTTGCCGGAGTTCGAGTGTAAGGCTCGGCAGGACGTTCGACCTTACCTCGTCAGGGAGACCAAGGTTCCCAAGCCTAGTAGGGGCAGGCAAGGGGGCTTGGCCGGAGTTCGAGTGTAAGGCTCGGCAAGACGTTCGACCTTACCTCGGTAGGGAGACCAAGCTTCCCAAGTGCAGTAGGAGAGTCAGGCAAGGGGGCTTGGCCGGAGTTTGAGTGTAAGGCTCGGCAGGACGTTTGACCTTACTTCGGCAGGGAGACCAAGCTTCCCAAGCCCAGAAAAAGAGTCAGGCAAGGGGGCTTGGCCAGAGTTCGAGTGTAAGGCTTGGCAGGACGTTCGGCCTTACCTCGGCAGGGAGACCAAGCTTCCCAAGCCTAGCAGGAGAGTCAGGCAATGGGGCTTGGCCGGAGTTGGAGTGTAGGGCTCGGCAGGACGTTCGACCTTACCTCGTCAGGGAGACCAAGCTTCCCAAGCCTAGTAGGAGAGTCAGGCAAGGGGGCTTGGCCGGAGATCGAGTGTAAGGCTCGGCAGGACGTTCGACCTTACCTCGGCAGGGAGACCAAGCTTCCCAAGCCTAGTAGGGGCAGGCAAGGGGGCTTGGCCTTAGTTCGAGTGTAAGGCTCGGCAGGACGTTCGACCTTACCTCGGCAGGGAGACCAAGCTTCCCAAGCCTAGTAGGAGAGTCAGGCAAGGGGGCTTGGCCGGAGTTCGAGTGTAAGGCTCAGCAGGACGTTCGACCTTACCTCAGCAGGGAGACCAAGCTTCCCAAGCCTAGTAGGAGAGTCAGGCAAGGGTGCTTGGCCGGAGTTCGAGTGTAAGGCTCGGCAGGACGTTCGACCTTACCTCGGCAGGGAGACCAAGCTTCCCAAGCCTAGTAGGGGCAGGCAAGGGGGCTTGGCCGGAGTTCGAGTGTAAGGCTTGGCAAGACGCTCGACCTTACCTCGGCAGGGAGACCAAGCTTCCCAAGCCCAGAAAAAGAGTCAGGCAAGGGGGATTGGCCGGAGTTCGAGTGTAAGGCTTGGCAGGACGTTCGGCCTTACCTCGGCAGGGAGACCAAGCTTCCCAAGCCTACTAGGCTCAGGCAAGGGGGCTTGGCCCGAGTTCAAGTGTAAGACTCGGCAGGACGTTCGACCTTACCTCGGCAGAGAGACCAAGCTTCCCAAGCGTAGTAGGAGAGTCAGGCAAGGGGACTTGGTCGGAGTTTGAGTGTAAGGCTCGGCAGGACGTTTGACCTTACCTCGGCAGGGAGACCAAGCATCCCAAGCCCAGAAAATGAGTTAGGCAAGGGGGCTTGGCCGGAGTTCGAGTGTAAGGCTTGGCAGGACGTTCGGCCTTACCTCGGCAGGGAGACCAAGCTTCCCAAGCCTAGCAGGAGAGTCAGGCAATGGGGCTTGGCCGGAGTTCGAGTGTAGGGCTCGGCAGGACGTTCGACCTTACCTCGTCAGGGAGACCAAGCTTCCCAAGCCTAGTACGGGCAGGCAAGGGGGCTTGGCCTTATTTCGAGTGTAAGGCTCGGCAGGACGTTTGACCTTACCTCGGCAGGGAGACCAAGCTTCCCAAGCCCAGAAAAAGAGTCAGGCAAGGGGGCTTGGCCGGAGTTCGAGTGTAAGGCTCGGCAGGACGTTCGACCTTACCTCGGCAGGGTGACCAAGCTTCCCAAGCCTAGTAGGGGCAGGCAAGGGGGCTTGGCCGGAGTTCGAGTGTAAGGCTCGGCAAGACGTTCGACCTTACCTCGGCAGGGAGACCAGGCTTCCCAAGCCTAGTAGGAGAGTCAGGCAAGGGGGCTTGGCCTTAGTTCGAGTGTAAGGCTCGGCAGGACGTTCGACCTTACCTCGGCAGGGAGACCAAGCTTCCCAAGCGTTGTAGGAGAGTCAGGCAAGGGGGCTTGACCCGAGTTCGAGTGTAAGGCTTGGCAGGACGTTCGGCCTGACCTCGGCAGGGAGACCAAGATTCCCAAGCCTGCTAGGCTCAGGCAAGGGGGCTTGGCCAGAGTTCGAGTGTAAGGCTCGGCAGGACCTTCGACCTTACCTCGGCAGGGAGACCAAGCTTCCCAAGCCTAGTAGGAGAGTCAGGCAAGGGGGCTTGGGTGGAGTTCTAGTGTAAGGCTCGGCAGGACGTTCGACCTTACCTCGGCAGGGAGACCAAGCTTCCCAAGCCTAGTAGGGGCAGGCAAGGGGGCTTGACCAGCGTTCGAGTGTAAGGCTCGGCAGGACGTTCGACCTTACCTCGGCAGGGAGACCAAGCTTCCCAAGCCCAGTAGGAGAGTCAGGCAAGGGCGCTTGGCCGGAGTTCGAGTGTAAGGCTCGGCAGGACGTTCGACCTTACCTCGGCAGGGAGGCCAAGCTTCCCAAGCCTAGTAGGGGCAGGCAAGGGGGCTTGGCCGGAGTTCGAGTGTAAGGCTTGGCAAGACGCTCGACCTTACCTCGGCAGGGAGACCAAGCTTCCCAAGCCCAGAAAAAGAGTCAGGCAAGGGGGCTTGGCCTTAGTTTGAGTGTAAGGCTCGGCAGGACGTTCGACCTTACCTCAGCAGGGAGACCAAGCTTCCCAAGCCTACTAGGCTCAGGCAAGGGGGCTTGGCCAGAGTTCGAGTGTAAGACTCGGCAGGACGTACGACCTTACCTCAGCACGGAGACCAAGCTTCCCAAGCCTACTAGGCTCAGGCAAGGGGGCTTGGCCAGAGTTCGAGTGTAAGGCTCGGCAGGACGTTCGACCTTACCTCAGCAAGGAGACCAAGCTTGCCAAGACTAGTCGGAGAGTCAGGCAAAGGGGCTTGGCCGGAGTTCGAATGTAAGGCTCGGCAGGACGTTCAGCCTGACCTCGGCAGGGAGACCAAGCTTCCCAAGCCCAGAAAAAGAGTCAGGCAAGGGGGCTTGGCCGGAGTTCGAGTGTAAGGCTTGGCAGGACGTTCGGCCTTACCTCGGCAGGGAGACCAAGCTTCCCAAGCCTAGTAGGAGATTCAGGCAAGGGTGCTTGGCCGGAGTTCGAGTGTATGGCTCAGCAGGACGTTCGACCTTACCTCGGCAGGGAGACCAAGCTTCCCAAGCCTAGTAGGGGCAGGCAAGGGGGCTTGACCGGAGTTCAAGTGTAAGGCTCGGCAGGACGTTCGACCTTACCTCGGCAGGGAGACCAAGCTTCCCAAGCCCAGTAGGAGAGTCACGCAGGGGGGCTTGGCCGGAGTTCGAGTGTAGGGCTCGGCAGGACCTTCGACCTTACCTCGGCAGGGAGACCAAGCTTCCCAAGCCTACTAGGGGCAGGCAAGGGGGCTTGGCCTTATTTCGAGTGTAAGGCTCGGCAGGACGTTTGACCTTACCTCGGCAGGGAGACCAAGCTTCCCAAGCCCAGAAGGAGAGTCAGGCAAGGGGGCTTGGCCGGAGTTCGAGTGTAAGGCTCGGCAGGACGTTCGACCTTACCTCGGCAGGGAGACCAAGCTTCCCAAGCCCAGAAAAAGAGTCAGGCAAGGGGGCTTGGCCGGAGTTCGAGTGTAAGGCTTGGCAGGACGTTCGGCCTTACCTCGGCAGGGAGACCAAGCTTCCCGAGCCTACTAGGCTCAGGCAAGGGGGCTTGGCCCGAGTTCGAATGTAAGACTCGGCAGGACGTTCGACCTTACCTCGGCAGGGAGAACAAGCTTCCCAAGCCTAGTAGGGGCAGGCAAGGGGGCTTGGCCTTATTTCGAGTGTAAGGCTCGGCAGGACGTTCGGCCTTACCACGGCAGGGAGACCAAGTTTCCCAAGCCCTGGAAGAGGGTCAGGCAAGGGGGCTTGGCCGGAGGTCGAGTGTAAGGCTCGGCAGGACATTCGACCTTACCTCGGCAGGGAGACAAAGATTCCGAAGCCTGCTAGGCTCAGGCAAGGGGGCTTGGCCAGAGTTCGAGTGTAAGGCTCGGCGGGACCTTCGACCTTACCTCGGCAGGGAGACCAAGCTTCCCAAGCCTAGCAGGCTCAGGCAAGGGGGCTTGGCCGGAGTTCGAGTGTAAGGCTCGGCAGGACGTTCGGCCTGACCTCGGCAGGGAGACCAAGCTTCCTAAGCCCAGAAAAAGAGTCAGGCAAGGGGGCTTGGCCGGAGTTCGAGTGTAAGGCTCGGCAGGACCTTCGACCTTACCTCGTCAGGGAGACCAAGCTTCCCAAGCCTAGTAGGGGCAGGCAAGGGGGCTTGGCCGGAGTTCGAGTGTAAAACTCAGCAAGACGTTCGACCTTACCTCGGTAGGGAGACCAAGCTTCCCAAGCGCAGTAGGAGAGTCAGGCAAGGGGGCTTGGCCGGAGTTTGAGTGTAAGGCTCGGCAGGACGTTTGACCTTACCTCGGCAGGGAGACCCAGCTTCCCAAGCCTAGCAGGAGAGTCAGGCAATGGGGCTTGGCCGGAGTTGGAGTGTAGGGCTCGGCAGGACGTTCGACCTTACCTCGTCAGGGAGACCAAGCTTCCCAAGCCTAGTAGGAGAGTCAGGCAAGGGGGCTTGGCCGGAGTTCGAGTGTAGGGCTCGGCAGGACGTTCGACCTTACCTCGTCAGGGAGACCAAGCTTCCCAAGCCTAGTAGGGGCAGGCAAGGGGGCTTGGCCTTATTTCGAGTGTAAGGCTCGGCAGGACGTTTGACCTTACCTCGGCAGGGAGACCAAGCTTCCCAAGCCCAGAAAATGAGTTAGGCAAGGGGGCTTGGCCGGAGTTCGAGTGTAAGGCTCGGCAGGACTTTCGACCTTACCTCAGCAGGGAGACCAAGGTTCCCAAGCCTACTAGGCTCAGGCAAGGGGGCTTGGCCAGAGTTCGAGTGTAAGACTCGGCAGGACGTACGACCTTACCTCAGCACGGAGACCAAGCTTCCCAAGCCTACTAGGCTCAGGCAAGGGGGCTTGGCCAGAGTTCGAGTGTAAGGCTCGGCAGGACGTTCGACCTTACCTCAGCAAGGAGACCAAGCTTGCCAAGACTAGTCGGAGAGTCAGGCAAAGGGGCTTGGCCGGAGTTCGAATGTAAGGCTCGGCAGGACGTTCAGCCTGACCTCGGCAGGGAGACCAAGCTTCCCAAGCCCAGAAAAAGAGTCAGGCAAGGGGGCTTGGCCGGAGTTCGAGTGTAAGGCTTGGCAGGACGTTCGGCCTTACCTCGGCAGGGAGACCAAGCTTCCCAAGCCTAGTAGGAGATTCAGGCAAGGGTGCTTGGCCGGAGTTCGAGTGTATGGCTCAGCAGGACGTTCGACCTTACCTCGGCAGGGAGACCAAGCTTCCCAAGCCTAGTAGGGGCAGGCAAGGGGGCTTGACCGGAGTTCAAGTGTAAGGCTCGGCAGGACGTTCGACCTTACCTCGGCAGGGAGACCAAGCTTCCCAAGCCCAGTAGGAGAGTCACGCAGGGGGGCTTGGCCGGAGTTCGAGTGTAGGGCTCGGCAGGACCTTCGACCTTACCTCGGCAGGGAGACCAAGCTTCCCAAGCCTACTAGGGGCAGGCAAGGGGGCTTGGCCTTATTTCGAGTGTAAGGCTCGGCAGGACGTTTGACCTTACCTCGGCAGGGAGACCAAGCTTCCCAAGCCCAGAAGGAGAGTCAGGCAAGGGGGCTTGGCCGGAGTTCGAGTGTAAGGCTCGGCAGGACGTTCGACCTTACCTCGGCAGGGAGACCAAGCTTCCCAAGCCCAGAAAAAGAGTCAGGCAAGGGGGCTTGGCCGGAGTTCGAGTGTAAGGCTTGGCAGGACGTTCGGCCTTACCTCGGCAGGGAGACCAAGCTTCCCGAGCCTACTAGGCTCAGGCAAGGGGGCTTGGCCCGAGTTCGAATGTAAGACTCGGCAGGACGTTCGACCTTACCTCGGCAGGGAGAACAAGCTTCCCAAGCCTAGTAGGGGCAGGCAAGGGGGCTTGGCCTTATTTCGAGTGTAAGGCTCGGCAGGACGTTCGGCCTTACCACGGCAGGGAGACCAAGTTTCCCAAGCCCTGGAAGAGGGTCAGGCAAGGGGGCTTGGCCGGAGGTCGAGTGTAAGGCTCGGCAGGACATTCGACCTTACCTCGGCAGGGAGACAAAGATTCCGAAGCCTGCTAGGCTCAGGCAAGGGGGCTTGGCCAGAGTTCGAGTGTAAGGCTCGGCGGGACCTTCGACCTTACCTCGGCAGGGAGACCAAGCTTCCCAAGCCTAGCAGGCTCAGGCAAGGGGGCTTGGCCGGAGTTCGAGTGTAAGGCTCGGCAGGACGTTCGGCCTGACCTCGGCAGGGAGACCAAGCTTCCTAAGCCCAGAAAAAGAGTCAGGCAAGGGGGCTTGGCCGGAGTTCGAGTGTAAGGCTCGGCAGGACCTTCGACCTTACCTCGTCAGGGAGACCAAGCTTCCCAAGCCTAGTAGGGGCAGGCAAGGGGGCTTGGCCGGAGTTCGAGTGTAAAACTCAGCAAGACGTTCGACCTTACCTCGGTAGGGAGACCAAGCTTCCCAAGCGCAGTAGGAGAGTCAGGCAAGGGGGCTTGGCCGGAGTTTGAGTGTAAGGCTCGGCAGGACGTTTGACCTTACCTCGGCAGGGAGACCCAGCTTCCCAAGCCTAGCAGGAGAGTCAGGCAATGGGGCTTGGCCGGAGTTGGAGTGTAGGGCTCGGCAGGACGTTCGACCTTACCTCGTCAGGGAGACCAAGCTTCCCAAGCCTAGTAGGAGAGTCAGGCAAGGGGGCTTGGCCGGAGTTCGAGTGTAGGGCTCGGCAGGACGTTCGACCTTACCTCGTCAGGGAGACCAAGCTTCCCAAGCCTAGTAGGGGCAGGCAAGGGGGCTTGGCCTTATTTCGAGTGTAAGGCTCGGCAGGACGTTTGACCTTACCTCGGCAGGGAGACCAAGCTTCCCAAGCCCAGAAAATGAGTTAGGCAAGGGGGCTTGGCCGGAGTTCGAGTGTAAGGCTCGGCAGGACTTTCGACCTTACCTCAGCAGGGAGACCAAGGTTCCCAAGCCTACTAGGCTCAGGCAAGGGGGCTTGGCCAGAGTTCGAGTGTAAGACTCGGCAGGACGTACGACCTTACCTCAGCACGGAGACCAAGCTTCCCAAGCCTACTAGGCTCAGGCAAGGGGGCTTGGCCAGAGTTCGAGTGTAAGGCTCGGCAGGACGTTCGACCTTACCTCAGCAAGGAGACCAAGCTTGCCAAGACTAGTCGGAGAGTCAGGCAAAGGGGCTTGGCCGGAGTTCGAGTGTAAGGCTCGGCAGGACGTTCAGCCTGACCTCGGCAGGAAGACCAAGCTTCCCAAGCCTAGCAGGAGAGTCAGGGATGGGGGCTTTGCCGGAGTTCGAGTGTAAGGCTCGGCAGGACGTTCGACCTTACCTCGGCAGGGAGACCAAGCTTCCCAAGCCTAGTAGGGGCAGGCAAGGGGGCTTGGCCGGAGTTCGAGTGTAAGGCTCAGCAAGACGTTCGACCTTACCTCGGTAGGGAGACCAAGCTTCCCAAGCGCAGTAGGAGAGTCAGGCAAGGGGGCTTGGCCGGAGTTCGAGTGTAAGGCTCGGCAGGACGTTTGACCTTACCTCGGCAGGGAGACCAAGCTTCCCAAGCCCAGAAAAAGAGTCAGGCAAGGGGGCTTGGCCAGAGTTCGAGTGTAAGGCTTGGCAGGACGTTCGGCCTTACCTCGGCAGGGAGACCAAGCTTCCCAAGCCTAGTAGGAGATTCAGGCAAGGGTGCTTGGCCGGAGTTCGAGTGTATGGCTCAGCAGGACGTTCGACCTTACCTCGGCAGAGAGACCAAGCTTCCCAAGCCTAGTAGGGGCAGGCAAGGGGGCTTGACCGGAGTTCAAGTGTAAGGCTCGGCAGGACGTTCGACCTTACCTCGGCAGGGAGACCAAGCTTCCCAAGCCCAGTAGGAGAGTCACGCAGGGGGGCTTGGCCGGAGTTCGAGTGTAGGGCTCGGCAGGACCTTCGACCTTACCTCGGCAGGGAGACCAAGCTTCCCAAGCCTACTAGGGGCAGGCAAGGGGGCTTGGCCTTATTTCGAGTGTAAGGCTCGGCAGGACGTTTGACCTTACCTCGGCAGGGAGACCAAGCTTCCCAAGCCTACTAGGCTCAGGCAAGGGGGCTTGGCCCGAGTTCGAATGTAAGACTCGGCAGGACGTTCGACCTTACCTCGGCAGGGAGAACAAGCTTCCCAAGCCTAGTAGGGGCAGGCAAGGGGGCTTGGCCTTATTTCGAGTGTAAGGCTCGGCAGGACGTTCGGCCTTACCACGGCAGGGAGACCAAGTTTCCCAAGCCCTGAAAGAGGGTCAGGCAAGGGGGCTTGGCCGGAGGTCGAGTGTAAGGCTCGGCAGGACATTCGACCTTACCTCGGCAGGGAGACCAAGCTTCCCAAGCCTAGTAGGGGCAGGCAAGGGGGCTTGGCCGGAGTTGGAGTGTAAGGCTCGGCAAGACGTTCGACCTTACCTCGGCAGGGAGACCAAGCTTCCCAAGCCTAGTAGGAGAGTCAGGCAAGGGGGCTTGGCCTTAGTTAAGGTGTAAGGCTCGGCAGGACGTTCGACCTTACCTCGGCAGGGAGACCAAGCTTCCCAAGCCTAATAGGAGAGTCAGGCAAGGGGGCTTGGCCGGAGTTCGAGTGTAAGGCTCGGCAGGACGTTCGGCCTTACCTCGGCAGGGAGACCAAGATTCCGAAGCCTGCTAGGCTCAGGCAAGGGGGCTTGGCCAGAGTTGGAGTGTAAGGCTCGGCGGGACCTTCGACCTTACCTCGGCAGGGAGATCAAGCTTCCCAAGCCTAGCAGGCTCAGGCAAGGGGGCTTGGCCGGAGTTCGAGTGTAAGGCTCGGCAGGACGTTCGGCCTGACCTCGGCAGGGAGACCAAGCTTCCTAAGCCCAGAAAAAGAGTCAGGCAAGGGGGCTTGGCCGGAGTTCGAGTGTAAGGCTCGGCAGGACCTTCGACCTTACCTCGGCAGGGAGACCAAGCTTCCCAAGCCTAGTAGGGGCAGGCAAGGGGGCTTGGCCGGAGTTCGAGTGTAAGGCTCAGCAAGACGTTCGACCTTACCTCGGTAGGGAGACCAAGCTTCCCAAGCGCAGTAGGAGAGTCAGGCAAGGGGGCTTGGCCGGAGTTTGAGTGTAAGGCTCGGCAGGACGTTTGACCTTACCTCGGCAGGGAGACCAAGCTTCCCAAGCCTAGTAGGAGAGTCAGGCAAGGGGGCTTGGCCGGAGTTCGAGTGTAGGGCTCGACAGGACGTTCGACCTTACCTCGTAAGGGAGACCAAGCTTCCCAAGCCTAGTAGGGGCAGGCAAGGGGGCTTGGCCTTATTTCGAGTGTAAGGCTCGGCAGGACGTTTGACCTTACCTCGGCAGGGAGACCGAGCTTCCCAAGCCCAGAAAATGAGTTAGGCAAGGGGGCTTGGCCGGAGTTCGAGTGTAAGGCTCGGCAGGACGTTCGACCTTACCTCGGCAGGGAGACCAAGCTTCCCAAGCCTAGTAGGGGCAGGCAAGGGGGCTTGGCCGGAGTTCGAGTGTAAGGCTCGGCAAGACGTTCGACCTTACCTCGGCAGGGAGAACAAAGCTTCCCAAGCCTAGTAGGAGAGTCAGGCAAGGGGGCTTGGCCAGAGTTATAGTGTAAAGCTTGGCAGGACCTTCGACCTTAACTTGGCAGGGAGACCAAGCTTCCCAAGCCTTGTAGGGTCAGGCAAGGGGGCTTGGCCTTAGTTCGAGTGTAAGGCTCGGCGGGACGTTTGACCTTACCTCGGCAGGGAGACCAAGCTTCCCAAGCCCAGAAGGAGAGTCAGGCATGGGGGCTTGGCCGGAGTTCGAGTGTAAGGCTCGGCAGGACGTTCGGCCTTACCACGGCAGGGAGACCAAGCTTCCCAAGCCTAGCAGGAGAGTCAGGCAAGGGGGCTTGGCCGGAGTTCGAGTGTAAAACTCAGCAGGACGTTCGTCCTTACCTCGTCAGGGAGACCAAGCTTCCCAAGCCCAGAAAAAGAGTCAGGCAAGGGGGCTTGGCCGGAGTTCGAGTGTAAGGCTTGGCAGGACGTTCGGCCTTACCTCGGCAGGGAGACCAAGCTTCCCAAGCCTAGTAGGGGGAGGCAAGGGGGCTTGGCCCGAGTTCGAGTGTAAGACTCGGCAGGACGTTCGACCTTACCTCGGCAGGGAGACCACGCTTCCCAAGCCTAGCAGGAGAGTCAGGCAAGGGGGCTTGGCCTTAGTTGGAGTGTAAGGCTCGGCAGGACGTTTGACCTTACCTCGGCAGGGAGACCAAGCTTCCCAAGCCCAGAAAAAGAGTCAGGCAAGGGGGCTTGGCCGGAGTTCGAGTGTAAGGCTTGGCAGGACGTTCGGCCTTACCTCGGCAGGGAGACCAAGCTTCCCAAGCCTAGCAGGAGAGTCAGGCAATGGGGCTTGGCCGGAGTTCGAGTGTAGGGCTCGGCAGGACGTTCGACCTTACCTCGGCAGGGAGAACAAGCTTCCCAAGCCTAGTAGGGGCAGGCAAGGGGGCTTGGCCTTATTTCGAGTGTAAGGCTCGGCAGGACGTTTGACCTTACCTCGGCAGGGAGACCAAGCTTCCCAAGCCCAGAAGGAGGGTCAGGCAAGGGGGCTTGGCCGGAGGTCGAGTGTAAGGCTCGGCAGGACGTTCGACCTTACCTCGGCAGGGAGACCAAGCTTCCCAAGCCTAGTAGGGGCAGGCAAGGGGGCTTGGCCGGAGTTGGAGTGTAAGGCTCGGCAAGACGTTCGACCTTACCTCGGCAGGGAGACCAAGCTTCCCAAGCCTAGTAGGAGAGTCAGGCAAGGGGGCTTGGCCTTAGTTCGAGTGTAAGGCTCGGCAGGACGTTCGACCTTACCTCGGCAGGGAGACCAAGCTTCCCAAGCCTAGTAGGAGAGTCAGGCAAGGGGGCTTGGCCGGAGTTCGAGTGTAAGGCTCGGCAGGACCTTCGACCTTACCTCGGCAGGGAGACCAAGCTTCCCAAGCCTAGCAGGCTCAGGCAAGGGGGCTTGGCCGGAGTTCGTGTGTGAGGCTCGGCAGGACCTTCGACCTTACCTCGGCAGGGAGACCAAGCTTCCCAAGCCTAGCAGGCTCAGGCAAGGGGGCTTGGCCGGAGTTCGAGTGTAAGGCCCAGCAAGACGTTCGACCTTACCTCGGTAGGGAGACCAAGCTTCCCAAGCGCAGTAGGAGAGTCAGGCAAGGGGGCTTGGCCAGAGTTCGAGTGTAAGGCTCGGCAGGACGTTCGACCTTACCTCGGCAGGGAGACCAAGCTTCCCAAGCCCAGTAGGAGAATCAGGCAAGGGGTCTTGGCCGGAGTTCGAGTGTAGGGCTCGGCAGGACCTTCGACCTTACCTCGGCAGGGAGACCAAGCTTCCCAAGCCTAGCAGGACAGTCAGGCAAGGGGGCTTGGCCGGAGTTCGAGTGTAAGGCTCGGCGGGACGTTCGACCTTACCTCAGCAGGGAGACCAAGCTTCCCAAGCCTAGTAGGAGAGTCAGGCAAGGGTGCTTGGCCGGAGTTCGAGTGTAAGGCTCGGCAGGACGTTCGACCTTACCTCGGCAGGGAGACCAAGCTTCCCAAGCCTAGTAGGGGCAGGCAAGGGGGCTTGACCGGCGTTCAAGTGTAAGGCTCGGCAGGACGTTCGACCTTACCTCGGCAGGGAGACCAAGCTTCCCAAGCCCAGGAGGAGAGTCAGGCAAGGAGGCTTGGCCGGACTTCGAGTGTAGGGCACGGCAGGACCTTCGACCTTACCTCGGCAGGGAGACCAAGCTTCCCAAGCCTACTAGGGGCAGGCAAGGGGGCTTGGCCGGAGTTCGAGTGTAAGGCTCGGCAAGACGTTCGACCTTACCTCGGTAGGGAGACCAAGCTTCCCAAGCGTAGTAGGAGAGTCAGGCAAGGGGGCTTGGTCGGAGTTTGAGTGTAAGGCTCGGCAGGACCTTCGACCTTACCTCGGCAGGGAGACCAAGCTTCCCAAGCCTAGTACGGGCAGGCAAGGGGGCTTGGCCGGAGTTCGAGTGTAAGGCTAAGCAAGACGTTCGACCTTACCTCGGTAGGGAGACCAAGCTTCCCAAGCGCAGTAGGAGAGTCAGGCAAGGGGGCTTGGCCGGAGTTTGAGTGTAAGGCTCGGCAGGACGTTCGACCTTACCTCGGCAGGGAGACCAAGCTTCCCAAGCCTAGCAGGAGAGTCAGGCAATGGGGCTTGGCCGGAGTTGGAGTGTAGGGCTCGGCAGGACGTTCGGCCTTACCTCGGCAGGGAGACCAAGATTCCCAAGCCTGCTAGGCTCAGGCAAGGGGGCTTGGCCAGAGTTCGAGTGTAAGGCTCGGCAGGACGTTCGACCTTACCTCAGCAGGGAGACCAAGCTTGCCAAGACTAGTCGGAGAGTCAGGCAAGGGGGCTTGGCCTTAGTTCGAGTGTAAGGCTCGGCAGGACGTTCAACCTTACCTCGGCAGGGAGACCAAGCTTCCCAAGCCTAGCAGGAGAGTCAGGCAAGGGGGCTTGGCCGGAGTTCGAGTGTAAGGCTCGGCGGGACGTTCGACCTTACCTCAGCAGGGAGACCATGGTCCCAAGCCTAGTAGGAGAGTCAGGCAATGGGGCTTGGCCGGAGTTCGAGTGTAAGGCTCGGCAGGACGTTCGACCTTACCTCGGCAGGGAGACCAAGCTTCCCAAGCCTAGTAGGGACAGGCAAGGGGGCTTGACCGGAGTTCAAGTGTAAGGCTCGGCAGGACCTTCGACCTTACCTCGGCAGGGAGACCAAGCTTCCCAAGCCCAGGAGGAGAGTCAGGCAAGGAGGCTTGGCCGGACTTCGAGTGTAGGGCACGGCAGGACCTTCGACCTTACCTCGGCAGGGAGACCAAGCTTCCCAAGCCTACTAGGGGCAGGCAAGGGGGCTTGGCCGGAGTTCGAGTGTAAGGCTCGGCAAGACGTTCGACCTTACCTCGGTAGGGAGACCAAGCTTCCCAAGCGTAGTAGGAGAGTCAGGCAAGGGGGCTTGGTCGGAGTTTGAGTGTAAGGCTCGGCAGGACGTTTGACCTTACGTTGGCAGGGAGACCAAGCTTCCCAAGCCCAGAAAAAGAGTCAGGCAAGGGGGCTTGGCCGGAGTTCGAGTGAAAGGCTTGGCAGGACGTTCGGCCTTACCTCGGCAGGGAGACCAAGCTTCCCAAGCCTAGCAGGAGAGTCAGGCAATGGGGCTTGGCCGGAGTTCGAGTGTAGGGCTCGGCAGGACGTTCGACCTTACCTCGGCAGGGAGACCAAGCTTCCCAAGCCTAGTAGCGGCAGGCAAGGGGGCTTGGCCTTATTTCGAGTGTAAGGCTTGGCAGGACGTTTGACCTTACCTCGGCAGGGAGACCAAGCTTCCCAAGCCCAGAAGGTGGGTCAGGCAAGGGGGCTTGGCCGGAGGTCGAGTGTAAGGCTCGGCAGGACGTTTGACCTTACCTTGGCAGGGAGACCAAGGTTCCCAAGCCTAGTAGGGGCAGGCAAGGGGGCTTGGCCGGAGTTCGAGTGTAAGGCTCGGCAAGACGTTCGACCTTACCTCGGCAGGGAGACCAAGCTTCCCAAGCCCAGAAGGAGAGTCAGGCATGGGGGCTTTGCCGGAGTTCGAGTGTAAGGCTCGGCAGGACGTTCGGCCTTACCACGGCAGGGAGACCAAGCTTCCCAAGCCTAGCAGGAGAGTCAGGCAAGGGGGCTTGGCCGGAGTTCGAGTGTAAGACTCAGCAGGACGTTCGTCCTTACCTCGGGAGGGAGGCCAAGCTTCCCAAGCCTACTAGGCTCAGGCAAGGGGGCTTGGCCGGAGTTCGAGTGTAAGGCTCGGCAAGACGTTCGACCCCACCTCGGCAGGGAGACCAAGCTTCCCAAGCCTAGTAGGAGAGTCAGGCAAGGGGGCTTGGCCGGAGTTCGAGTGTAGGGCTCGGCAGGACGTTCGACCTTACCTCGTCAGGGAGACCAAGCTTCCCAAGCCTAGTAGGAGAGTCAGGCAAGGGGGCTTGGCCGGAGTTCGAGTGTAAGGCTCGGCAGGACGTTCGACCTTACCTCGGCAGGGAGACCATGTTTCCCAAGCCTAGTAGGGGCAGGCAAGGGGGCTTGGCCTTATTTCGAGTGTAAGGCTCGGCAGGACGTTTGACCTTACCTCGGCAGGGAGACCAAGCTTCCCAAGCCCAGAAGGAGGGTCAGGCAAGGGGGCTTGGCCGGAGGTCGAGTGTAAGGCTCGGCAGGACGTTCGACCTTACCTCGGCAGGGAGACCAAGCTTCCCAAGCCTACTAGGCTCAGGCAAGGGGGCTTGGCCGGAGTTCGAGTGTAAGGCTCGGCAAGACGTTCGACCTTACCTCGGCAGGGAGACCAAGCTTCCCAAGCCTAGTAGGAGAGTCAGGCAAGGGGGCTTGGCCTTAGTTCGAGTGTAGGGCTCGGCAGGACGTTCGACCTTACCTCGGCAGGGAGACCAAGCTTCCCAAGCCTAGTAGGAGAGTCAGGCAAGGGGGCTTGGCCGGAGTTCGAGTGTAAGGCTTGGCAGGACGTTCGGCCTTACCTCGGCAGGGAGACCAAGATTCCCAAGCCTGCTAGGCTCAGGCACGGGGGCTTGGCCAGAGTTCGACTGTAAGGCTCGGCAGGACGTTCGGCCTTACCACGGCAGGGAGACGAAGTTTCCCAAGCCTAGCAGGAGAGTCAGGCAAGGGGGCTTTGCCGGAGTTCGAGTGTAAGACTCAGCAGGACGTTCGTCCTTACCTCGGCAGGGAGGCCAAGCTTCCCAAGCCTACTAGGCTCTGGCAAGGGGGCTTGGCCGGAGTTCCAATGTGCGGCTCGGCAGGACGTTCGACCTTGCCTCGGCAGGGAGACCAAGCTTCCCAAGCCTAGTAGGAGAGTCAGGCAAGGGGGCTAGGGTGGAGTTCTAGTGTAAGGCTCGGCAGGACGTTCGACCTTACCTCGGCAGGGAGACCAAGCTTCCCAAGCCTAGTAGCGGCAGGCAAGGGGGCTTGGCCGGAGTTCGAGTGTAAGGCTTGGCAAGACGCACGACCTTACCTCGGCAGGGAGACCAAGCTTCCCAAGCCCAGAAAAAGAGTCAGGCAAGGGGGCTTGGCCTTAGTTGGAGTGTAAGGCTCGGCAGGACGTTCGACCTTACCTCGGCAGGGAGACCAAGCTTCCCAAGCCTAGCAGGAGAGTCAGGCAATGGGGCTTGGCCGGAGTTGGAGTGTAGGGCTCGGCAGGACGTTCGGCCTTACCTCGGCAGGGAGACCAAGATTCCCAAGCCTGCTAGGCTCAGGCAAGGGGGCTTGGCCAGAGTTCGAGTGTAAGGCTCGGCAGGACGTTCGACCTTACCTCGGCAGGGAGACCAAGCTTCCCAAGCCCAGTAGGAGAATCAGGCAAGGGGTCTTGGCCGGAGTTCGAGTGTAGGGCTCGGCAGGACCTTCGACCTTACCTCGGCAGGGAGACCAAGCTTCCCAAGCCTAGCAGGACAGTCAGGCAAGGGGACTTGGCCGGAGTTCGAGTGTAAGGCTCGGCGGGACGTTCGACCTTACCTCAGCAGGGAGACCAAGCTTCCCAAGCCTAGTAGGAGAGTCAGGCAAGGGTGCTTGGCCGGAGTTCGAGTGTAAGGCTCGGCAGGACGTTCGACCTTACCTCGGCAGGGAGACCAAGCTTCCCAAGCCTAGTAGGGGCAGGCAAGGGGGCTTGACCGGCGTTCAAGTGTAAGGCTCGGCAGGACGTTCGACCTTACCTCGGCAGGGAGACCAAGCTTCCCAAGCCCAGGAGGAGAGTCAGGCAAGGAGGCTTGGCCGGACTTCGAGTGTAGGGCACGGCAGGACCTTCGACCTTACCTCGGCAGGGAGACCAAGCTTCCCAAGCCTACTAGGGGCAGGCAAGGGGGCTTGGCCGGAGTTCGAGTGTAAGGCTCGGCAAGACGTTCGACCTTACCTCGGTAGGGAGACCAAGCTTCCCAAGCGTAGTAGGAGAGTCAGGCAAGGGGGCTTGGTCGGAGTTTGAGTGTAAGGCTCGGCAGGACCTTCGACCTTACCTCGGCAGGGAGACCAAGCTTCCCAAGCCTAGTACGGGCAGGCAAGGGGGCTTGGCCGGAGTTCGAGTGTAAGGCTAAGCAAGACGTTCGACCTTACCTCGGTAGGGAGACCAAGCTTCCCAAGCGCAGTAGGAGAGTCAGGCAAGGGGGCTTGGCCGGAGTTTGAGTGTAAGGCTCGGCAGGACGTTCGACCTTACCTCGGCAGGGAGACCAAGCTTCCCAAGCCTAGCAGGAGAGTCAGGCAATGGGGCTTGGCCGGAGTTGGAGTGTAGGGCTCGGCAGGACGTTCGGCCTTACCTCGGCAGGGAGACCAAGATTCCCAAGCCTGCTAGGCTCAGGCAAGGGGGCTTGGCCAGAGTTCGAGTGTAAGGCTCGGCAGGACGTTCGACCTTACCTCAGCAGGGAGACCAAGCTTGCCAAGACTAGTCGGAGAGTCAGGCAAGGGGGCTTGGCCTTAGTTCGAGTGTAAGGCTCGGCAGGACGTTCAACCTTACCTCGGCAGGGAGACCAAGCTTCCCAAGCCTAGCAGGAGAGTCAGGCAAGGGGGCTTGGCCGGAGTTCGAGTGTAAGGCTCGGCGGGACGTTCGACCTTACCTCAGCAGGGAGACCATGGTCCCAAGCCTAGTAGGAGAGTCAGGCAATGGGGCTTGGCCGGAGTTCGAGTGTAAGGCTCGGCAGGACGTTCGACCTTACCTCGGCAGGGAGACCAAGCTTCCCAAGCCTAGTAGGGGCAGGCAAGGGGGCTTGACCGGAGTTCAAGTGTAAGGCTCGGCAGGACCTTCGACCTTACCTCGGCAGGGAGACCAAGCTTCCCAAGCCCAGGAGGAGAGTCAGGCAAGGAGGCTTGGCCGGACTTCGAGTGTAGGGCACGGCAGGACCTTCGACCTTACCTCGGCAGGGAGACCAAGCTTCCCAAGCCTACTAGGGGCAGGCAAGGGGGCTTGGCCGGAGTTCGAGTGTAAGGCTCGGCAAGACGTTCGACCTTACCTCGGTAGGGAGACCAAGCTTCCCAAGCGTAGTAGGAGAGTCAGGCAAGGGGGCTTGGTCGGAGTTTGAGTGTAAGGCTCGGCAGGACGTTTGACCTTACGTTGGCAGGGAGACCAAGCTTCCCAAGCCCAGAAAAAGAGTCAGGCAAGGGGGCTTGGCCGGAGTTCGAGTGAAAGGCTTGGCAGGACGTTCGGCCTTACCTCGGCAGGGAGACCAAGCTTCCCAAGCCTAGCAGGAGAGTCAGGCAATGGGGCTTGGCCGGAGTTCGAGTGTAGGGCTCGGCAGGACGTTCGACCTTACCTCGGCAGGGAGACCAAGCTTCCCAAGCCTAGTAGCGGCAGGCAAGGGGGCTTGGCCTTATTTCGAGTGTAAGGCTTGGCAGGACGTTTGACCTTACCTCGGCAGGGAGACCAAGCTTCCCAAGCCCAGAAGGTGGGTCAGGCAAGGGGGCTTGGCCGGAGGTCGAGTGTAAGGCTCGGCAGGACCTTTGACCTTACCTTGGCAGGGAGACCAAGGTTCCCAAGCCTAGTAGGGGCAGGCAAGGGGGCTTGGCCGGAGTTCGAGTGTAAGGCTCGGCAAGACGTTCGACCTTACCTCGGCAGGGAGACCAAGCTTCCCAAGCCCAGAAGGAGAGTCAGGCATGGGGGCTTTGCCGGAGTTCGAGTGTAAGGCTCGGCAGGACGTTCGGCCTTACCACGGCAGGGAGACCAAGCTTCCCAAGCCTAGCAGGAGAGTCAGGCAAGGGGGCTTGGCCGGAGTTCGAGTGTAAGACTCAGCAGGACGTTCGTCCTTACCTCGGGAGGGAGGCCAAGCTTCCCAAGCCTACTAGGCTCAGGCAAGGGGGCTTGGCCGGAGTTCGAGTGTAAGGCTCGGCAAGACGTTCGACCCCACCTCGGCAGGGAGACCAAGCTTCCCAAGCCTAGTAGGAGAGTCAGGCAAGGGGGCTTGGCCGGAGTTCGAGTGTAAGGCTTGGCAGGACGTTCGGCCTTACCTCGGCAGGGAGACCAAGCTTCCCAAGCCTAGCAGGAGAGTCAGGTAATGGCGCTTGGCCAGAGTTGGAGTGTAGGGCTCGGCAGGACGTTCGACCTTACCTCGTCAGGGAGACCAAGCTTCCCAAGCCTAGTAGGAGAGTCAGGCAAGGGGGCTTGGCCGGAGTTCGAGTGTAAGGCTCGGCAGGACGTTCGACCTTACCTCGGCAGGGAGACCATGTTTCCCAAGCCTAGTAGGGGCAGGCAAGGGCGCTTGGCCTTATTTCGAGTGTAAGGCTCGGCAGGACGTTTGACCTTACCTCGGCAGGGAGACCAAGCTTCCCAAGCCCAGAAGGAGGGTCAGGCAAGGGGGCTTGGCCGGAGGTCGAGTGTAAGGCTCGGCAGGACGTTCGACCTTACCTCGGCAGGGAGACCAAGCTTCCCAAGCCTACTAGGCTCAGGCAAGGGGGCTTGGCCGGAGTTCGAGTGTAAGGCTCGGCAAGACGTTCGACCTTACCTCGGCAGGGAGACCAAGCTTCCCAAGCCTAGTAGGAGAGTCAGGCAAGGGGGCTTGGCCTTAGTTCGAGTGTAGGGCTCGGCAGGACGTTCGACCTTACCTCGGCAGGGAGACCAAGCTTCCCAAGCCTAGTAGGAGAGTCAGGCAAGGGGGCTTGGCCGGAGTTCGAGTGTAAGGCTTGGCAGGACGTTCGGCCTTACCTCGGCAGGGAGACCAAGATTCCCAAGCCTGCTAGGCTCAGGCACGGGGGCTTGGCCAGAGTTCGACTGTAAGGCTCGGCAGGACGTTCGGCCTTACCACGGCAGGGAGACGAAGTTTCCCAAGCCTAGCAGGAGAGTCAGGCAAGGGGGCTTTGCCGGAGTTCGAGTGTAAGACTCAGCAGGACGTTCGTCCTTACCTCGGCAGGGAGGCCAAGCTTCCCAAGCCTACTAGGCTCTGGCAAGGGGGCTTGGCCGGAGTTCCAATGTGCGGCTCGGCAGGACGTTCGACCTTACCTCGGCAGGGAGACCAAGCTTCCCAAGCCTAGTAGGAGAGTCAGGCAAGGGGGCTAGGGTGGAGTTCTAGTGTAAGGCTCGGCAGGACGTTCGACCTTACCTCGGCAGGGAGACCAAGCTTCCCAAGCCTAGTAGCGGCAGGCAAGGGGGCTTGGCCGGAGTTCGAGTGTAAGGCTTGGCAAGACGCACGACCTTACCTCGGCAGGGAGACCAAGCTTCCCAAGCCCAGAAAAAGAGTCAGGCAAGGGGGCTTGGCCTTAGTTGGAGTGTAAGGCTCGGCAGGACGTTCGACCTTACCTCGGCAGGGAGACCAAGCTTCCCAAGCCTAGTAGGGGCAGGCAAGGGGGCTTGACCGGAGTTCAAGTGTAAGGCTCGGCAGGACGTTCGACCTTACCTCGGCAGGGAGACCAAGCTTCCCAAGCCTAGTAGGGGCAGGCAAGGGGGCTTGACCGGAGTTCAAGTGTAAGGCTCAGCAGGACCTTCGACCTTACCTCGGCAGGGAGACCAAGCTTCCCAAGCCTACTAGGGGCAGGCAAGGGGGCTTGGCCTTATTTCGAGTGTAAGGCTCGGCAGGACGTTTGACCTTACCTCGGCAGGGAGACCAAGCTTCCCAAGCCCAGAAGGAGAGTCAGGCAAGGGGGCTTGGCCGGAGTTCGAGTGTAAGGCTCGGCAGGACGTTCGACCTTACCTCGGCAGGGAGACCAAGCTTCCCAAGCCCAGAAAAAGAGTCAGGCAAGGGGGCTTGGCCGGAGTTCGAGTGTAAGGCTTGGCAGGACGTTCGGCCTTACCTCGGCAGGGAGACCAAGCTTCCCAAGCCTACTAGGCTCAGGCAAGGGGGCTTGGCCCGAGTTCGAATGTAAGACTCGGCAGGACGTTCGACCTTACCTCGGCAGGGAGAACAAGCTTCCCAAGCCTAGTAGGGGCAGGCAAGGGGGCTTGGCCGGAGTTCCAATGTGCGGCTCGGCAGGACGTTCGACCTTACCTCGGCAGGGAGACCAAGCTTCCCAAGCCTAGTAGGAGAGTCAGGCAAGGGGGCTAGGGTGGAGTTCTAGTGTAAGGCTCGGCAGGACGTTCGACCTTACCTCGGCAGGGAGACCAAGCTTCCCAAGCCTAGTAGCGGCAGGCAAGGGGGCTTGGCCGGAGTTCGAGTGTAAGGCTTGGCAAGACGCACGACCTTACCTCGGCAGGGAGACCAAGCTTCCCAAGCCCAGAAAAAGAGTCAGGCAAGGGGGCTTGGCCTTAGTTGGAGTGTAAGGCTCGGCAGGACGTTCGACCTTACCTCGGCAGGGAGACCAAGCTTCCCAAGCCTAGTAGGGGCAGGCAAGGGGGCTTGACAGGAGTTCAAGTGTAAGGCTCGGCAGGACGTTCGGCCTTACCTCGGCAGGGAGACCAAGCTTCCCAAGCCTAGTGGGGCAGGCAAGGGGGCTTGACCGGAGTTCAAGTGTAAGGCTCAGCAGGACCTTCGACCTTACCTCGGCAGGGAGACCAAGCTTCCCAAGCCTACTAGGGGCAGGCAAGGGGGCTTGGCCTTATTTCGAGTGTAAGGCTCGGCAGGACGTTTGACCTTACCTCGGCAGGGAGACCAAGCTTCCCAAGCCCAGAAGGAGAGTCAGGCAAGGGGGCTTGGCCGGAGTTCGAGTGTAAGGCTCGGCAGGACGTTCGACCTTACCTCGGCAGGGAGACCAAGCTTCCCAAGCCCAGAAAAAGAGTCAGGCAAGGGGGCTTGGCCGGAGTTCGAGTGTAAGGCTTGGCAGGACGTTCGGCCTTACCTCGGCAGGGAGACCAAGCTTCCCAAGCCTACTAGGCTCAGGCAAGGGGGCTTGGCCCGAGTTCGAATGTAAGACTCGGCAGGACGTTCGACCTTACCTCGGCAGGGAGAACAAGCTTCCCAAGCCTAGTAAGGGCAGGCAAGGGGGCTTGGCCTTATTTCGAGTGTAAGGCTCGGCAGGACGTTCGGCCTTACCACGGCAGGGAGACCAAGTTTCCCAAGCCCTGAAAGAGGGTCAGGCAAGGGGGCTTGGCCGGAGGTCGAGTGTAAGGCTCGGCAGGACATTCGACCTTACCTCGGCAGGGAGACCAAGCTTCCCAAGCCTAGTAGGGGCAGGCAAGGGGGCTTGGCCGGAGTTGGAGTGTAAGGCTCGGCAAGACGTTCGACCTTACCTCGGCAGGGAGACCAAGCTTCCCAAGCCTAGTAGGAGAGTCAGGCAAGGGGGCTTGGCCTTAGTTAAGGTGTAAGGCTCGGCAGGACGTTCGACCTTACCTCGGCAGGGAGACCAAGCTTCCCAAGCCTAGTAGGAGAGTCAGGCAAGGGGGCTTGGCCGGAGTTCGAGTGTAAGGCTCGGCAGGACGTTCGGCCTTACCTCGGCAGGGAGACCAAGATTCCGAAGCCTGCTAGGCTCAGGCAAGGGGGCTTGGCCAGAGTTCGAGTGTAAGGCTCGGCGGGACCTTCGACCTTACCTCGGCAGGGAGACCAAGGTTCCCAAGCCTAGCAGGCTCAGGCAAGGGGGCTTGGCCGGAGTTCGAGTGTAAGGCTCGGCAGGACGTTCGGCCTGACCTCGGCAGGGAGACCAAGCTTCCTAAGCCCAGAAAAAGAGTCAGGCAAGGGGGCTTGGCCGGAGTTCGAGTGTAAGGCTCGGCAGGACCTTCGACCTTACCTCGGCAGGGAGACCAAGCTTCCCAAGCCTAGTAGGGGCAGGCAAGGGGGCTTGGCCGGAGTTCGAGTGTAAGGCTCAGCAAGACGTTCGACCTTACCTCGGTAGGGAGACCAAGCTTCCCAAGCGCAGTAGGAGAGTCAGGCAAGGGGGCTTGGCCGGAGTTTGAGTGTAAGGCTCGGCAGGACGTTTGACCTTACCTCGGCAGGGAGACCAAGCTTCCCAAGCCTAGCAGGAGAGTCAGGCAATGGGGCTTGGCCGGAGTTGGAGTGCAGGGCTCGGCAGGACGTTCGACCTTACCTCGTCAGGGAGACCAAGCTTCCCAAGCCTAGTAGGAGAGTCAGGCAAGGGGGCTTGGCCGGAGTTCGAGTGTAGGGCTCGGCAGGACGTTCGACCTTACCTCGTCAGGGAGACCAAGCTTCCCAAGCCTAGTAGGGGCAGGCAAGGGGGCTTGGCCTTATTTCGAGTGTAAGGCTCAGCAGGACGTTTGACCTTACCTCGGCAGGGAGACCAAGCTTCCCAAGCCCAGAAGGAAGGTCAGGCAAGGGGGCTTGGCGGGAGGTCGAGTGTAAGGCTCGGCAGGACGTTCGACCTTACCTCGGCAGGGAGACCAAGCTTCCCAAGCCTAGTAGGGGCAGGCAAGGGGGCTTGGCCGGAGTTCGAGTGTAAGGCTCGGCAAGACGTTCGACCTTACCTCGGCAGGGAGACCAAGCTTCCCAAGCCTAGTAGGAGAGTCAGGCAAGGGGGCTTGGCCAGAGTTATAGTGTAAGGCTTGGCAGGACCTTCGACCTTAACTCGGCAGGGAGACCAAGCTTCCCAAGCCTTGTAGGGTCAGGCAAGGGGGCTTGGCCTTAGTTCGAGTGTAAGGCTCGGCGGGACGTTTGACCTTACCTCGGCAGGGAGACCAAGCTTCCCAAGCCCAGAAGGAGAGTCAGGCATGGGGGCTTGGCCTTAGTTCGAGTGTAAGGCTCGGCAGGACGTTCGGCCTTACCACGGCAGGGAGACCAAGCTTCCCAAGCCTAGCAGGAGAGTCAGGCAAGGGGGCTTGGCCGGAGTTCGAGTGTAAAACTCAGCAGGACGTTCGTCCTTACCTCGGCAGGGAGACCAAGCTTCCCAAGCCCAGAAAAAGAGTCAGGCAAGGGGGCTTGGCCGGAGTTCGAGTGTAAGGCTTGGCAGGACGTTCGGCCTTACCTCGGCAGGGAGACCAAGCTTCCCAAGCCTACTAGGCTCAGGCAAGGGGGCTTGGCCCGAGTTCGAGTGTAGGGCTCGGCAGGACGTTCGACCTTACCTCGGCAGGGAGAACAAGCTTCCCAAGTCTAGTAGGGGCAGGCAAGGGGGCTTGGCCTTATTTCGAGTGTAAGGCTCGGCAGGACGTTTGACCTTACCTCGGCAGGGAGACCAAGCTTCCCAAGCCCAGAAGGAGGGTCAGGCAAGGGGGCTTGGCCGGAGGTCGAGTGTAAGGCTCGGCAGGACATTCGACCTTACCTCGGCAGGGAGACCAAGCTTCCCAAGCCTAGTAGGGGCAGGCAAGGGGGCTTGGCCGGAGTTGGAGTGTAAGGCTCGGCAAGACGTTCGACCTTACCTCGGCAGGGGGACCAAGCTTCCCAAGCCTAGTAGGAGAGTCAGGCAAGGGGGCTTGGCCTTAGTTCGAGTGTAAGGCTCGGCAGGACGTTCGACCTTACCTCGGCAGGGAGACCAAGCTTCCCAAGCCTAGTAGGAGAGTCAGGCAAGGGGGCTTGGCCGGAGTTCGAGTGTAAGGCTCGGCAGGACCTTCGACATTACCTCGGCAGGGAGACCAAGCTTCCCAAGCCTAGCAGGCTCAGGCAAGGGGGCTTGGCCGGAGTTCGAGTGTGAGCCTCGGCAGGACGTTCGACCTTACCTCAGCAGGGAGACCAAGCTTGCCAAGACTAGTCGGAGAGTCAGGCAAGGGGGCTTGGCCGGAGTTCGAGTGTAAGGCTCGGCAGGACCTTCGACCTTACCTCGGCAGGGAGACCAAGCTTCCCAAGCCTAGTAGGGGCAGGCAAGGGGGCTTGGCCGGAGTTCGAGTGTAAGGCTCAGCAAGACGTTCGACCTTACCTCGGTAGGGAGACCAAGCTTCCCAAGCGCAGTAGGAGAGTCAGGCAAGGGGGCTTGGCCGGAGTTTGAGTGTAAGGCTCGGCAGGACGTTCGACCTTACCTCGGCAGGGAGACCAAGCTTCCCAAGCCTAGCAGGAGAGTCAGGCAATGGGGCTTGGCCGGAGTTGGAGTGTAGGGCTCGGCAGGACGTTCGGCCTTACCTCGGCAGGGAGACCAAGCTTCCCAAGCCTGCTAGGCTCAGGCAAGGGGGCTTGGCCAGAGTTCGAGTGTAAGGCTCGGCAGGACGTTCGACCTTACCTCAGCAGGGAGACCAAGCTTGCCAAGACTAGTCGGAGAGTCAGGCAAGGGGGCTTGGCCTTAGTTCGAGTGTAAGGCTCGGCAGGACGTTCGACCTTACCTCGGCAGGGAGACCAAGCTTCCCAAGCCTAGTAGGGGCAGGCAAGGGGGCTTGACCGGCGTTCAAGTGTAAGGCTCGGCAGGACGTTCGACCTTACCTCGGCAGGGAGACCAAGCTTCCCAAGCCCAGGAGGAGAGTCAGGCAAGGAGGCTTGGCCAGACTTCGAGTGTAGGGCACGGCAGGACCTTCGACCTTACCTCGGCAGGGAGACCAAGCTTCCCAAGCCTACTAGGGGCAGGCAAGGGGGCTTGGCCGGAGTTCGAGTGTAAGGCTCGGCAAGACGTTCGACCTTACCTCGGTAGGGAGACCAAGCTTCCCAAGCGTAGTAGGAGAGTCAGGCAAGGGGGCTTGGTCGGAGTTTGAGTGTAAGGCTCGGCAGGACCTTCGACCTTACCTCGGCAGGGAGACCAAGCTTCCCAAGCCTAGTAGGGGCAGGCAAGGGGGCTTGGCCGGAGTTCGAGTGTAAGGCTAAGCAAGACGTTCGACCTTACCTCGGTAGGGAGACCAAGCTTCCCAAGCGCAGTAGGAGAGTCAGGCAAGGGGGCTTGGCCGGAGTTTGAGTGTAAGGCTCGGCAGGACGTTCGACCTTACCTCGGCAGGGAGACCAAGCTTCCCAAGCCTAGCAGGAGAGTCAGGCAATGGGGCTTGGCCGGAGTTGGAGTGTAGGGCTCGGCAGGACGTTCGGCCTTACCTCGGCAGGGAGACCAAGATTCCCAAGCCTGCTAGGCTCAGGCAAGGGGGCTTGGCCAGAGTTCGAGTGTAAGGCTCGGCAGGACGTTCGACCTTACCTCAGCAGGGAGACCAAGCTTGCCAAGACTAGTCGGAGAGTCAGGCAAGGGGGCTTGGCCTTAGTTCGAGTGTAAGGCTCGGCAGGACGTTCAACCTTACCTCGGCAGGGAGACCAAGCTTCCCAAGCCTAGCAGGAGAGTCAGGCAAGGGGGCTTGGCCGGAGTTCGAGTGTAAGGCTCGGCGGGACGTTCGACCTTACCTCAGCAGGGAGACCATGGTCCCAAGCCTAGTAGGAGAGTCAGGCAATGGGGCTTGGCCGGAGTTCGAGTGTAAGGCTCGGCAGGACGTTCGACCTTACCTCGGCAGGGAGACCAAGCTTCCCAAGCCTAGTAGGGGCAGGCAAGGGGGCTTGACCGGAGTTCAAGTGTAAGGCTCGGCAGGACCTTCGACCTTACCTCGGCAGGGAGACCAAGCTTCCCAAGCCCAGGAGGAGAGTCAGGCAAGGAGGCTTGGCCGGACTTCGAGTGTAGGGCACGGCAGGACCTTCGACCTTACCTCGGCAGGGAGACCAAGCTTCCCAAGCCTACTAGGGGCAGGCAAGGGGGCTTGGCCGGAGTTCGAGTGTAAGGCTCGGCAAGACGTTCGACCTTACCTCGGTAGGGAGACCAAGCTTCCCAAGCGTAGTAGGAGAGTCAGGCAAGGGGGCTTGGTCGGAGTTTGAGTGTAAGGCTCGGCAGGACGTTTGACCTTACGTTGGCAGGGAGACCAAGCTTCCCAAGCCCAGAAAAAGAGTCAGGCAAGGGGGCTTGGCCGGAGTTCGAGTGAAAGGCTTGGCAGGACGTTCGGCCTTACCTCGGCAGGGAGACCAAGCTTCCCAAGCCTAGCAGGAGAGTCAGGCAATGGGGCTTGGCCGGAGTTCGAGTGTAGGGCTCGGCAGGACGTTCGACCTTACCTCGGCAGGGAGACCAAGCTTCCCAAGCCTAGTAGCGGCAGGCAAGGGGGCTTGGCCTTATTTCGAGTGTAAGGCTTGGCAGGACGTTTGACCTTACCTCGGCAGGGAGACCAAGCTTCCCAAGCCCAGAAGGTGGGTCAGGCAAGGGGGCTTGGCCGGAGGTCGAGTGTAAGGCTCGGCAGGACGTTTGACCTTACCTTGGCAGGGAGACCAAGGTTCCCAAGCCTAGTAGGGGCAGGCAAGGGGGCTTGGCCGGAGTTCGAGTGTAAGGCTCGGCAAGACGTTCGACCTTACCTCGGCAGGGAGACCAAGCTTCCCAAGCCCAGAAGGAGAGTCAGGCATGGGGGCTTTGCCGGAGTTCGAGTGTAAGGCTCGGCAGGACGTTCGGCCTTACCACGGCAGGGAGACCAAGCTTCCCAAGCCTAGCAGGAGAGTCAGGCAAGGGGGCTTGGCCGGAGTTCGAGTGTAAGACTCAGCAGGACGTTCGTCCTTACCTCGGGAGGGAGGCCAAGCTTCCCAAGCCTACTAGGCTCAGGCAAGGGGGCTTGGCCGGAGTTCGAGTGTAAGGCTCGGCAAGACGTTCGACCCCACCTCGGCAGGGAGACCAAGCTTCCCAAGCCTAGTAGGAGAGTCAGGCAAGGGGGCTTGGCCGGAGTTCGAGTGTAAGGCTTGGCAGGACGTTCGGCCTTACCTCGGCAGGGAGACCAAGCTTCCCAAGCCTAGCAGGAGAGTCAGGTAATGGCGCTTGGCCAGAGTTGGAGTGTAGGGCTCGGCAGGACGTTCGACCTTACCTCGTCAGGGAGACCAAGCTTCCCAAGCCTAGTAGGAGAGTCAGGCAAGGGGGCTTGGCCGGAGTTCGAGTGTAAGGCTCGGCAGGACGTTCGACCTTACCTCGGCAGGGAGACCATGTTTCCCAAGCCTAGTAGGGGCAGGCAAGGGGGCTTGGCCTTATTTCGAGTGTAAGGCTCGGCAGGACGTTTGACCTTACCTCGGCAGGGAGACCAAGCTTCCCAAGCCCAGAAGGAGGGTCAGGCAAGGGGGCTTGGCCGGAGGTCGAGTGTAAGGCTCGGCAGGACGTTCGACCTTACCTCGGCAGGGAGACCAAGCTTCCCAAGCCTACTAGGCTCAGGCAAGGGGGCTTGGCCGGAGTTCGAGTGTAAGGCTCGGCAAGACGTTCGACCTTACCTCGGCAGGGAGACCAAGCTTCCCAAGCCTAGTAGGAGAGTCAGGCAAGGGGGCTTGGCCTTAGTTCGAGTGTAGGGCTCGGCAGGACGTTCGACCTTACCTCGGCAGGGAGACCAAGCTTCCCAAGCCTAGTAGGAGAGTCAGGCAAGGGGGCTTGGCCGGAGTTCGAGTGTAAGGCTTGGCAGGACGTTCGGCCTTACCTCGGCAGGGAGACCAAGATTCCCAAGCCTGCTAGGCTCAGGCACGGGGGCTTGGCCAGAGTTCGACTGTAAGGCTCGGCAGGACGTTCGGCCTTACCACGGCAGGGAGACGAAGTTTCCCAAGCCTAGCAGGAGAGTCAGGCAAGGGGGCTTTGCCGGAGTTCGAGTGTAAGACTCAGCAGGACGTTCGTCCTTACCTCGGCAGGGAGGCCAAGCTTCCCAAGCCTACTAGGCTCTGGCAAGGGGGCTTGGCCGGAGTTCCAATGTGCGGCTCGGCAGGACGTTCGACCTTACCTCGGCAGGGAGACCAAGCTTCCCAAGCCTAGTAGGAGAGTCAGGCAAGGGGGCTAGGGTGGAGTTCTAGTGTAAGGCTCGGCAGGACGTTCGACCTTACCTCGGCAGGGAGACCAAGCTTCCCAAGCCTAGTAGCGGCAGGCAAGGGGGCTTGGCCGGAGTTCGAGTGTAAGGCTTGGCAAGACGCACGACCTTACCTCGGCAGGGAGACCAAGCTTCCCAAGCCCAGAAAAAGAGTCAGGCAAGGGGGCTTGGCCTTAGTTGGAGTGTAAGGCTCGGCAGGACGTTCGACCTTACCTCGGCAGGGAGACCAAGCTTCCCAAGCCTAGTAGGGGCAGGCAAGGGGGCTTGACCGGAGTTCAAGTGTAAGGCTCGGCAGGACGTTCGACCTTACCTCGGCAGGGAGACCAAGCTTCCCAAGCCTAGTAGGGGCAGGCAAGGGGGCTTGACCGGAGTTCAAGTGTAAGGCTCAGCAGGACCTTCGACCTTACCTCGGCAGGGAGACCAAGCTTCCCAAGCCTACTAGGGGCAGGCAAGGGGGCTTGGCCTTATTTCGAGTGTAAGGCTCGGCAGGACGTTTGACCTTACCTCGGGAGGGAGACCAAGCTTCCCAAGCCCAGAAGGAGAGTCAGGCAAGGGGGCTTGGCCGGAGTTCGAGTGTAAGGCTCGGCAGGACGTTCGACCTTACCTCGGCAGGGAGACCAAGCTTCCCAAGCCCAGAAAAAGAGTCAGGCAAGGGGGCTTGGCCGGAGTTCGAATGTAAGACTCGGCAGGACGTTCGACCTTACCTCGGCAGGGAGACCAAGCTTGCCAAGCCTACTAGGCTCAGGCAAGGGGGCTTGGCCCGAGTTCGAATGTAAGACTCGGCAGGACGTTCGACCTTACCTCGGCAGGGAGAACAAGCTTCCCAAGCCTAGTAGGGGCAGGCAAGGGGGCTTGGCCTTATTTCGAGTGTAAGGCTCGGCAGGACGTTCGGCCTTACCACGGCAGGGAGACCAAGTTTCCCAAGCCCTGAAAGAGGGTCAGGCAAGGGGGCTTGGCCGGAGGTCGAGTGTAAGGCTCGGCAGGACATTCGACCTTACCTCGGCAGGGAGACCAAGCTTCCCAAGCCTAGTAGGGGCAGGCAAGGGGGCTTGGCCGGAGTTGGAGTGTAAGGCTCGGCAAGACGTTCGACCTTACCTCGGCAGGGAGACCAAGCTTCCCAAGCCTAGTAGGAGAGTCAGGCAAGGGGGCTTGGCCTTAGTTAAGGTGTAAGGCTCGGCAGGACGTTCGACCTTACCTCGGCAGGGAGACCAAGCTTCCCAAGCCTAGTAGGAGAGTCAGGCAAGGGGGCTTGGCCGGAGTTCGAGTGTAAGGCTCGGCAGGACGTTCGGCCTTACCTCGGCAGGGAGACCAAGATTCCGAAGCCTGCTAGTCTCAGGCAAGGGGGCTTGGCCAGAGTTCGAGTGTAAGGCTCGGCGGGACCTTCGACCTTACCTCGGCAGGGAGACCAAGGTTCCCAAGCCTAGCAGGCTCAGGCAAGGGGGCTTGGCCTGAGTTCGAGTGTAAGGCTCGGCAGGACGTTCGGCCTGACCTCGGCAGGGAGACCAAGCTTCCTAAGCCCAGAAAAAGAGTCAGGCAAGGGGGCTTGGCCGGAGTTCGAGTGTAAGGCTCGGCAGGACCTTCGACCTTACCTCGGCAGGGAGACCAAGCTTCCCAAGCCTAGTAGGGGCAGGCAAGGGGGCTTGGCCGGAGTTCGAGTGTAAGGCTCAGCAAGACGTTCGACCTTACCTCGGTAGGGAGACCAAGCTTCCCAAGCGCAGTAGGAGAGTCAGGCAAGGGGGCTTGGCCGGAGTTTGAGTGTAAGGCTCGGCAGGACGTTTGACCTTACCTCGGCAGGGAGACCAAGCTTCCCAAGCCTAGCAGGAGAGTCAGGCAATGGGGCTTGGCCGGAGTTGGAGTGTAGGGCTCGGCAGGACGTTCGACCTTACCTCGTCAGGGAGACCAAGCTTCCCAAGCCTAGTAGGAGAGTCAGGCAAGGGGGCTTGGCCGGAGTTCGAGTGTAGGGCTCGGCAGGACGTTCGACCTTACCTCGTCAGGGAGACCAAGCTTCCCAAGCCTAGTAGGGGCAGGCAAGGGGGCTTGGCCTTATTTCGAGTGTAAGGCTCGGCAGGACGTTTGACCTTACCTCGGCAGGGAGACCAAGCTTCCCAAGCCCAGAAGGAAGGTCAGGCAAGGGGGCTTGGCGGGAGGTCGAGTGTAAGGCTCGGCAGGACGTTCGACCTTACCTCGGCAGGGAGACCAAGCTTCCCAAGCCTAGTAGGGGCAGGCAAGGGGGCTTGGCCGGAGTTCGAGTGTAAGGCTCGGCAAGACGTTCGACCTTACCTCGGCAGGGAGACCAAGCTTCCCAAGCCTAGTAGGAGAGTCAGGCAAGGGGGCTTGGCCAGAGTTATAGTGTAAGGCTTGGCAGGACCTTCGACCTTAACTCGGCAGGGAGACCAAGCTTCCCAAGCCTTGTAGGGTCAGGCAAGGGGGCTTGGCCTTAGTTCGAGTGTAAGGCTCGGCGGGACGTTTGACCTTACCTCGGCAGGGAGACCAAGCTTCCCAAGCCCAGAAGGAGAGTCAGGCATGGGGGCTTGGCCTTAGTTCGAGTGTAAGGCTCGGCAGGACGTTCGGCCTTACCACGGCAGGGAGACCAAGCTTCCCAAGCCTAGCAGGAGAGTCAGGCAAGGGGGCTTGGCCGGAGTTCGAGTGTAAAACTCAGCAGGACGTTCGTCCTTACCTCGGCAGGGAGACCAAGCTTCCCAAGCCCAGAAAAAGAGTCAGGCAAGGGGGCTTGGCCGGAGTTCGAGTGTAAGGCTTGGCAGGACGTTCGGCCTTACCTCGGCAGGGAGACCAAGCTTCCCAAGCCTACTAGGCTCAGGCAAGGGGGCTTGGCCCGAGTTCGAGTGTAGGGCTCGGCAGGACGTTCGACCTTACCTCGGCAGGGAGAACAAGCTTCCCAAGTCTAGTAGGGGCAGGCAAGGGGGCTTGGCCTTATTTCGAGTGTAAGGCTCGGCAGGACGTTTGACCTTACCTCGGCAGGGAGACCAAGCTTCCCAAGCCCAGAAGGAGGGTCAGGCAAGGGGGCTTGGCCGGAGGTCGAGTGTAAGGCTCGGCAGGACATTCGACCTTACCTCGGCAGGGAGACCAAGCTTCCCAAGCCTAGTAGGGGCAGGCAAGGGGGCTTGGCCGGAGTTGGAGTGTAAGGCTCGGCAAGACGTTCGACCTTACCTCGGCAGGGGGACCAAGCTTCCCAAGCCTAGTAGGAGAGTCAGGCAAGGGGGCTTGGCCTTAGTTCGAGTGTAAGGCTCGGCAGGACGTTCGACCTTACCTCGGCAGGGAGACCAAGCTTCCCAAGCCTAGTAGGAGAGTCAGGCAAGGGGGCTTGGCCGGAGTTCGAGTGTAAGGCTCGGCAGGACCTTCGACCTTACCTCGGCAGGGAGACCAAGCTTCCCAAGCCTAGAAGGCTCAGGCAAGGGGGCTTGGCCGGAGTTCGAGTGTGAGGCTCGGCAGGACCTTCGACCTTACCTCGGCAGGGAGACCAAGCTTCCCAAGCCTAGCAGGCTCAGGCAAGGGGGCTTGGCCGGAGTTCGAGTGTGAGCCTCGGCAGGACGTTCGACCTTACCTCAGCAGGGAGACCAAGCTTGCCAAGACTAGTCGGAGAGTCAGGCAAGGGGGCTTGGCCGGAGTTCGAGTGTAAGGCTCGGCAGGACCTTCGACCTTACCTCGGCAGGGAGACCAAGTTTCCCAAGCCTAGTAGGGGCAGGCAAGGGGGCTTGGCCGGAGTTCGAGTGTAAGGCTCAGCAAGACGTTCGACATTACCTCGGTAGGGAGACCAAGCTTCCCAAGCGCAGTAGGAGAGTCAGGCAAGGGGGCTTGGCCGGAGTTTGAGTGTAAGGCTCGGCAGGACGTTCGACCTTACCTCGGCAGGGAGACCAAGCTTCCCAAGCCTAGCAGGAGAGTCAGGCAATGGGGCTTGGCCGGAGTTGGAGTGTAGGGCTCGGCAGGACGTTCGGCCTTACCTCGGCAGGGAGACCAAGCTTCCCAAGCCTGCTAGGCTCAGGCAAGGGGGCTTGGCCAGAGTTCGAGTGTAAGGCTCGGCAGGACGTTCGACCTTACCTCAGCAGGGAGACCAAGCTTGCCAAGACTAGTCGGAGAGTCAGGCAAGGGGGCTTGGCCTTAGTTCGAGTGTAAGGCTCGGCAGGACGTTCGACCTTACCTCGGCAGGGAGACCAAGCTTCCCAAGCCCAGTAGGAGAATCAGGCAAGGGGGCTTGGCCGGAGTTCGAGTGTAGGGCTCGGCAGGACCTTCGACCTTACCTCGGCAGGGAGACCAAGCTTCCCAAGCCTACTAGGGGCAGGCAAGGGGGCTTGGCCGGAGTTGGAGTGTAGGCCTCGGCCGGACGTTCGACCTTACCTCATCAGGGAGACCAAGCTTCCCAAGCCTAGTAGGAGAGTCAGGCAAGGGGGCTTGGCCGGAGTTCGAGTGTAAGGCTCGGCAGGACGTTCGACCTTACCTCGGCAGGGAGGCCAAGCTTCCCAAGCCTACTAGGAGAATCAGGCAAGGGGGCTTGGCCGGAGTTCGAGTGTAGGGCTCGGCAGGACGTTCGACCTTACCTCAGCAGGGAGACCAAGCTTCCCAAGCCTAGTAGGAGAGTCAGGCAAGGGTGCTTGGCCGGAGTTCGAGTGTAAGGCTCGGCAGGACGTTCGACCTTACCTCGGCAGGGAGACCAAGCTTCCCAAGCCTAGCAGGACAGTCAGGCAAGGGGGCTTGGCCGGAGTTCGAGTGTAAGGCTCGGCGGGACGTTCGACCTTACCTCAGCAGGGAGACCAAGCTTCCCAAGCCTAGTAGGAGAGTCAGTAAAGGGTGCTTGGCCGGAGTTCGAGTGTAAGGCTCGGCAGGACGTTCCACCTTACCTCGGCAGGTAGACCAAGCTTCCCAAGCCTAGTAGGGGCAGGCAAGGGGGCTTGACCGGAGTTCAAGTGTAAGGCTCGGCAGGACGTTCGACCTTACCTCGGCAGGGAGACCAAGCTTCCCAAGCGTAGTAGGAGAGTCAGGCAAGGGGGCTTGGTCGGAGTTTGAGTGTAAGGCTCGGCAGGACCTTCGACCTTACCTCGGCAGGGAGACCAAGCTTCCCAAGCCTAGTAGGGGCAGGCAAGGGGGCTTGGCCGGAGTTCGAGTGTAAGGCTCAGCAAGACGTTCGACCTTACCTCGGTAGGGAGACCAAGCTTCCCAAGCGCAGTAGGAGAGTCAGGCAAGGGGGCTTGGCCGGAGTTTGTGTGTAAGGCTCGGCAGGACGTTCGACCTTACCTCGGCAGGGAGACCAAGCTTCCCAAGCCTAGCAGGAGAGTCAGGCAATGGGGCTTGGCCGGAGTTGGAGTGTAGGGCTCGGCAGGACGTTCGGCCTTACCTCGGCAGGGAGACCAAGATTCCCAAGCCTGCTAGGCTCAGGCAAGGGGGCTTGGCCAGAGTTCGAGTGTAAGGCTCGGCAGGACGTTCGACCTTACCTCAGCAGGGAGACCAAGCTTGCCAAGACTAGTCGGAGAGTCAGGCAAGGGGGCCTGGCCTTAGTTCGAGTGTAAGGCTCGGCAGGACGTTCAACCTTACCTCGGCAGGGAGACCAAGCTTCCCAAGCCTAGCAGGACAGTCAGGCAAGGGGGCTTGGCCGGAGTTCGAGTGTAAGGCTCGGCGGGACGTTCGACCTTACCTCAGCAGGGAGACCAAGCTTCCCAAGCCAAGTAGGAGAGTCAGGCAATGGGGCTTGGCCTTATTTCGAGTGTAAGGCTTGGCAGGACGTTTGACCTTACCTCGGCAGGGAGACCAAGCTTCCCAAGCCCAGAAGGTGGGTCAGGCAAGGGGGCTTGGCCGGAGGTCGAGTGTAAGGCTCGGCAGGACGTTTGACCTTACCTCGGCAGGGAGACCAAGCTTCCCAAGCCTAGCAGGGGCAGGCAAGGGGGCTTGGCCGGAGTTCGAGTGTAAGGCTCGGCAAGACGTTCGACCTTACCTCGGCAGGGAGACCAAGCTTCCCAAGCCCAGAAGGAGAGTCAGGCATGGGGGCTTTGCCGGAGTTCGAGTGTAAGGCTCGGCAGGACGTTCGGCCTTACCACGGCAGGGAGACCAAGCTTCCCAAGCCTAGCAGGAGAGTCAGGCAAGGGGGCTTGGCCGGAGTTCGAGTGTAAGACTCAGCAGGACGTTCGTCCTTACCTCGGCAGGGAGGCCAAGCTTCCCAAGCCTACTAGGCTCAGGCAAGGGGGCTTGGCCGGAGTTCGAGTGTAAGGCTCGGCAAGACGTTCGGCCCTACCTCGGCAAGGAGACCAAGCTTCCCAAGCCTAGTAGGAGAGTCAGAAAAGGGGGCTTGGCCGGAGTTCGAGTGTAAGGCTTGGCAGGACGTTCGGCCTTACCTCAGCAGGGAGACCAAGATTCCCAAGCCTGTTAGGCTCAGGCAAGGGGGCTTGGCCAGAGTTCGAGTGTAAGGCTCGGCAGGACCTTCGACCTTACCTCGGCAGGGAGACCAAGTTTCCCAAGCCTAGTAGGGTCAGGCAAGGGGGCTTGGCCTTAGTTCGAGTGTAAGGCTCGGCACGACGTTTGACCTTACCTCGGCAGGGAGACCAAGCTTCCCAAGCCTAGTAGGGGCAGGCAAGGGGGCTTGGCCGGAGTTCGAGTGTAAGGCTTGGCATGACGTTCGGCCTGACCTCGGCAGGGAGACCAAGCTTCCCAAGCCTAGCAGGAGAGTCAGGCAAGGGGGCTTGGTCTTAGTTTGAGTGTAAGGCTCGGCAGGACGTTCGACCTTACCTCGGCAGGGAGACCAAGCTTCCCAAGCCTAGCAGGAGAGTCAGGCAAGGGGGCTTGGCCTTAGTTTGAGTGTAAGGCTCGGCAGGACGTTTGACCTTACCTCGGAAGGGAGACCAAGCTTCCCAAGCCTACTAGGCTCAGGCAAGGGGGCTTGGCCAGAGTTCGAGTGTAAGACTCGGCAGGACATTCGACCTTACCTCAGCAGGGAGACCAAGCTTCCCAAGCCTACTAGGCTCAGGCAAGGGGGCTTGGCCAGAGTTCGAGTGTAAGGCTCGGCAGGACGTTCGACCTTACCTCGGCAGGGAGACCAAGCTTCCCAAGCCCAGTAGGAGAGTCAGGCAAGGGGGCTTGGCCGGAGTTCGAGTGTAAGGCTCGGCAGGACGTTCGACCTTACCTCGGCAGGGAGACCAAGCTTACCAAGCCTAGTAGGGGCAGGCAAGGGGGCTTGGCCGGAGTTCGAGTGTAAGGCTTGGCATGACGTTCGGCCTGACCTCGGCAGGGAGACCAAGCTTCCCAAGCTTAGCAGGAGAGTCAGGCAAGGGGGCTTGGCCTTAGTTTGAGTGTAAGGCTCGGCAGGACGTTCGACCTTACCTCGGAAGGGAGACCAAGCTTCCCAAGCCTACTAGGCTCAGGCAAGGGGGCTTGGCCAGAGTTCGAGATTAAGGCTCGGCAGGATGTTCGACCTTACCTCAGCAGGGAGACCAAGCTTGCCAAGCCTAGTCGGAGAGTCAGGCAAGGGGGCTTGGCCGGAGTTCGAGTGTAAGGCTCGGCAGGACGTTCGGCCTGACCTCGGCAGGGAGACCAAGCTTCCCAAGCCTAGCAGGAGAGTCAGGCAAGGGGGCTTGGCCGGAGTTCGAGTGTAAGGCTCGGCAGGACGTTCGACCTACCTCGGCAGGGAGACCAAGCTTCCCAAGCCGAGTAGGGGCAGGCAAGGGGGCTTGGCCGGAGTTCGAGTATAAGGCTCGGCAAGACGTTCGACCTTACCTCGGTAGGGAGACCAGGCTTCCCAAGCGCAGTAGGAGAGTCAGGCAAGGGGGCTTGGCCGGAGTTTGAGTGTAAGGCTCGGCAGTACGTTTGACCTTACCTCGGCAGGGAGACCAAGCTTCCCAAGCCCAGAAAAAGAATCAGGCAAGGGGGCTTGGCCGGAGTCCGTGTGTAAGGCTTGGCAGGACGTTCGGCCTTACCTCGGCAGGGAGACCAAGCTTCCCAAGCCTAGCAGGAGAGTCAGGCAATGGGGCTTGGCCGGAGTTGGAGTGTAGGGCTCGGCAGGACGTTCGACCTTACCTCGTCAGGGAGACCAAGCTTCCCAAGCCTAGTAGGAGAGTCAGGCAAGGGGGCTTGGCCGGAGTTCGAGTGTAAGGCTGGGTAGGACGTTCGGCCTTACCTCGGCAGGGAGACCAAGCTTCCCAAGCCTAGTAGGAGAGTCAGGCAAGGGGGCTTGGCCGGAGTTCGAGTGTAAGGCTTGGCAGGACGTTCGGCCTTACCTCGGCAGGGAGACCAAGATTCCCAAGCCTGCTAGGCTCAGGCAAGGGGGCTTGGCCAGAGTTCGAGTGTAAGGCTCGGCAGGACCTTCGACCTTACCTCGGCAGGGAGGCCAAGCTTCCCAAGCCTAGTAGGGTCAGGCAAGGGGGCTTGGCCTTAGTTCGAGTGTAAGGCTCGGCAGGACGTTTGACCTTACCTCGGCAGGGAGACCAAGCTTCCCAAGCCCAGAAGGAGAGTCAGGCATGGGGGCTTGGCCGGAGTTCGAGTGTAAGGCTCGGCAGGACGTTCGGCCTTACCACGGCAGGGAGACCAAGCTTCCCAAGCCTAGCAGGAGAGTCAGGCAAGGGGGCTTGGCCGGAGTTCGAGTGTAAGACTCAGCAGGACGTTCGTCCTTACCTCGGCAGGGAGGCCAAGCTTCCCAAGCCTAGTAGGAGAGTCAGGCAAGGGGGCTTGGCCGGAGTTCGAGTGTAAGGCTCGGCAGGACGTTTGACCTTACCTCGGCAGGGAGACCAAGCTTCCCAAGCCCAGAAAAAGAGTCAGGCAAGGGGGCTTGGCCGGAGTTCTAGTGTAAGGCTTGGCAGGACGTTCGGCCTTACCTCGGCCGGGAGACCAAGCTTCCCAAGCCTAGCAGGAGAGTCAGGCAATGGGGCTTGGCCGGAGTTGGAGTGTAGGGCTCGGCAGGACGTTCGACCTTACCTCGGCAGGGAGACCAAGCTTCCCAAGCCTAGTAGGAGAGTCAGGCAAGGGGGCTTGGCCGGAGTTCGAGTGTAAGGCTCGGCAGGACCTTCGACCTTACCTCGGCAGGGAGACCAAGCTTCCCAAGCCTAGCAGGAGAGTCAGGCAATGGGGCTTGGCCGGAGTTGGAGTGTAGGGCTCGGCAGCACGTTCGACCTTACCTCGTCAGGGAGCCCAAGCTTCCCAAGCCTAGTAGGAGAGTCAGGCAAGGGGGCTTGGCCGGAGTTCGAGTGTAAGGCTCGGCAGGACGTTCGACCTTACCTCGGCAGGGAGACCAAGCCTCCCAAGCCTAGTAGGGGCAGGCAAGGGGGCTTGGCCGGAGTTCGAGTGTAAGGCTCGGCAAGACGTTCGACCTTACCTCGGCAGGGAGACCAAGCTTCCCAAGCCTAGTAGGAGAGTCAGGCAAGGGGGCTTGGCCTTAGTTCGAGTGTAAGGCTCGGCAGGACGTTCGACCTTACCTCAGCAGGGAGACCAAGCTTCCCAAGCCTAGTAGGAAAGTCAGACAAGGGGGCTTGGCCGGAGTTCGAGTGTAAGGCTCGGCAGGACGTTCGACCTTACCTCGGCAGGGAGACCAAGCTTCCCAAGCCTAGTAGGGGCAGGCAAGGGGGCTTGACCGGAGTTCAAGTGTAAGGCTCGGCAGGATGTTCGACCTTACCTCGGCATGGAGACCAAGCTTCCCAAGCCCAGTAGGAGAGCCAGGCAAAGGGGCTTGGCCGGAGTTCGAGTGTAGGGCTCGGCAGGACCTTCGACCTTACCTCGGCAGGGAGACCAAGCTTCCCAAGCCTACTAGGCTCAGGCAAGGGCGCTTGGCCGGAGTTCGAGTGTAAGGCTTGGCAAGACGCTCGACCTTACCTCGGCAGGGAGACCAAGCTTCCCAAGCCCAGAAAAAGAGTCAGGCAAGGGGGCTTGGCCGGAGTTCGAGTGTAAGGCTTGGCAGGACGTTCGGCCTTACCTCGGCAGGGAGACAAAGCTTCCCAAGCCTAGTAGGGGCAGCCAAGGGGGCTTGGCCTTAGTTCGAGTGTAAGACTCGGCAGGACGTTCGACCTTACCTCGGCAGGGAGACCAAGCTTCCCAAGCCCAGAAGGAGAGTCAGGCATGGGGGCTTTGCCGGAGTTCGAGTGTAAGGCTCGGCAGGACGTTCGGCCTTACCACGGCAGGGAGACCAAGCTTCCCAAGCCTAGCAGGAGAGTCAGGCAAGGGGGCTTGGCCGGAGTTCGAGTGTAAGACTCAGCAGGACGTTCGTCCTTACCTCGGCAGGGAGGCCAAGCTTCCCAAGCCTACTAGGCTCAGGCAAGGGGGCTTGGCCGGAGTTCGAGTGTAAGGCTCGGCAAGACGTTCGACCCTACCTCGGCAGGGAGACCAAGCTTCCCAAGCCTAGTAGGAGAGTCAGGCAAGGGGGCTTGGCCTTAGTTCGAGTGTAAGGCTCGGCAGGACGTTCGACCTTACCTCAGCAGGGAGACCAAGCTTCCCAAGCATAGTAGGAGAGTCAGGCAAGGGGGCTTTGCCGGAGTTCGAGTGTTAGGCTCGGCAGGACGTTCGACCTTACCTCAGCGTGGAGACCAAGCTTCCCAAGCCCAGTAGGAGAGTCAGGCAAGGGGGCTTGGCCGGAGTTCCAGTGTAAGGCTCGGCAGGACGTTCGACCTTACCTCGTCTGGCAGACCAAGCTTCCCAAGCCTACTAGGCTCAGGCAAGGGGGCTTGGCCGGAGTTCTAGTGTAAGGCTTGGCAAGACGCTCGACCTTACCTCGGCAGGGAGACGAAGCTTCCCAAGCCCAGAAAAAGAGTCAGGCAAGGGGGCGTGGCCTTAGTTCGAGTGTAACCCTCGGCAGGACGTTCGACCTTACCTCGGCAGAGAGAACAAGCTTCCCAAGCCCAGAAGGAGAGTCAGGCAAGGGGGCTTGGCCGGAGTTCGAGTGTAAGGCTTGGCAGGACGTTCGGCCTGACCTCGGCAGGGAGACCAAGCTTCCCAAACCTAGCAGGAGAGTCAGGCAAGGGGGCTTGGCCTTAGTTTGAGTGTAAGGCTCGGCAGGACGTTCGACCTTACCTCGGAAGGGAGACCAAGCTTCCCAAGCCTACTAGGCTCAGGCAAGGGGGCTTGGCCAGAGTTCGAGTGTAAGACTCGGCAGGACGTTCGACCTTACCTCAGCAGGGAGACCAAGCTTCCCAAGCCTACTAGGCTCAGGCAAGGGGGCTTGGCCAGAGTTCGAGTGTAAGGCTCGGCAAGATGTTCGACCTTACCTCGGCAGGGAGACCAAGCTTCCCAAGCCTAGTCGCAGAGTCAGGCAAGGGGGCTTGGCCAGAGTTCGAGTGTACGGCTCGGCTGGACCTTCGACCTTACCTCGTCTGGGAGACCAAGCTTCCCAAGCCGAGAAGGAGAGTCAGGCATGGGGGCTTGGCCGGAGTTCGAGTGTAAGACTCGGCAGGACGTTCGACCTTACCTCGGCAGGGAGACCAAGCTTCCCAAGCCTAGTAGGGGCAGAAAGGGGGCTTGGCCGGAGTTCGAGTGTAACGCTTGGCAAGACGCTCGACCTTACCTCTGCAGGGAGACCAAGCTTCCAAAGCATAGTAGGAGAGTCAGGCAAGGGGGCTTGGCCGGAGTTCGAGTGTAAGACTCGGCAGGACGTTCGACCTTACCTCGGCAGGGAGACCAAGCTTCCCAAGCCTAGTAGGAGAGTCAGGCAAGGGGGCTTGGCCTTAGTTCGAGTGTAAGGCTCGGCAGGACGTTCGACCTTACCTCGGCAGGGAGACAAAGCTTCCCAAGCCTAGTAGGGGCAGCCAAGGGGGCTTGGCCTTAGTTCGAGTGTAAGACTCGGCAGGACGTTCGACCTTACCTCGGCAGGGAGACCAAGCTTCCCAAGCCCAGTAGGAGAGTCAGGCAAGGGGGCTTGGCCGGAGTTCGAGTGTAAGGCTCGGCAGGATGTTCGACCTTACCTCGGCAGGGAGACCAAGCTTCCCAAGCCCAGAAAAAGAGTCAGGCAAAGGGGCTTGGCCGGAGTTCGAGTGTAAGGCTTGGCAGGACGTTCGGCCTTACCTCGGCAGGGAGACCAAGATTCCCAAGCCTGCTAGGCTCAGGCAAGGGGGCTTGGCCAGAGTTCGAGTGTAAGGCTCGGCAGGACCTTCGACCTTACCTCGGCAGGGAGGCCAAGCTTCCCAAGCCTAGTAGGGTCAGGCAAGGGGGCTTGGCCTTAGTTCGAGTGTAAGGCTCGGCAGGACGTTTGACCTTACCTCGGCAGGGAGACCAAGCTTCCCAAGCCCAGAAGGAGAGTCAGGCATGGGGGCTTGGCCGGAGTTCGAGTGTAAGGCTCGGCAGGACGTTCGGCCTTACCACGGCAGGGAGACCAAGCTTCCCAAGCCTAGCAGGAGAGTCAGGCAAGGGGGCTTGGCCGGAGTTCGAGTGTAAGACTCAGCAGGACGTTCGTCCTTACCTCGGCAGGGAGGCCAAGCTTCCCAAGCCTACTAGGCTCAGGCAAGGGGGCTTGGCCGGAGTTCGAGTGTGAGGCTCGGCAGGATGTTCGACCTTACCTCAGCAGGGAGACCAAGCTTCCCAAGCCTAGTAGGAGAGTCAGGCAAGGGGGCTTGGCCGGAGTTCGAGTGTAAGGCTCGGCGGGACGTTCGACCTTACCTCAGCAGGGAGACCAAGCTTCCCAAGCCTAGTAGGGGCAGAAAGGGGGCTTGGCCGGAGTTCGAGTGTAAGGCTTGGCAAGACACTCGACCTTACCTCGGCAGGGAGACCAAGCTTCCCAAGCATAGTAGGAGAGTCAGGCAAGGGGGCTTGGCCGGAGTTTGAGTGTAAGGCTCGGCAGGACGTTTGACCTTACCTCGGCAGGGAGACCAAGCTTCCCAAGCCCAGCAGGAGAGTCAGGCAAGGGGGCTTGGCCGGAGTTCTAGTGTAAGGCTTGGCAGGACGTTCGGCCTTACCTCGGCAGGGAGACCAAGCTTCCCAAGCCTAGCAGGAGAGTCAGGCAATGGGGCTTGGCCGGAGTTGGAGTGTAGGGCTCGGCAGGACGTTCGACCTTACCTCGGCAGGGAGACCAAGCTTCCCAAGCCTAGTAGGAGAGTCAGGCAAGGGGGCTTGGCCTTAGTTCGAGTGTAGGGCTCGGCAGGACGTTCGACCTTACCTCGGCAGGGAGACCAAGCTTCCCAAGCCTAGTAGGAGAGTCAGGCAAGGGGGCTTGGCCGGAGTTCGAGTGTAAGGCTTGGCAGGACGTTCGGCCTTACCTCGGCAGGGAGACCAAGATTCCCAAGCCTGCTAGGCTCAGGCACGGGGGCTTGGCCAGAGTTCGACTGTAAGGCTCGGCAGGACGTTCGGCCTTACCACGGCAGGGAGACGAAGTTTCCCAAGCCTAGCAGGAGAGTCAGGCAAGGGGGCTTTGCCGGAGTTCGAGTGTAAGACTCAGCAGGACGTTCGTCCTTACCTCGGCAGGGAGGCCAAGCTTCCCAAGCCTACTAGGCTCTGGCAAGGGGGCTTGGCCGGAGTTCCAATGTGCGGCTCGGCAGGACGTTCGACCTTACCTCGGCAGGGAGACCAAGCTTCCCAAGCCTAGTAGGAGAGTCAGGCAAGGGGGCTAGGGTGGAGTTCTAGTGTAAGGCTCGGCAGGACGTTCGACCTTACCTCGGCAGGGAGACCAAGCTTCCCAAGCCTAGTAGCGGCAGGCAAGGGGGCTTGGCCGGAGTTCGAGTGTAAGGCTTGGCAAGACGCACGACCTTACCTCGGCAGGGAGACCAAGCTTCCCAAGCCCAGAAAAAGAGTCAGGCAAGGGGGCTTGGCCTTAGTTGGAGTGTAAGGCTCGGCAGGACGTTCGACCTTACCTCGGCAGGGAGACCAAGCTTCCCAAGCCTAGTAGGGGCAGGCAAGGGGGCTTGACCGGAGTTCAAGTGTAAGGCTCGGCAGGACGTTCGACCTTACCTCGGCAGGGAGACCAAGCTTCCCAAGCCTAGTAGGGGCAGGCAAGGGGGCTTGACCGGAGTTCAAGTGTAAGGCTCAGCAGGACCTTCGACCTTACCTCGGCAGGGAGACCAAGCTTCCCAAGCCTACTAGGGGCAGGCAAGGGGGCTTGGCCTTATTTCGAGTGTAAGGCTCGGCAGGACGTTTGACCTTACCTCGGCAGGGAGACCAAGCTTCCCAAGCCCAGAAGGAGAGTCAGGCGAGGGGGCTTGGCCGGAGTTCGAGTGTAAGGCTCGGCAGGACGTTCGACCTTACCTCGGCAGGGAGACCAAGCTTCCCAAGCCCAGAAAAAGAGTCAGGCAAGGGGGCTTGGCCGGAGTTCGAGTGTAAGGCTTGGCAGGACGTTCGACCTTACCTCGGCAGGGAGACCAAGCTTCCCAAGCCTACTAGGCTCAGGCAAGGGGGCTTGGCCCGAGTTCGAATGTAAGACTCGGCAGGACGTTCGACCTTACCTCGGCAGGGAGAACAAGCTTCCCAAGCCTAGTAGGGGCAGGCAAGGGGGCTTGGCCTTATTTCGAGTGTAAGGCTCGGCAGGACGTTCGGCCTTACCACGGCAGGGAGACCAAGTTTCCCAAGCCCTGAAAGAGGGTCAGGCAAGGGGGCTTGGCCGGAGGTCGAGTGTAAGGCTCGGCAGGACATTCGACCTTACCTCGGCAGGGAGACCAAGCTTCCCAAGCCTAGTAGGGGCAGGCAAGGGGGCTTGGCCGGAGTTGGAGTGTAAGGCTCGGCAAGACGTTCGACCTTACCTCGGCAGGGAGACCAAGCTTCCCAAGCCTAGTAGGAGAGTCAGGCAAGGGGGCTTGGCCTTAGTTAAGGTGTAAGGCTCGGCAGCACGTTCGACCTTACCTCGGCAGGGAGACCAAGCTTCCCAAGCCTAGTAGGAGAGTCAGGCAAGGGGGCTTGGCCGGAGTTCGAGTGTAAGGCTCGGCAGGACGTTCGGCCTTACCTCAGCATGGAGACCAAGCTTCCCAAGCCCAGTAGGAGAGTCAGGCAAAGGGGCTTGGCCGGAGTTCGAGTGTAGGGCTCGGCAGGACCTTCGACCTTACCTCGGCAGGGAGACCAAGCTTCCCAAGCCTACTAGGCTCAGGCAAGGGCGCTTGGCCGGAGTTCGAGTGTAAGGCTTGGCAAGACGCTCGACCTTACCTCGGCAGGGAGACCAAGCTTCCCAAGCCCAGAAAAAGCGTCAGGCAAGGGGGCTTGGCCGGAGTTCGAGTGTAAGGCTTGGCAGGACGTTCGGCCTTACCTCGGCAGGGAGACAAAGCTTCCCAAGCCTAGTAGGGGCAGCCAAGGGGGCTTGGCCTTAGTTCGAGTGTAAGACTCGGCAGGACGTTCGACCTTACCGCGGCAGGGAGACCAAGCTTCCCAAGCCCAGAAGGAGAGTCAGGCATGGGGGCTTGGCCGGAGGTCGAGTGTAAGGCTCGGCAGGACATTCGACCTTACCTCGGCAGGGAGACCAAGCTTCCCAAGCCTAGTAGGGGCAGGCAAGGGGGCTTGGCCGGAGTTGGAGTGTAAGGCTCGGCAAGACGTTCGACCTTACCTCGGCAGGGAGACCAAGCTTCCCAAGCCTAGTAGGAGAGTCAGGCAAGGGGGCTTGGCCTTAGTTAAGGTGTAAGGCTCGGCAGGACGTTCGACCTTACCTCGGCAGGGAGACCAAGCTTCCCAAGCCTAGTAGGAGAGTCAGGCAAGGGGGCTTGGCCGGAGTTCGAGTGTAAGGCTCGGCAGGACGTTCGGCCTTACCTCGGCAGGGAGACCAAGATTCCGAAGCCTGCTAGGCTCAGGCAAGGGGGCTTGGCCAGAGTTCGAGTGTAAGGCTCGGCGGGACCTTCGACCTTACCTCGGCAGGGAGACCAAGGTTCCCAAGCCTAGCAGGCTCAGGCAAGGGGGCTTGGCCGGAGTTCGAGTGTAAGGCTCGGCAGGACGTTCGGCCTGACCTCGGCAGGGAGACCAAGCTTCCTAAGCCCAGAAAAAGAGTCAGGCAAGGGGGCTTGGCCGGAGTTCGAGTGTAAGGCTCGGCAGGACCTTCGACCTTACCTCGGCAGGGAGACCAAGCTTCCCAAGCCTAGTAGGGGCAGGCAAGGGGGCTTGGCCGGAGTTCGAGTGTAAGGCTCAGCAAGACGTTCGACCTTACCTCGGTAGGGAGACCAAGCTTCCCAAGCGCAGTAGGAGAGTCAGGCAAGGGGGCTTGGCCGGAGTTTGAGTGTAAGGCTCGGCAGGACGTTTGACCTTACCTCGGCAGGGAGACCAAGCTTCCCAAGCCTAGCAGGAGAGTCAGGCAATGGGGCTTGGCCGGAGTTGGAGTGTAGGGCTCGGCAGGACGTTCGACCTTACCTCGTCAGGGAGACCAAGCTTCCCAAGCCTAGTAGGAGAGTCAGGCAAGGGGGCTTGGCCGGAGTTCGAGTGTAGGGCTCGGCAGGACGTTCGACCTTACCTCGTCAGGGAGACCAAGCTTCCCAAGCCTAGTAGGGGCAGGCAAGGGGGCTTGGCCTTATTTCGAGTGTAAGGCTCGGCAGGACGTTTGACCTTACCTCGGCAGGGAGACCAAGCTTCCCAAGCCCAGAAGGAAGGTCAGGCAAGGGGGCTTGGCGGGAGGTCGAGTGTAAGGCTCGGCAGGACGTTCGACCTTACCTCGGCAGGGAGACCAAGCTTCCCAAGCCTAGTAGGGGCAGGCAAGGGGGCTTGGCCGGAGTTCGAGTGTAAGGCTCGGCAAGACGTTCGACCTTACCTCGGCAGGGAGACCAAGCTTCCCAAGCCTAGTAGGAGAGTCAGGCAAGGGGGCTTGGCCAGAGTTATAGTGTAAGGCTTGGCAGGACCTTCGACCTTAACTCGGCAGGGAGACCAAGCTTCCCAAGCCTTGTAGGGTCAGGCAAGGGGGCTTGGCCTTAGTTCGAGTGTAAGGCTCGGCGGGACGTTTGACCTTACCTCGGCAGGGAGACCAAGCTTCCCAAGCCCAGAAGGAGAGTCAGGCATGGGGGCTTGGCCTTAGTTCGAGTGTAAGGCTCGGCAGGACGTTCGGCCTTACCACGGCAGGGAGACCAAGCTTCCCAAGCCTAGCAGGAGAGTCAGGCAAGGGGGCTTGGCCGGAGTTCGAGTGTAAAACTCAGCAGGACGTTCGTCCTTACCTCGGCAGGGAGACCAAGCTTCCCAAGCCCAGAAAAAGAGTCAGGCAAGGGGGCTTGGCCGGAGTTCGAGTGTAAGGCTTGGCAGGACGTTCGGCCTTACCTCGGCAGGGAGACCAAGCTTCCCAAGCCTACTAGGCTCAGGCAAGGGGGCTTGGCCAGAGTTCGAGTGTAGGGCTCGGCAGGACGTTCGACCTTACCTCGGCAGGGAGAACAAGCTTCCCAAGTCTAGTAGGGGCAGGCAAGGGGGCTTGGCCTTATTTCGAGTGTAAGGCTCGGCAGGACGTTTGACCTTACCTCGGCAGGGAGACCAAGCTTCCCAAGCCCAGAAGGAGGGTCAGGCAAGGGGGCTTGGCCGGAGGTCGAGTGTAAGGCTCGGCAGGACATTCGACCTTACCTCGGCAGGGAGACCAAGCTTCCCAAGCCTAGTAGGGGCAGGCAAGGGGGCTTGGCCGGAGTTGGAGTGTAAGGCTCGGCAAGACGTTCGACCTTACCTCGGCAGGGGGACCAAGATTCCCAAGCCTAGTAGGAGAGTCAGGCAAGGGGGCTTGGCCTTAGTTCGAGTGTAAGGCTCGGCAGGACGTTCGACCTTACCTCGGCAGGGAGACCAAGCTTCCCAAGCCTAGTAGGAGAGTCAGGCAAGGGGGCTTGGCCGGAGTTCGAGTGTAAGGCTCGGCAGGACCTTCGACCTTACCTCGGCAGGGAGACCAAGCTTCCCAAGCCTAGCAGGCTCAGGCAAGGGGGCTTGGCCGGAGTTCGAGTGTGAGGCTCGGCAGGACCTTCGACCTTACCTCGGCAGGGAGACCAAGCTTCCCAAGCCTAGCAGGCTCAGGCAAGGGGGCTTGGCCGGAGTTCGAGTGTGAGCCTCGGCAGGACGTTCGACCTTACCTCAGCAGGGAGACCAAGCTTGCCAAGACTAGTCGGAGAGTCAGGCAAGGGGGCTTGGCCGGAGTTCGAGTGTAAGGCTCGGCAGGACCTTCGACCTTACCTCGGCAGGGAGACCAAGCTTCCCAAGCCTAGTAGGGGCAGGCAAGGGGGCTTGGCCGGAGTTCGAGTGTAAGGCTCAGCAAGACGTTCGACCTTACCTCGGTAGGGAGACCAAGCTTCCCAAGCGCAGTAGGAGAGTCAGGCAAGGGGGCTTGGCCGGAGTTTGAGTGTAAGGCTCGGCAGGACGTTCGACCTTACCTCGGCAGGGAGACCAAGCTTCCCAAGCCTAGCAGGAGAGTCAGGCAATGGGGCTTGGCCGGAGTTGGAGTGTAGGGCTCGGCAGGACGTTCGGCCTTACCTCGGCAGGGAGACCAAGCTTCCCAAGCCTGCTAGGCTCAGGCAAGGGGGCTTGGCCAGAGTTCGAGTGTAAGGCTCGGCAGGACGTTCGACCTTACCTCAGCAGGGAGACCAAGCTTGCCAAGACTAGTCGGAGAGTCAGGCAAGGGGGCTTGGCCTTAGTTCGAGTGTAAGGCTCGGCAGGACGTTCGACCTTACCTCGGCAGGGAGACCAAGCTTCCCAAGCCCAGTAGGAGAATCAGGCAAGGGGGCTTGGCCGGAGTTCGAGTGTAGGGCTCGGCAGGACCTTCGACCTTACCTCGGCAGGGAGACCAAGCTTCCCAAGCCTACTAGGGGCAGGCAAGGGGGCTTGGCCGGAGTTGGAGTGTAGGCCTCGGCCGGACGTTCGACCTTACCTCATCAGGGAGACCAAGCTTCCCAAGCCTAGTAGGAGAGTCAGGCAAGGGGGCTTGGCCGGAGTTCGAGTGTAAGGCTCGGCAGGACGTTCGACCTTACCTCGGCAGGGAGGCCAAGCTTCCCAAGCCTACTAGGAGAATCAGGCAAGGGGGCTTGGCCGGAGTTCGAGTGTAGGGCTCGGCAGGACGTTCGACCTTACCTCAGCAGGGAGACCAAGCTTCCCAAGCCTAGTAGGAGAGTCAGGCAAGGGTGCTTGGCCGGAGTTCGAGTGTAAGGCTCGGCAGGACGTTCGACCTTACCTCGGCAGGGAGACCAAGCTTCCCAAGCCTAGCAGGACAGTCAGGCAAGGGGGCTTGGCCGGAGTTCGAGTGTAAGGCTCGGCGGGACGTTCGACCTTACCTCAGCAGGGAGACCAAGCTTCCCAAGCCTAGTAGGAGAGTCAGTAAAGGGTGCTTGGCCGGAGTTCGAGTGTAAGGCTCGGCAGGACGTTCCACCTTACCTCGGCAGGTAGACCAAGCTTCCCAAGCCTAGTAGGGGCAGGCAAGGGGGCTTGACCGGAGTTCAAGTGTAAGGCTCGGCAGGACGTTCGACCTTACCTCGGCAGGGAGACCAAGCTTCCCAAGCGTAGTAGGAGAGTCAGGCAAGGGGGCTTGGTCGGAGTTTGAGTGTAAGGCTCGGCAGGACCTTCGACCTTACCTCGGCAGGGAGACCAAGCTTCCCAAGCCTAGTAGGGGCAGGCAAGGGGGCTTGGCCGGAGTTCGAGTGTAAGGCTCAGCAAGACGTTCGACCTTACCTCGGTAGGGAGACCAAGCTTCCCAAGCGCAGTAGGAGAGTCAGGCAAGGGGGCTTGGCCGGAGTTTGTGTGTAAGGCTCGGCAGGACGTTCGACCTTACCTCGGCAGGGAGACCAAGCTTCCCAAGCCTAGCAGGAGAGTCAGGCAATGGGGCTTGGCCGGAGTTGGAGTGTAGGGCTCGGCAGGACGTTCGGCCTTACCTCGGCAGGGAGACCAAGATTCCCAAGCCTGCTAGGCTCAGGCAAGGGGGCTTGGCCAGAGTTCGAGTGTAAGGCTCGGCAGGACGTTCGACCTTACCTCAGCAGGGAGACCAAGCTTGCCAAGACTAGTCGGAGAGTCAGGCAAGGGGGCTTGGCCTTAGTTCGAGTGTAAGGCTCGGCAGGACGTTCAACCTTACCTCGGCAGGGAGACCAAGCTTCCCAAGCCTAGCAGGACAGTCAGGCAAGGGGGCTTGGCCGGAGTTCGAGTGTAAGGCTCGGCGGGACGTTCGACCTTACCTCAGCAGGGAGACCAAGCTTCCCAAGCCAAGTAGGAGAGTCAGGCAATGGGGCTTGGCCTTATTTCGAGTGTAAGGCTTGGCAGGACGTTTGACCTTACCTCGGCAGGGAGACCAAGCTTCCCAAGCCCAGAAGGTGGGTCAGGCAAGGGGGCTTGGCCGGAGGTCGAGTGTAAGGCTCGGCAGGACGTTTGACCTTACCTCGGCAGGGAGACCAAGCTTCCCAAGCCTAGCAGGGGCAGGCAAGGGGGCTTGGCCGGAGTTCGAGTGTAAGGCTCGGCAAGACGTTCGACCTTACCTCGGCAGGGAGACCAAGCTTCCCAAGCCCAGAAGGAGAGTCAGGCATGGGGGCTTTGCCGGAGTTCTAGTGTAAGGCTCGGCAGGACGTTCGGCCTTACCACGGCAGGGAGACCAAGCTTCCCAAGCCTAGCAGGAGAGTCAGGCAAGGGGGCTTGGCCGGAGTTCGAGTGTAAGACTCAGCAGGACGTTCGTCCTTACCTCGGCAGGGAGGCCAAGCTTCCCAAGCCTACTAGGCTCAGGCAAGGGGGCTTGGCCGGAGTTCGAGTGTAAGGCTCGGCAAGACGTTCGGCCCTACCTCGGCAAGGAGACCAAGCTTCCCAAGCCTAGTAGGAGAGTCAGAAAAGGGGGCTTGGCCGGAGTTCGAGTGTAAGGCTTGGCAGGACGTTCGGCCTTACCTCGGCAGGGAGACCAAGATTCCCAAGCCTGTTAGGCTCAGGCAAGGGGGCTTGGCCAGAGTTCGAGTGTAAGGCTCGGCAGGACCTTCGACCTTACCTCGGCAGGGAGACCAAGTTTCCCAAGCCTAGTAGGGTCAGGCAAGGGGGCTTGGCCTTAGTTCGAGTGTAAGGCTCGGCACGACGTTTGACCTTACCTCGGCAGGGAGACCAAGCTTCCCAAGCCTAGTAGGGGCAGGCAAGGGGGCTTGGCCGGAGTTCGAGTGTAAGGCTTGGCATGACGTTCGGCCTGACCTCGGCAGGGAGACCAAGCTTCCCAAGCCTAGCAGGAGAGTCAGGCAAGGGGGCTTGGTCTTAGTTTGAGTGTAAGGCTCGGCAGGACGTTCGACCTTACCTCGGCAGGGAGACCAAGCTTCCCAAGCCTAGCAGGAGAGTCAGGCAAGGGGGCTTGGCCTTAGTTTGAGTGTAAGGCTCGGCAGGACGTTTGACCTTACCTCGGAAGGGAGACCAAGCTTCCCAAGCCTACTAGGCTCAGGCAAGGGGGCTTGGCCAGAGTTCGAGTGTAAGACTCGGCAGGACATTCGACCTTACCTCAGCAGGGAGACCAAGCTTCCCAAGCCTACTAGGCTCAGGCAAGGGGGCTTGGCCAGAGTTCGAGTGTAAGGCTCGGCAGGACGTTCGACCTTACCTCGGCAGGGAGACCAAGCTTCCCAAGCCCAGTAGGAGAGTCAGGCAAGGGGGCTTGGCCGGAGTTCGAGTGTAAGGCTCGGCAGGACGTTCGACCTTACCTCGGCAGGGAGACCAAGCTTACCAAGCCTAGTAGGGGCAGGCAAGGGGGCTTGGCCGGAGTTCGAGTGTAAGGCTTGGCATGACGTTCGGCCTGACCTCGGCAGGGAGACCAAGCTTCCCAAGCTTAGCAGGAGAGTCAGGCAAGGGGGCTTGGCCTTAGTTTGAGTGTAAGGCTCGGCAGGACGTTCGACCTTACCTCGGAAGGGAGACCAAGCTTCCCAAGCCTACTAGGCTCAGGCAAGGGGGCTTGGCCAGAGTTCGAGATTAAGGCTCGGCAGGATGTTCGACCTTACCTCAGCAGGGAGACCAAGCTTGCCAAGCCTAGTCGGAGAGTCAGGCAAGGGGGCTTGGCCGGAGTTCGAGTGTAAGGCTCGGCAGGACGTTCGGCCTGACCTCGGCAGGGAGACCAAGCTTCCCAAGCCTAGCAGGAGAGTCAGGCAAGGGGGCTTGGCCGGAGTTCGAGTGTAAGGCTCGGCAGGACGTTCGACCTTACCTCGGCAGGGAGACCAAGCTTCCCAAGCCGAGTAGGGGCAGGCAAGGGGGCTTGGCCGGAGTTCGAGTATAAGGCTCGGCAAGACGTTCGACCTTACCTCGGTAGGGAGACCAGGCTTCCCAAGCGCAGTAGGAGAGTCAGGCAAGGGGGCTTGGCCGGAGTTTGAGTGTAAGGCTCGGCAGGACGTTTGACCTTACCTCGGCAGGGAGACCAAGCTTCCCAAGCCCAGAAAAAGAATCAGGCAAGGGGGCTTGGCCGGAGTCCGTGTGTAAGGCTTGGCAGGACGTTCGGCCTTACCTCGGCAGGGAGACCAAGCTTCCCAAGCCTAGCAGGAGAGTCAGGCAATGGGGCTTGGCCGGAGTTGGAGTGTAGGGCTCGGCAGGACGTTCGACCTTACCTCGTCAGGGAGACCAAGCTTCCCAAGCCTAGTAGGAGAGTCAGGCAAGGGGGCTTGGCCGGAGTTCGAGTGTAAGGCTGGGCAGGACGTTCGGCCTTACCTCGGCAGGGAGACCAAGCTTCCCAAGCCTAGTAGGAGAGTCAGGCAAGGGGGCTTGGCCGGAGTTCGAGTGTAAGGCTTGGCAGGACGTTCGGCCTTACCTCGGCAGGGAGACCAAGATTCCCAAGCCTGCTAGGCTCAGGAAAGGGGGCTTGGCCAGAGTTCGAGTGTAAGGCTCGGCAGGACCTTCGACCTTACCTCGGCAGGGAGGCCAAGCTTCCCAAGCCTAGTAGGGTCAGGCAAGGGGGCTTGGCCTTAGTTCGAGTGTAAGGCTCGGCAGGACGTTTGACCTTACCTCGGCAGGGAGACCAAGCTTCCCAAGCCCAGAAGGAGAGTCAGGCATGGGGGCTTGGCCGGAGTTCGAGTGTAAGGCTCGGCAGGACGTTCGGCCTTACCACGGCAGGGAGACCAAGCTTCCCAAGCCTAGCAGGAGAGTCAGGCAAGGGGGCTTGGCCGGAGTTCGAGTGTAAGACTCAGCAGGACGTTCGTCCTTACCTCGGCAGGGAGGCCAAGCTTCCCAAGCCTAGTAGGAGAGTCAGGCAAGGGGGCTTGGCCGGAGTTCGAGTGTAAGGCTCGGCAGGACGTTTGACCTTACCTCGGCAGGGAGACCAAGCTTCCCAAGCCCAGCAGGAGAGTCAGGCAAGGGGGCTTGGCCGGAGTTCTAGTGTAAGGCTTGGCAGGACGTTCGGCCTTACCTCGGCCGGGAGACCAAGCTTCCCAAGCCTAGCAGGAGAGTCAGGCAATGGGGCTTGGCCGGAGTTGGAGTGTAGGGCTCGGCAGGACGTTCGACCTTACCTCGGCAGGGAGACCAAGCTTCCCAAGCCTAGTAGGAGAGTCAGGCAAGGGGGCTTGGCCGGAGTTCGAGTGTAAGGCTCGGCAGGACCTTCGACCTTACCTCGGCAGGGAGCCCAAGCTTCCCAAGCCTAGTAGGAGAGTCAGGCAAGGGGGCTTGGCCGGAGTTCGAGTGTAAGGCTCGGCAGGACGTTCGACCTTACCTCGGCAGGGAGACCAAGCCTCCCAAGCCTAGTAGGGGCAGGCAAGGGGGCTTGGCCGGAGTTCGAGTGTAAGGCTCGGCAAGACGTTCGACCTTACCTCGGCAGGGAGACCAAACTTCCCAAGCCTAGTAGGAGAGTCAGGCAAGGGGGCTTGGCCTTAGTTCGAGTGTAAGGCTCGGCAGGACGTTCGACCTTACCTCAGCAGGGAGACCAAGCTTCCCAAGCCTAGTAGGAAAGTCAGGCAAGGGGGCTTGGCCGGAGTTCGAGTGTAAGGCTCGGCAGGACGTTCGACCTTACCTCGGCAGGGAGACCAAGCTTCCCAAGCCTAGTAGGGGCAGGCAAGGGGGCTTGACCGGAGTTCAAGTGTAAGGCTCGGCAGGATGTTCGACCTAACCTCGGCATGGAGACCAAGCTTCCCAAGCCCAGTAGGAGAGTCAGGCAAAGGGGCTTGGCCGGAGTTCGAGTGTAGGGCTCGGCAGGACCTTCGACCTTACCTCGGCAGGGAGACCAAGCTTCCCAAGCCTACTAGGCTCAGGCAAGGGCGCTTGGCCAGAGTTCGAGTGTAAGGCTTGGCAAGACGCTCGACCTTACCTCGGCAGGGAGACCAAGCTTCCCAAGCCCAGAAAAAGAGTCAGGCAAGGGGGCTTGGCCGGAGTTCGAGTGTAAGGCTTGGCAGGACGTTCGGCCTTACCTCGGCAGGGAGACAAAGCTTCCCAAGCCTAGTAGGGGCAGCCAAGGGGGCTTGGCCTTAGTTCGAGTGTAAGACTCGGCAGGACGTTCGACCTTACCTCGGCAGGGAGACCAAGCTTCCCAAGCCCAGAAGGAGAGTCAGGCATGGGGGCTTTGCCGGAGTTCGAGTGTAAGGCTCGGCAGGACGTTCGGCCTTACCACGGCAGGGAGACCAAGCTTCCCAAGCCTAGCAGGAGAGTCAGGCAAGGGGGCTTGGCCGGAGTTCGAGTGTAAGACTCAGCAGGACGTTCGTCCTTACCTCGGCAGGGAGGCCAAGCTTCCCAAGCCTACTAGGCTCAGGCAAGGGGGCTTGGCCGGAGTTCGAGTGTAAGGCTCGGCAAGACGTTCGACCCTACCTCGGCAGGGAGACCAAGCTTCCCAAGCCTAGTAGGAGAGTCAGGCAAGGGGGCTTGGCCTTAGTTCGAGTGTAAGGCTCGGCAGGACGTTCGACCTTACCTCAGCAGGGAGACCAAGCTTCCCAAGCATAGTAGGAGAGTCAGGCAAGGGGGCTTTGCCGGAGTTCGAGTGTTAGGCTCGGCAGGACGTTCGACCTTACCTCAGCGTGGAGACCAAGCTTCCCAAGCCCAGTAGGAGAGTCAGGCAAGGGGGCTTGGCCGGAGTTCCAGTGTAAGGCTCGGCAGGACGTTCGACCTTACCTCGTCTGGCAGACCAAGCTTCCCAAGCCTACTAGGCTCAGGCAAGGGGGCTTGGCCGGAGTTCTAGTGTAAGGCTTGGCAAGACGCTCGACCTTACCTCGGCAGGGAGACGAAGCTTCCCAAGCCCAGAAAAAGAGTCAGGCAAGGGGGCGTGGCCTTAGTTCGAGTGTAACCCTCGGCAGGACGTTCGACCTTACCTCGGCAGGGAGAACAAGCTTCCCAAGCCCAGAAGGAGAGTCAGGCAAGGGGGCTTGGCCGGAGTTCGAGTGTAAGGCTTGGCAGGACGTTCGGCCTGACCTCGGCAGGGAGACCAAGCTTCCCAAACCTAGCAGGAGAGTCAGGCAAGGGGGCTTGGCCTTAGTTTGAGTGTAAGGCTCGGCAGGACGTTCGACCTTACCTCGGAAGGGAGACCAAGCTTCCCAAGCCTACTAGGCTCAGGCAAGGGGGCTTGGCCAGAGTTCGAGTGTAAGACTCGGCAGGACGTTCGACCTTACCTCAGCAGGGAGACCAAGCTTCCCAAGCCTACTAGGCTCAGGCAAGGGGGCTTGGCCAGAGTTCGAGTGTAAGGCTCGGCAAGATGTTCGACCTTACCTCGGCAGGGAGACCAAGCTTCCCAAGCCTAGTCGCAGAGTCAGGCAAGGGGGCTTGGCCAGAGTTCGAGTGTACGGCTCGGCTGGACCTTCGACCTTACCTCGTCTGGGAGACCAAGCTTCCCAAGCCGAGAAGGAGAGTCAGGCATGGGGGCTTGGCCGGAGTTCGAGTGTAAGACTCGGCAGGACGTTCGACCTTACCTCGGCAGGGAGACCAAGCTTCCCAAGCCTAGTAGGGGCAGAAAGGGGGCTTGGCCGGAGTTCGAGTGTAACGCTTGGCAAGACGCTCGACCTTACCTCTGCAGGGAGACCAAGCTTCCAAAGCATAGTAGGAGAGTCAGGCAAGGGGGCTTGGCCAGAGTTCGAGTGTAAGACTCGGCAGGACGTTCGACCTTACCTCGGCAGGGAGACCAAGCTTCCCAAGCCTAGTAGGAGAGTCAGGCAAGGGGGCTTGGCCTTAGTTCGAGTGTAAGGCTCGGCAGGACGTTCGACCTTACCTCGGCAGGGAGACAAAGCTTCCCAAGCCTAGTAGGGGCAGCCAAGGGGGCTTGGCCTTAGTTCGAGTGTAAGACTCGGCAGGACGTTCGACCTTACCTCGGCAGGGAGACCAAGCTTCCCAAGCCCAGTAGGAGAGTCAGGCAAGGGGGCTTGGCCGGAGTTCGAGTGTAAGGCTCGGCAGGATGTTCGACCTTACCTCGGCAGGGAGACCAAGCTTCCCAAGCCCAGAAAAAGAGTCAGGCAAGGGGGCTTGGCCGGAGTTCGAGTGTAAGGCTTGGCAGGACGTTCGGCCTTACCTCGGCAGGGAGACCAAGATTCCCAAGCCTGCTAGGCTCAGGCAAGGGGGCTTGGCCAGAGTTCGAGTGTAAGGCTCGGCAGGACCTTCGACCTTACCTCGGCAGGGAGGCCAAGCTTCCCAAGCCTAGTAGGGTCAGGCAAGGGGGCTTGGCCTTAGTTCGAGTGTAAGGCTCGGCAGGACGTTTGACCTTACCTCGGCAGGGAGACCAAGCTTCCCAAGCCCAGAAGGAGAGTCAGGCATGGGGGCTTGGCCGGAGTTCGAGTGTAAGACTCAGCAGGACGTTCGTCCTTACCTCGGCAGGGAGGCCAAGCTTCCCAAGCCTACTAGGCTCAGGCAAGGGGGCTTGGCCGGAGTTCGAGTGTGAGGCTCGGCAGGACGTTCGACCTTACCTCAGCAGGGAGACCAAGCTTCCCAAGCCTAGTAGCAGAGTCAGGCAAGGGGGCTTGGCCGGAGTTCGAGTGTAAGGCTCGGCGGGACGTTCGACCTTACCTCAGCAGGGAGACCAAGCTTCCCAAGCCTAGTAGGGGCAGAAAGGGGGCTTGGCCGGAGTTCGAGTGTAAGGCTTGGCAAGACACTCGACCTTACCTCGGCAGGGAGACCAAGCTTCCCAAGCATAGTAGGAGAGTCAGGCAAGGGGGCTTGGCCGGAGTTTGAGTGTAAGGCTCGGCAGGACGTTTGACCTTACCTCGGCAGGGAGACCAAGCTTCCCAAGCCCAGCAGGAGAGTCAGGCAAGGGGGCTTGGCCGGAGTTCTAGTGTAAGGCTTGGCAGGACGTTCGGCCTTACCTCGGCAGGGAGACCAAGCTTCCCAAGCCTAGCAGGAGAGTCAGGCAATGGGGCTTGGCCGGAGTTGGAGTGTAGGGCTCGGCAGGACGTTCGACCTTACCTCGTCAGGGAGACCAAGCTTCCCAAGCCTAGCAGGAGAGTCAGGCAATGGGGCTTGGCCGGAGTTGGAGTGTAGGGCTCGGCAGCACGTTCGACCTTACCTCGTCAGGGAGCCCAAGCTTCCCAAGCCTAGTAGGAGAGTCAGGCAAGGGGGCTTGGCCGGAGTTCGAGTGTAAGGCTCGGCAGGACGTTCGACCTTACCTCGGCAGGGAGACCAAGCCTCCCAAGCCTAGTAGGGGCAGGCAAGGGGGCTTGGCCGGAGTTCGAGTGTAAGGCTCGGCAAGACGTTCGACCTTACCTCGGCAGGGAGACCAAGCTTCCCAAGCCTAGTAGGAGAGTCAGGCAAGGGGGCTTGGCCTTAGTTCGAGTGTAAGGCTCGGCAGGACGTTCGACCTTACCTCAGCAGGGAGACCAAGCTTCCCAAGCCTAGTAGGAAAGTCAGACAAGGGGGCTTGGCCGGAGTTCGAGTGTAAGGCTCGGCAGGACGTTCGACCTTACCTCGGCAGGGAGACCAAGCTTCCCAAGCCTAGTAGGGGCAGGCAAGGGGGCTTGACCGGAGTTCAAGTGTAAGGCTCGGCTGGACGTTCGACCTTACCTCGGCATGGAGACCAAGCTTCCCAAGCCCAGTAGGAGAGTCAGGCAAAGGGGCTTGGCCGGAGTTCGAGTGTAGGGCTCGGCAGGACCTTCGACCTTACCTCGGCAGGGAGACCAAGCTTCCCAAGCCTACTAGGCTCAGGCAAGGGCGCTTGGCCGGAGTTCGAGTGTAAGGCTTGGCAAGACGCTCGACCTTACCTCGGCAGGGAGACCAAGCTTCCCAAGCCCAGAAAAAGCGTCAGGCAAGGGGGCTTGGCCGGAGTTCGAGTGTAAGGCTTGGCAGGACGTTCGGCCTTACCTCGGCAGGGAGACAAAGCTTCCCAAGCCTAGTAGGGGCAGCCAAGGGGGCTTGGCCTTAGTTCGAGTGTAAGACTCGGCAGGACGTTCGACCTTACCGCGGCAGGGAGACCAAGCTTCCCAAGCCCAGAAGGAGAGTCAGGCATGGGGGCTTTGCCGGAGTTCGAGTGTAAGGCTCGGCAGGACGTTCGGCCTTACCACGGCAGGGAGACCAAGCTTCCCAAGCCTAGCAGGAGAGTCAGGCAAGGGGGCTTGGCCGGAGTTCGAGTGTAAGACTCAGCAGGACGTTCGTCCTTACCTCGGCAGGGAGGCCAAGCTTCCCAAGCCTACTAGGCTCAGGCAAGGGGGCTTGGCCGGAGTTCGAGTGTAAGGCTCGGCAAGACGTTCGACCCTACCTCGGCAGGGAGACCAAGCTTCCCAAGCCTAGTAGGAGAGTCAGGCAAGGGGGCTTGGCCTTAGTTCGAGTGTAAGGCTCGGCAGGACGTTCGACCTTACCTCAGCAGGGAGACCAAGCTTCCCAAGCATAGTAGGAGAGTCAGGCAAGGGGGCTTTGCCGGAGTTCGAGTGTTAGGCTCGGCAGGACGTTCGACCTTACCTCAGCGTGGAGACCAAGCTTCCCAAGCCCAGTAGGAGAGTCAGGCAAGGGGGCTTGGCCGGAGTTCCAGTGTAAGGCTCGGCAGGACGTTCGACCTTACCTCGTCTGGCAGACCAAGCTTCCCAAGCCTACTAGGCTCAGGCAAGGGGGCTTGGCCGGAGTTCTAGTGTAAGGCTTGGCAAGACGCTCGACCTTACCTCGGCAGGGAGACGAAGCTTCCCAAGCCCAGAAAAAGAGTCAGGCAAGGGGGCTTGGCCTTAGTTCGAGTGTAACCCTCGGCAGGACGTTCGACCTTACCTCGGCAGGGAGAACAAGCTTCCCAAGCCCAGAAGGAGAGTCAGGCAAGTGGGCTTGGCCGGAGTTCGAGTGTAAGGCTTGGCAGGACGTTCGGCCTGACCTCGGCAGGGAGACCAAGCTTCCCAAACCTAGCAGGAGAGTCAGGCAAGGGGGCTTGGCCTTAGTTTGAGTGTAAGGCTCGGCAGGACGTTCGACCTTACCTCGGAAGGGAGACCAAGCTTCCCAAGCCTACTAGGCTCAGGCAAGGGGGCTTGGCCAGAGTTCGAGTGTAAGACTCGGCAGGACGTTCGACCTTACCTCAGCAGGGAGACCAAGCTTCCCAAGCCTACTAGGCTCAGGCAAGGGGGCTTGGCCAGAGTTCGAGTGTAAGGCTCGGCAAGATGTTCGACCTTACCTCGGCAGGGAGACCAAGCTTCCCAAGCCTAGTCGCAGCGTCAGGCAAGGGGGCTTGGCCTTAGTTCGAGTGTAAGGTTCGGCAGGACGTTCGACCTTACCTCAGCAGGGAGACCAAGCTTCCCAAGCCTAGTAGGAGAGTCAGGCAAGGGGGCTTGGCCGGAGTTCGAGTGTAAGGCTTGGCAGGACGTTCGGCCTTACCTCGGCAGGGAGACCAAGCTTCCCGAGCCTACTAGGCTCAGGCAAGGGAGCTTGGCCAGAGTTCGAGTGTACGGCTCGGCTGGACCTTCGACCTTACCTCGTCTGGGAGACCAAGCTTCCCAAGCCGAGAAGGAGAGTCAGGCATGGGGGCTTGGCCGGGGTTCGAGTGTAAGACTCGGCAGGACGTTCGGCCTTACCTCGGCAGGGAGACCAAGCTTCCCAAGCCTACTAGGCTCAGGCAAGGGGGCTTGGCCAGAGTTCGAGTGTACGGCTCGGCTGGACCTTCGACCTTACCTCGTCTGGGAGACCAAGCTTCCCAAGCCGAGAAGGAGAGTCAGGCATGGGGGCTTGGCCGGAGTTCGAGTGTAAGACTCGGCAGGACGTTCGACCTTACCTCGGCAGGGAGACCAAGCTTCCCAAGCCTAGTAGGGGCAGAAAGGGGGCTTGGCCGGAGTTCGAGTGTAACGCTTGGCAAGACGCTCGACCTTACCTCTGCAGGGAGACCAAGCTTCCAAAGCATAGTAGGAGAGTCAGGCAAGGGGGCTTGGCGGGAGTTTGAGTGTAAGGCTCGGCAGGACGTTCGACCTTACCTCGGCAGGGAGACCAAGCTTCCCAAGCCTAGTAGGGAAGTCAGGCAAGGGGGCTTGGCCTTAGTTCGAGTGTAAGGCTCGGCAGGACGTTCGACCTTACCTCGGCAGGGAGACAAAGCTTCCCAAGCCTAGTAGGGGCAGCCAAGGGGGCTTGGCCTTAGTTCGAGTGTAAGACTCGGCAGGACGTTCGACCTTACCTCGGCAGGGAGACCAAGCTTCCCAAGCCCAGTAGGAGAGTCAGGCAAGGGGGCTTGGCCGGAGTTCGAGTGTAAGGCTCGGCAGGATGTTCGACCTTACCTCGGCAGGGAGACCAAGCTTCCCAAGCCCAGAAAAAGAGTCAGGTAAGGGGGCTTGGCCGGAGTTCGAGTGTAAGGCTTGGCAGGACGTTCGGCCTTACCACGGCAGGGAGACCAAGCTTCCCAAGCCTAGCAGGAGAGTCAGGCAAGGGGGCTTTGCCGGAGTTCGAGTGTAAGGCTCGGCAGGATGTTCGACCTTACCTCGGCAGGGAGACCAAGCTTCCCTAGCCTAGTAGGGGCAGAAAGGGGGCTTGGCCGGAGTTCGAGTGTAACGCTTGGCAAGACGCTCGACCTTACCTCTGCAGGGAGACCAAGCTTCCAAAGCATAGTAGGAGAGTCAGGCAAGGGGGCTTGGCCGGAGTTTGAGTGTAAGGCTCGGCAGGACGTTCGACCTTACCTCGGCAGGGAGACCAAGCTTCCCAAGCCTAGTAGGAGAGTCAGGAAAGGGGGCTTGGCCTTAGTTCGAGTGTAAGGCTCGTCAGGACGTTCGACCTTACCTCGGCAGGGAGACAAAGCTTCCCAAGCCTAGTAGGGGCAGCCAAGGGGGCTTGGCCTAAGTTCGAGTGTCAGACTCGGCAGGACGTTCGACCTTACCTCGGCAGGGAGACCAAGCTTCCCAAGCCCAGTAGGAGAGTCAGGCAAGGGGGCTTGGCCGGAGTTCGAGTGTAAGGCTCGGCAGGACGTACGGCCTTACCTCGGCAGGGAGACCAAGCTTCCCAAGCCTAGCAGGAGAGTCAGGCAAGGGGGCTTTGCCGGAGTTCGAGTGTAAGGCTCGGCAGGACGTTCGACCTTACCTCGGCAGGGAGACCAAGCTTCCCAAGCCTACTAGGCTCAGGCAAGGGGGCTTGGCCAGAGTTCGACTGTAAGACTCGGCAGGACGTTCGACCTTACCTCGGCAGGGAGACCAAGCTTATCAAGCCTACTAGGCTCAGGCAAGGCGGCTTGGCCTTAGTTCGAGTGTAAGACTCGGCAGGGCGTTCGACCTTACCTCGGCAGGGAGACCAAGCTTCCCAAGCCTAGTAGGAGAGTCAGGCAAGGGGGCTTGGCCGCAGTTCGAGTGTAAGGCTCGGCCGGACCTTCGACCTTACCTCGGCAGGGAGACCAAGCTTCCCAAGCCGAGATGGAGAGTCAGGCATGGGGGCTTGGCCGGAGTTCGAGTGTAAGACTCGGCAGGACGTTCGGCCTTACCTCGGCAGGGAGACTAAGCTTCCCAAGCCTACTAGGCTCAGGCAAGGGGGCTTGGCCGGAGTTCGAGTGTAAGGCTCGGCAGGACGTTCGACCTTACCTCGGCAGGGAGACCAAGCTTCCCAAGCCTAGTAGGAGACTCAGGCAAGGGGGCTTGGCCTTAGTTCGAGTGTAAGGCTCGGCAGGATGTTCGGCCTTACCTCGGCAGGGAGACCAAGCTTCCCAAGCCTAGTAGGGGCAGGCAAGGGGGCTTGACCAGAGTTCGAGTGTAAGGCTCGGCAGGACGTTCGACCTTACCTCGGCAGGGAGACCAAGCTTCCCAAGCCCAGTAGGAGAGTCAGGCAAGGGGGCTTGGCCGGAGTTCGAGTGTAAGGCTCGGCAGGACGTTCGACCTTACCTCGGCAGGGAGACCAAGCTTCCCAAGCCTAGTAGGGGCAGAAAGGGGGCTTGGCCGGAGTTCGAGTGTAAGGCTTGGCAGGACGTTCGGCCTTACCTCGGCAGGGAGACCAAGATTCCCAAGCCTAGTAGGAGAGTCAGGCAAGGGGGCTTGGCCGGAGTTCGAGCGTAAGGCTTGGCAGGACGTTCGGCCTTACCTCGGTAGGGAGACCAAGCTTCCCAAGCGTAGTAGGAGAGTCAGGCAAGGGGGCTCGGCCGGAGTTTGAGTGTAAGGCTCGGCAGGACGTTCGACCTTACCTCGGCAGGGGGAACAAGCTTCCCAAGCCCAGAAGGAGAGTCAGGCAAGGGAGCTTGGCCGGAGTTCGAGTGTAAGGCTTGGCAGGACGTTCGGCCTGACCTCGGCAGGGAGACCAAGCTTCCCAAGCCTAGCAGGAGGGTCAGGCGAGGGGGTTTTGCCGGAGTTCGAGTGTAAGGCTCGGCAGGACGTTCGACCTTACCTCGGCAGGGAGACAAAGCTTCCCAAGCCTAGTAGGGGCAGCCAAGGGGGCTTGGCCTTAGTTCGAGTGTAAGACTCGGCAGGACGTTCGACCTTACCTCGGCAGGGAGACCAAGCTTCCCAAGCCCAGTAGGAGAGTCAGGCAAGGGGGCTTGGCCGGAGTTCGAGTGTAAGGCTCGGCAGGATGTTCGACCTTACCTCGGCAGGGAGACCAAGCTTCCCAAGCCCAGAAAAAGAGTCAGGCAAGGGGGCTTGGCCGGAGTTCGAGTGTAAGTCTTGGCAGGACGTTCGGCCTTACCTCGGCAGGGAGACCAAGCTTCCCAAGCCTAGCAGGAGAGTCAGGCAAGGGGGCTTTGCCGGAGTTCGAGTGTAAGGCTCGGCAGGATGTTCGACCTTACCTCGGCAGGGAGACCAAGCTTCCCTAGCCTAGTAGGGGCAGAAAGGGGGCTTGGCCGGAGTTCGAGTGTAACGCTTGGCAAGACGCTCGACCTTACCTCTGCAGGGAGACCAAGCTTCCAAAGCATAGTAGGAGAGTCAGGCAAGGGGGCTTGGCCGGAGTTTGAGTGTAAGGCTCGGCAGGACGTTCGACCTTACCTCGGCAGGGAGACCAAGCTTCCCAAGCCTAGTAGGAGAGTCAGGAAAGGGGGCTTGGCCTTAGTTCGAGTGTAAGGCTCGGCAGGACGTTCGACCTTACCTCGGCAGGGAGACCAAGCTTCCCAAGCCCAGTAGGAGAGTCAGGAAAGGGGGCTTGGCCGGAGTTCGAGTGTAAGGCTCGGCAGGACGTTCGGCCTTACCTCGGCAGGGAGACCAAGCTTCCCAAGCCTAGCAGGAGAGTCAGGCAAGGGGGCTTTGCCGGAGTTCGAGTGTAAGGCTCGGCAGGACGTTCGACCTTACCTCGGCAGGGAGACCAAGCTTCCCAAGCCTACTAGGCTCAGGCAAGGGGGCTTGGCCAGAGTTCGAGTGTAAGACTCGGCAGGACGTTCGACCTTACCTCGGCAGGGAGACCAAGCTTATCAAGCCTACTAGGCTCAGGCAAGGCGGCTTGGCCTTAGTTCGAGTGTAAGACTCGGCAGGGCGTTCGACCTTACCTCGGCAGGGAGACCAAGCTTCCCAAGCCTAGTAGGAGAGTCAGGCAAGGGGGCTTGGCCGCAGTTCGAGTGTAAGGCTCGGCCGGACCTTCGACCTTACCTCGGCAGGGAGACCAAGCTTCCCAAGCCGAGATGGAGAGTCAGGCATGGGGGCTTGGCCGGAGTTCGAGTGTAAGACTCGGCAGGACGTTCGGCCTTACCTCGGCAGGGAGACTAAGCTTCCCAAGCCTACTAGGCTCAGGCAAGGGGGCTTGGCCGGAGTTCGAGTGTAAGGCTCGGCAGGACGTTCGACCTTACCTCGGCAGGGAGACCAAGCTTCCCAAGCCTAGTAGGAGACTCAGGCAAGGGGGCTTGGCCTTAGTTCGAGTGTAAGGCTCGGCAGGATGTTCGACCTTACCTCGGCAGGGAGACCAAGCTTCCCAAGCCTAGTAGGGGCAGGCAAGGGGGCTTGACCAGAGTTCGAGTGTAAGGCTCGGCAGGACGTTCGACCTTACCTCGGCAGGGAGACCAAGCTTCCCAAGCCCAGTAGGAGAGTCAGGCAAGGGGGCTTGGCCGGAGTTCGAGTGTAAGGCTCGGCAGGACGTTCGACCTTACCTCGGCAGGGAGACCAAGCTTCCCAAGCCTAGTAGGGGCAGAAAGGGGGCTTGGCCGGAGTTCGAGTGTAAGACTTGGCTAGACGCTCGACCTTACCTCGGCAGGGAGACCAAGCTTCCCAAGCATGGTAGGAGAGTCAGGCAAGGGGGCTTGGCCGGAGTTTGAGTGTAAGGCTCGGCAGGACGTTTGACCTTACCTCGGCAGGGAGACCAAGCTTCCCAAGCCTAGCAGGAGAGTCAGGCAAGGGGGCTTGGCCGGAGTTCGAGTGTAAGGCTTGGCAGGACGTTCGGCCTTACCTCGGCAGGGAGACCAAGATTCCCAAGCCTAGTAGGAGAGTCAGGCAAGGGGGCTTGGCCGGAGTTCGAGCGTAAGGCTTGGCAGGACGTTCGGCCTTACCTCGGTAGGGAGACCAAGCTTCCCAAGCGTAGTAGGAGAGTCAGGCAAGGGGGCTCGGCCGGAGTTTGAGTGTAAGGCTCGGCAGGACGTTCGACCTTACCTCGGCAGGGGGAACAAGCTTCCCAAGCCCAGAAGGAGAGTCAGGCAAGGGGGCTTGGCCGGAGTTCGAGTGTAAGGCTTGGCAGGACGTTCGGCCTGACCTCGGCAGGGAGACCAAGCTTCCCAAGCCTAGCAGGAGGGTCATAGGAGGGGGTTTTGCCGGAGTTCGAGTGTAAGGCTCGGCAGGACGTTCGACCTTACCTCGGCAGGGAGACCAAGCTTCCCAAACCTACTAGGCTCAGGCAAGGGGGCTTGGCCAGAGTTCGAGTGTAAGACTCGGCAGGACGTTTGACCTTACCTCGGAAGGGTGACCAAGCTTCCCAAGCCTACTAGGCTCAGGCAAGGGGGCTTGGCCTTAGTTCGAGTGTAAGACTCGGCAGGATGTTCGACCTTACCACAGCAGGGAGACCAAGCTTCCCAAGCCTACTAGGCTCAGGCAAGGGGGCTTGGCCAGAGTTCGAGTGTAAGGCTCGGCAGGACGTTCGACCTTACCTCAGCAGGGAGACCAAGCTTGCCAAGCCTAGCAGGAGAGTCAGGCAAGGGGGCTTGGCCTTAGTTCAAGTGTAAGGCTCGGCAGGACGTTCGACCTTACCTCAGCAGGGAGACCAAGCTTCCCAAGCCTAGTAGGGGCAGGCAAGGGGGCTTGGCCGGAGTTCGAGTGTAAGGCTTGGCAAGACGCTCGACCTTACCTCGGCAGGGAGACCAAGCTTCCCAAGCATAGTATGAGAGTCAGGCAAGGGGGCTTGGCCGGAGTTTGAGTGTAAGGCTCGGCAGGACGTTCGACCTTACCTCGGCAGGGAGACCAAGCTTCCCAAGCCTAGTAGGAGAGTCAGGCAAGGGGGCTTGGCCGTAGTTCGAGTGTAAGGCTTGGCAGGACGTTCGGCCTTACCTCGGCAGGGAGACCAAGCTTCCCAAGCCTAGCAGGAGAGTCAGGCAAGGGGGCTTGGCCGGAGTTCGAGTGTAAGGCTCTGCAGGACGTTCGTCCTTACCTCGGCAGGGAGACCAAGCTTCCCAAGCCTACTAGGCTCAGGCAAAGGGGCTTGGCCTTAGTTCGAGTGTAAGGCTCGGCAGGACGTTCGACCTTACCTCGGCAGGGAGAACAAGCTTCCCAAGCCCAGAAGGAGAGTCAGGCAAGGGGGCTTGGCCGGAGTTCGAGTGTAAGGCTTGGCAGGACGTTCGGCCTTACCTCGGCAGGGAGACCAAGCTTCCCAAGCCTAGCAGGAGAGTCAGGCAAGGGGGCTTTGCCGGAGTTCGAGTGTAAGGCTCGGCAGGACGTTCGACCTTACCTCGGCAGGGAGACCAAGCTTCCCAAGCCAACTAGGCTCAGGCAAGGGGGCTTGGCCAGAGTTCGAGTGTAAGACTCGGCAGGACGTTCGACCTTACCTCGGCAGGGAGACCAAGCTTCCCAAGCCTACTAGGCTCAGGCAAGGGGGCTTGGCCTTAGTTCGAGTGTAAGGCTCGGCAGGACGTTCGACCTTACCTCGGCAGGGAGACCAAGCTTCCCAAGCCTAGTAGGAGTGTCAGGCAAAGGGGCTTGGCCGGAGTTCGAGTGTAAGGCTTGGCAGGTCGTTCGGCCTTACCTCGGCAGGGAGACCAAGCTTCCCAAGCCTACTAGGCTCAGGCAAGGGGGCTTGGCCCGAGTTCGAGTGTAAGACTTGGCAGGACGTTCGACCTTACCTCGGCAGGGAGACCAAGCTTCCCAAGCCCAGTAGGAGAGTCAGGCAAGGGGGCTTGGCCGGAGTTCGAGTGTAAGGCTTGGCAGGACGTTCGGCCTTACCTCGGCAGGGAGACCAAGATTCCCAAGCCTAGTAGGAGAGTCAGGCAAGGGGGCTTGGCCGGAGTTCGAGCGTAAGGCTTGGCAGGACGTTCGGCCTTACCTCGGTAGGGAGACCAAGCTTCCCAAGCGTAGTAGGAGAGTCAGGCAAGGGGGCTCGGCCGGAGTTTGAGTGTAAGGCTCGGCAGGACGTTCGACCTTACCTCGGCAGGGGGAACAAGCTTCCCAAGCCCAGAAGGAGAGTCAGGCAAGGGGGCTTGGCCGGAGTTCGAGTGTAAGGCTTGGCAGGACGTTCGGCCTGACCTCGGCAGGGAGACCAAGCTTCCCAAGCCTAGCAGGAGGGTCATAGGAGGGGGTTTTGCCGGAGTTCGAGTGTAAGGCTCGGCAGGACGTTCGACCTTACCTCGGCAGGGAGACCAAGCTTCCCAAACCTACTAGGCTCAGGCAAGGGGGCTTGGCCAGAGTTCGAGTGTAAGACTCGGCAGGACGTTTGACCTTACCTCGGAAGGGTGACCAAGCTTCCCAAGCCTACTAGGCTCAGGCAAGGGGGCTTGGCCTTAGTTCGAGTGTAAGACTCGGCAGGATGTTCGACCTTACCACAGCAGGGAGACCAAGCTTCCCAAGCCTACTAGGCTCAGGCAAGGGGGCTTGGCCAGAGTTCGAGTGTAAGGCTCGGCAGGACGTTCGACCTTACCTCAGCAGGGAGACCAAGCTTGCCAAGCCTAGCAGGAGAGTCAGGCAAGGGGGCTTGGCCTTAGTTCAAGTGTAAGGCTCGGCAGGACGTTCGACCTTACCTCAGCAGGGAGACCAAGCTTCCCAAGCCTAGTAGGGGCAGGCAAGGGGGCTTGGCCGGAGTTCGAGTGTAAGGCTTGGCAAGACGCTCGACCTTACCTCGGCAGGGAGACCAAGCTTCCCAAGCATAGTATGAGAGTCAGGCAAGGGGGCTTGGCCGGAGTTTGAGTGTAAGGCTCGGCAGGACGTTCGACCTTACCTCGGCAGGGAGACCAAGCTTCCCAAGCCTAGTAGGAGAGTCAGGCAAGGGGGCTTGGCCGTAGTTCGAGTGTAAGGCTTGGCAGGACGTTCGGCCTTACCTCGGCAGGGAGACCAAGCTTCCCAAGCCTAGCAGGAGAGTCAGGCAAGGGGGCTTGGCCGGAGTTCGAGTGTAAGGCTCTGCAGGACGTTCGTCCTTACCTCGGCAGGGAGACCAAGCTTCCCAAGCCTACTAGGCTCAGGCAAAGGGGCTTGGCCTTAGTTCGAGTGTAAGGCTCGGCAGGACGTTCGACCTTACCTCGGCAGGGAGAACAAGCTTCCCAAGCCCAGAAGGAGAGTCAGGCAAGGGGGCTTGGCCGGAGTTCGAGTGTAAGGCTTGGCAGGACGTTCGGCCTTACCTCGGCAGGGAGACCAAGCTTCCCAAGCCTAGCAGGAGAGTCAGGCAAGGGGGCTTTGCCGGAGTTCGAGTGTAAGGCTCGGCAGGACGTTCGACCTTACCTCGGCAGGGAGACCAAGCTTCCCAAGCCAACTAGGCTCAGGCAAGGGGGCTTGGCCAGAGTTCGAGTGTAAGACTCGGCAGGACGTTCGACCTTACCTCGGCAGGGAGACCAAGCTTCCCAAGCCTACTAGGCTCAGGCAAGGGGGCTTGGCCTTAGTTCGAGTGTAAGGCTCGGCAGGACGTTCGACCTTACCTCGGCAGGGAGACCAAGCTTCCCAAGCCTAGTAGGAGTGTCAGGCAAAGGGGCTTGGCCGGAGTTCGAGTGTAAGGCTTGGCAGGTCGTTCGGCCTTACCTCGGCAGGGAGACCAAGCTTCCCAAGCCTACTAGGCTCAGGCAAGGGGGCTTGGCCCGAGTTCGAGTGTAAGACTTGGCAGGACGTTCGACCTTACCTCGGCAGGGAGACCAAGCTTCCCAAGCCCAGTAGGAGAGTCAGGCAAGGGGGCTTGGCCGGAGTTCGAGTCTAAGGCTTGGCAGGACGTTCGGCCTTACCTCGGCAGGGAGACCAAGCTTCCCAAGCCTAGCAGGAGAGTCAGGCAAGGGGGCTTTGCCGGAGTTCGAGTGTAAGGCTCGGCAGGACGTTCGACCTTACCTCGGCAGGGAGACCAAGCTTCCCAAGCCTACTAGGCTCAGGCAAGGGGGCTTGGCCAGAGTTCGAGTGTAAGACTCGGCAGGACGTTCGACCTTACTTCGGCAGGGAGACCAAGCTTCCCAAGCCGAGTAGGAGAGTCAGGCAAGGGGGCTTGGCCGGAGTTCGAGTGTAAGGCTTGGCAGGACGTTCGGCCTTACCTCGCCAGGGAGACCAAGCTTCCCAAGCCTAGCAGGAGAGTCAGGCAAGGAAGCTTGGCCGGAGTTCGAGTGTAAGGCTTGGCAGGACGTTCGACCTCACCTCGGCAGGGAGACCAAGCTTCCCATGCCTACTAGGCTCAGGCAAGGGGGCTTGGCCGGAGTTCGAGTGTAAGACTCGGCAGGACGTTCGAAATTACCTCAGCAGTGAGACCAAGCTTCCCAAGCCTAGTAGGAGAGTCAGGCAAGGGGGCTTGGCCTTAGTTTGAGTGTAAGGCTCGGCAGGACGTTCGACCTTACCTCGGCAGGGAGACCAAGCTTCCAAAGCCCAGAAGGACAGTCAGGCAAGGGGGCTTGGCCAGAGTTCGAGTGTAAGGCTTGGCAGGACGTTCGGCCTGACCTCGGCAGGGAGACCAAGCTTCCCAAGCCTATTAGGCTCAGGCAAGGTGGCTTGGCCGGAGTTCGAGTGTAAGACTCGGCAGGACGTTCGACCTTACCTTGGCAGGGAGACCAAGCTTCCCAAGCCTAGCAGGCGTGTCAGGCAAGGGGGCTTTGCCGGAGTTCGAGTGTAAGGCTCGGCAGGACGTTCGACCTTACCTCGGCAGGTAGACCAGGCTTCCCGAGCCTATTAGGCTCAGGAAAGGTGGCTTGGCCGGAGTTCGAGTGTAAGACTCGGCAGGACGTTCGGCCTGACCTCGGCAGGGAGACCAAGCTTCCCAAGCCTACTAGGCTCAGGCAAGGGGGCTTGGCCAGAGTTCGAGTGTAAGACTCGGCAGGACGTTCGACCTTACTTCGGCAGGGAGACCAACCTTCCCAAGCCTACTAGGCTCAGGCAAGGGGGCTTGGCCGGAGTTCGAGTGTAAGACTCGGCAGGACGTTCGAACTTACCTCAGCAGGGAGACCAAGCTTCCCAAGCCTAGCAGGAGGGTCAGGCAAGGGGGCTTGGCTGGAGTTCGAGTGTAAGGCTTGGCAGGACGTTCGGCCTGACCTCGGCAGGGAGACCAAGCTTCCCAAGCCTAGCAGGAGAGTCAGGCAAGGGAGCTTGGCCGGAGTTCGAGTGTAAGGCTCGGCAGGACGTTCGACCTTACCTCGGCAGGGAGACCAAGCTTCCCAAGCCTACTAGGCTCAGGCAAGGGGCCATGGCCAGAGTTCGAGTGTAAGGCTCGGCAGGACGTTCAACCTTTCCTCGGCAGGGAGAACAAGCTTCCCAAGCCTAGTAGGCTCAGGCAAGGGGCCATGGCCAGAGTTCGAGTGTAAGGCTCGGCAGGACGTTCGACCTTACCTCGGCAGGGAGACCAAGCTTCCCAAGCCTAGTAGGAGAGTCAGGCAAGGGGGCTTGGCCGGAGTTCGAGTGTAAGGCTTGGCAGGACGTTCGGGCTTACCTCGGCAGGGAGACCAAGCTTCCCAAGCCTAGCAGGAGAGTCAGGCAAGGAAGCTTGGCCGGAGTTCGAGTGTAAGGCTCGACAGGACGTTCGACCTTACCTCGGGAGGGAGACCAAGCTTCCCGAGCCTAGTAGGAGAGTCAGGCAAGGGGGCTTGGCCAGAGTTCGAGTGTAAGGCTCGGCAGGACGTTTGACCGTACCTCGTCAGGGAGACCAAGCTTCCCAAGCCTAGTAGGGGCAGGCAAGGGGGCTTGGCCGGAGTTCGAGTGTAAGGCTTGGCAGGATGTTCGGCCTTACCTCGGCAGGGAGACCAAGCTTCCCAAGCCTAGAAGGATAGTCAGGAAAGGGGGCTTGGCCTTAGTTCGGGTGTAAGGCTCGTCAGGACATTCGACCTTACCTCGGCAGGGAGAACAAGCTTCCCAAGCCCAGAAGGAGAGTCAGGCAAGGGGGCTTGGCCGGAGTTCGAGTGTAAGGCTTGGCAGGACCTTCGGCCTGACCTCGGCAGGGAGACCAAGCTTCCCAAGCCTACTAGGCTCAGGCAAGGGGGCTTGGCCAGAGTTCGAGTGTAAGACTCGGCAGGACGTTCGACCTTACTTCGGCAGGGAGACCAAGCTTCCCAAGCCGAGTAGGAGAGTCAGGCAAGGGGGCTTGGCCGGAGTTCGAGTGTAAGGCTTGGCAGGACGTTCGGCCTTACCTCGCCAGGGAGACCAAGCTTCCCAAGCCTAGCCGGAGAGTCAGGCAAGGAAGCTTGGCCGGAGTTCGAGTGTAAGGCTTGGCAGGACGTTCGACCTTGCCTCCGCAGGGAGACCAAGCTTCCCAAGCCTACTAGGCTCAGGCAAGGGGTCTTGGCCAGAGTTCGAGTGTAAGACTCAGCAGGACGTTCGACCTTACTTCGGCAGGGAGACCAAGCTTCCCAAGCCTACTAGGGTCAGGCAAGGGGGCTTGGCCGGAGTTCGAGTGTAAGACTCGGCAGGACGTTCGAACTTACCTCGGCAGGGAGACCAAGCTTCCCAAGCCTAGTAGGAGAGTCAGGCAAGGGGGCTTGGCCGGACTTTGAGTGTAAGTCTCGGCAGGACGTTCGACCTTACCTCGGCAGGGAGACCAAGCTTCCCAAGACTAGTAGGAGAGTCAGGCAAGGGGGCTTGGCCGGAGTTCGAGTGTAAGGCTCGGCAGGACGTTCGGCCTTACCTCGGCAGGGAGACCAAGCTACCCAAGTCTAGCCGGAGAGTCAGGCAAGGGGGCTTGGCCAGAGTTCGAGTGTAAGACTCGGCAGGACGTTCGGCCTTACCTCGCCAGGGAGACCAAGCTTCCCAAGCCTAGTCGTCTCAGGCAAGGGGGCTTGGCCAGAGTTCGAGTGTAAGACTCGGCAGGACGTTCGACCTTACTTCGGCAGGGAGACCAAGCTTCCCGAGCCTAGTAGGGGCAGGCAAGGGGGCTTGGCCAGAGTTCGAGTGTAAGGCTCGGCAGGACATTTGACCTTACCTCGTCAGGGAGACCAAGCTTCCCAAGCCTAATAGGCTCAGGCAAGGGGGCTTGGCCGGAGTTCGAGTGTAAGGCTTGGCAGGACGTTCGGCCTTACCTCGGCAGGGAGACCAAGCTTCCCAAGCCTAGCAGGCTTGTCAGGCAAGGGGGCTTTGCCGGAGTTCGAGTGTAAGGCTCGGCAGGATGTTCGACCTCACCTCGGCAGGGAGACCAAGCTTCCCTAGTCTAGTAGGAAAGTCAGGCAATGGGGGCTTGGACGGAGTTCGAGTGTAAGGCTCGGCATGATGTTCGGCCTTACCTCAGCAGGGAGACCAAGCTTCCCAAGCCTAGTAGGAGAGTCAGGCAAGGGGGCTTGGCCGGAGTTCGAGTGTAAGGCTTGGCAGGACCTTCGACCTTACCTCGGCAGGGAGACCAAGCTTCCCAAGCCTACTATGGTGAGGCAAGGGGGCTTGGCCGGAGCTGGAGTGTAAGGCTCGGCAGGACGTTCTGCCTTACCTCGGCAGGGAGACCAAGCTTCCCACGCCTAGTAGGAGAGTCAGGCAAGGGGGCTTGGCCGGACTTTGAGTGTAAGTGTCGGCAGGACGTTCGACCTTACCTCGGCAGGGAGACCAAGCTTCCCGAGCCTAGTAGGCTCAGGCAAGGGGGCTTGGCCAGAGTTCGAGTGTAAGGCTCGGCAGGACGTTTGACCTTACCTCATCAGGGAGACCAAGGTTCCCAAGCCTAGTAGGAGAGTCAGGCAAGGGGGCTTGGCTGGAGTTCGAGTGTAAGGCTCGGCAGGACGTTCGACCTTACCTCGGCAGGGAGACCAAGGTTCCCAAGCCTAGTAGGAGAGTCAGGCAAGGGGGCTTGGCTGGAGTTCGAGTGTAAGGCTCGGCAGGATGTTCGACCTTACCTCGGCAGGGAGACCAAGCTTCCAAAGCCTAGTAGGGGCAGGTAAGGGGGCTCGGCCGGAGTTCGAGTGAAAGTCTCGGCAGGACGTTCGGCCTTACCTCGGCAGGGAGACCAAGCTTCCCTAGTCTAGTAGGAAAGTCAGGCAAGGGGGCTTGGACGGAGTTCGAGTGTAAGGCTCGGCATGATGTTCGGCCTTACCTCAGCAGGGAGACCAAGCTTCCCAAGCCTAGTAGGAGAGTCAGGCAAGGGGGCTTGGCCGGAGTTCGAGTGTAAGGCTCGGCAGGACGTTCGACCTTACCTCAGCAGGGAGACCAAGCTTCCCAAGCCTAGTAGGAGAGTCAGGCAAGGGGGCTTGGCCTTAGTTTGAGTGTAAGGCTCGGCAGGACGTTCGACCTTACCTCGGCAGGGAGACCAAGCGTCCCAAGCCTACTAGGCTCAGGCAAGGGGGCTTGGCCGGAGTTCGAGTGTAAGTCTTGGCAGGACGTTCGGCCTGACCTCGGCAGGGGGACCAAGCTTCCCAAGCCTACTAGGCTCAGGCAAGGGGACTTGGCCAGAGTTCGAGTGTAAGACTCGGCAGGACGTTCGACCTTACTTCGGCAGGGAGACCAAGCTTCCCAAGCCTACTAGGCGCAGGCAAGGAGGCCTGGCCGAAGTTCGAGTGTAAGACTCGGCAGGACGTTCGAACTTACCTCAGCAGGGAGACCAAGCTTCCCAAGGCTACTAGGCTCAGGCAAGGGGGCTTGGCCAGAGTTCGAGTGTAAGGCTCGGCAGGACGTTCGACCTTACCTCAGCAGGGAGACCAAGCTTCCCAAGCCTAGTAGGAGAGTCAGGCAAGGGGGCTTGGCCTTAGTTTGAGCGTAAGGCTCGGCAGGACGTTCGACCTTACCTCGGCAGGGAGACCAAGCTTCCCAAGCCCAGAAGGACAGTCAGGCAAGGGGGCTTGGCCGGAGTTCGAGTGTAAGGCTTGGCAGGACGTTCGGCCTTACCTCGGCAGGGAGAACAAGCCTCCCAAGCCTAGCAGGAGAGTCAGGCAAGGGGGCTTGGCTGGAGTTCGAGTGTAAGTCTTGGCAGGACATTCGGCCTGACCTCGGCAGGGAGGCCAATCTTCCCAAGCCTAGCAGGAGAGTCAGGCAAGGGAACTTGGCCTTAGTTTGAGTGTAAGGCTCGGCAGGACGTTCGACCTTACCTCGGCAGGGAGACCAAGCTTCCCAAGCCCAGAAGGACAGTCAGGCAAGGGGGCTTGGCCCGAGTTCGAGTGTAAGGCTTGGCAGGACGTTCGGCCTGACCTCGGCAGGGAGACCAAGCTTCCCAAGCCTAGCAGGAGAGTCAGGCAAGGGAGCTTGGCCGGAGTTCGAGTGTAAGGCTCGGCAGGACGTTCGACCTTACCTCGGCAGGGAGACCAAGCTTCCCGAGGCTAATAGGCTCAGGCAAGGGGCCATGGCCAGAGTTCGAGTGTAAGGCTCGGCAGGACGTTCGACCGTGCCTCAGCAGGGAGGCCAAGCTTCCCAAGCCTAGTAGAAGAGTCAGGCAAGGGGGCTTGGCCGGAGTTCGAGTGTAAGACTCGGCAGGACGTTGTGCCTTACCTCGGCAGGGAGAACAAGCTTCCCAAGCCCAGAAGGAGAGTCAGGCAAGGGGGCTTGGCCAGAGCTCGAATGTAAGGCTTGGCAGGACGTTCGGCCTTACCTCGGCAGGGAGACCAAGCTTCCCAAGCCTAGTAGGGGAGTCAGGCAAGGGGGCTTGGCCCGAGGTCGAGTGTAAGGCTCGGGAGGACGTTCAACCTTACCTCGGCAGGGAGAACAAGCTTCCCAAGCCCAGAAGGAGAGTCAGGCAAGGGGGCTTGGCCGGAGTTCGAGTGTAAGGCTTGGCAGGACGTTCGGCCTTACCTCGGCAGGGAGACCAAGCTTCCCAAGCCTAGCAGGCGTGTCAGGCAAGGGGGCTTTGCCGGAGTTCGAGTGTAAGGCTCGGCAGGACGTTCGGCCTGACCTCGGCAGGGAGACCAAGCTTCCCAAGCCTAGTAGGCTCAGGCAAGGGGGCTTGGCCAGAGTTCGAGTGTAAGACTCGGCAGGACGTTCGACCTTACCTCGGCAGGGAGACCAAGCTTCCCAAGCCTAGTAGGAGAGTCAGGAAAGGGGGCTTGGCGGGAGTTCGAGTGTAAGGCTTGGCAGGACGTTCGGCCTTACCTCGGCAGGGAGACTAAGCTTCCCAAGCGTAGTAGGAGAGTCAGGCAAGGGGGCTTGGCCGGACTATGAGTGTAAGTCTCGGCAGGACGTTCGACCTTACCTCGGCAGGGAGACCAAGCTTCCCAAGCCTAGTAGGAGAGTCAGGCAAGGGGGCTTGGCCGGAGTTCGAGTGTAAGGCTTGGCAGGACGTTCGGCCTTACCTCGGCAGGGAGACCAAGCTTCCCAAGCCTAGCAGGAGAGTCAGGCAAAGGAAGCTTGGCCGGAGTTCGAGTGTAAGTCTCGACAGGACGTTCGACGTTACCTCGGCAGGGAGACCCAGCTTCCCGAGCCTTGTAGGCTCAGGCAAGGGGGCTGGGCCAGAGTTCGAGTGTAAGACTCGGCAGGACGTTTGACCTTACCTCGTCAGGGAGACCAAGCTTCCCAAGCCTAGTAGGGGCAGGCAAGGGGGCTTGGCCGGAGTTCGAGTGTAAGGCTCGGCAGGACGTTCGACCTTACGTCGGCAGGGAGACGAAGCTTCCCAAGCCTACTAGGCTCAGGCAAGGGGGCTTGGCCAGAGTTCGAGTGTAAGACTCGGCAGGACGTTCGACCTTACTTCGGCAGGGAGACCAAGCTTCCCAAGCCGAGTAGGAGAGTCAGGCAAGGGGGCTTGGCCGGAGTTCGAGTGTAAGGCTTGGCAGGACGTTCGGCCTTACCTCGCCAGGGAGACCAAGCTTCCCAAGCCTAGCAGGAGAGTTAGGCAAGGAAGCTTGGCCGGAGTTCGAGTGTAAGGCTTGGCAGGACGTTCGACCTTACCTCCGCAGGGAGACCAAGCTTCCCAAGCCTACTAGGCTCAGGCAAGGGGTCTTGGCCAGAGTTCGAGCGTAAGACTCAGCAGGACGTTCGACCTTACTTCGGCAGGGAGACCAAGCTTCCCAAGCCTACTAGGGTCAGGCAAGGGGGCTTGGCCGGAGTTCGAGTGTAAGACTCGGCAGGACGTTCGAACTTACCTCGGCAGGGAGACCAAGCTTCCCAAGCCTAGTAGGAGAGTCAGGCAAGGGGGCTTGGCCGGACTTTGAGTGTAAGTCTCGGCAGGACGTTCGACCTTACCTCGGCAGGGAGACCAAGCTTCCCAAGCCTAGTAGGAGAGTCAGGCAAGGGGGCTTGGCCAGAGTTCGAGTGTAAGACTCGGCAGGACGTTCGGCCTTACCTCGCCAGGGAGACCAAGCTTCCCAAGCCTAGTAGGCTCAGGCAAGGGGGCTTGGCCAGAGTTCGAGTGTAAGACTCGGCAGGACGTTCGACCTTACCTCGGCAGGGAGACCAAGCTTCCCGAGCCTAGTAGGGCCAGGCAAGGGGGCTTGGCCAGAGTTCGAGTGTAAGGCTCGGCAGGACGTTTGACCTTACCTCGTCAGGGAGACCAAGCTTCCCAAGCCTAATAGGCTCCGGCAAGGGGGCTTGGCCGGAGTTCGAGTGTAAGGCTTGGCAGGACGTTCGGCCTTACCTCGGCAGGGAGACCAAGCTTCCCAAGCCTAGCAGGCTTGTCAGGCAAGGGGTCTTTGCCGGAGTTCGAGTGTAAGGCTCGGCCGGACGTTCGGCCTTACCTCGCCAGGGAGACCAAGCTTCCCAAGCCTACTAGGCTCAGGCAAGGGGGCTTGGACGGAGTTCGAGTGTAAGGCTCGGCAGGACGTTCGACCTTACCTCGGCAGGGAGACCAAGCTTCCCAAGCCTACTAGGCTCAGGCAAGGGGGCTTGGCCGGAGTTCGAGTGTAAGACTCGGCAGGACGTTCGACCTTACCTCGGCAGGGAGACCAAGCTTACCAAGCCTACTAGGCTCAAGCAAGGGGGCTTGGCCAGAGTTCCAGTGTAAGGCTCGGCAGGACGTTCGACCTTACCTCAGGAGGGAGACCAAGCATCCCAAGCCGAGTAGGAGAGTCAGGCAAGGGGGCTTGGCTGGAGTTCGAGTGTAAGGCTCGGCAGGATGTTCGACCTCACCTCGGCAGGGAGACCAAGCTTCCCTAGTCTAGTAGGAAAGTCAGGCAATGGGGGCTTGGACGGAGTTCGAGTGTAAGGCTCGGCATGATGTTCGGCCTTACCTCAGCAGGGAGACCAAGCTTCCCAAGCCTAGTAGGAGAGTCAGGCAAGGGGGCTTGGCCGGAGTTCGAGTGTAAGGCTTGGGAGGACCTTCGACCTTACCTCGGCAGGGAGACCAAGCTTCCCAAGCCTACTAGGGTGAGGCAAGGGGGCTTGGCCGAGCTGGAGTGTAAGGCTCGGCAGGACGTTCTGCCTTACCTCGGCAGGGAGACCAAGCTTCCCACGCCTAGTAGGAGAGTCAGGCAAGGGGGCTTGGCCGGACTTTGAGTGTAAGTCTCGGCAGGACGTTCGACCTTACCTCGGCAGGGAGACCAAGCTTCCCAAGCCTAGTAGGAGAGTCAGGCAAGGGGGCTTGGCCGGAGTTCGAGTGTAAGGCTTGGCAGGACGTTCGGCCTTACCTCGGCAGGGAGACCAAGCTTCCCAAGCCTAGCAGGAGAGTCAGGCAAGGAAGCGGGGCCGGAGTTCGAGTGTAAGGCTTGACAGGACGTTCGACCTTACCTCGGCAGGGAGACCAAGCTTCCCGAGCCTAGTAGGCTCAGGCAAGGGGGCTTGGCCAGAGTTCGAGTGTAAGGCTCGGCAGGACGTTTGACCTTACCTCGTCAGGGAGACCAAGGTTCCCAAGCCTAGTAGGAGAGTCAGGCAAGGGGGCTTGGCTGGAGTTCGAGTGTAAGGCTCGGCAGGACGTTCGACCTTACCTCGGCAGGGAGACCAAGGTTCCCAAGCCTAGTAGGAGAGTCAGGCAAGGGGGCTTGGCTGGAGTTCGAGTGTAAGGCTCGGCAGGATGTTCGACCTTACCTCGGCAGGGAGACCAAGCTTCCAAAGCCTAGTAGGGGCAGGCAAGGGGGCTCGGCCGGAGTTCGAGTGAAAGTCTCGGCAGGACGTTCGGCCTTACCTCGGCAGGGAGACCAAGCTTCCCTAGTCTAGTAGGAAAGTCAGGCAAGGGGGCTTGGACGGAGTTCGAGTGTAAGGCTCGGCATGATGTTCGACCTTACCTCAGCAGGGAGACCAAGCTTCCCAAGCCTAGCAGGAGAGTCAGGCAAGGAAGCGTGGCCGGAGTTCGAGTGTAAGGCTCGGCAGGACGTTCGACCTTACCTCAGCAGGGAGACCAAGCTTCCCAAGCGTAGTAGGAGAGTCAGGCAAGGGGGCTTGGCCTTAGTTTGAGTGTAAGGCTCGGCAGGACGTTCGACCTTACCTCGGCAGGGAGACCAAGCGTCCCAAGCCTACTAGGCTCAGGCAAGGGGGCTTGGCCAGAGTTCGAGTGTAAGGCGCGGCAGGATGTTCGACCTTACCTCGGCAGGGAGACCAAGCTTCCCAAGCCCAGTAGGAGAGTCAGGCAAGGGGGCTTGGCCTTAGTTCGAGTGTAAGGCTCGGCAGGACGTTCGACCTTGCCTCGGCAGGGAGAACAAGCTTCCCAAGCCCAGAAGGAGAGTCAGGCAAGGGGGCTTGGCCGGAGTTCGAGTGTAAGGCTTGGCAGGACGTTCGGCCTGACCTCGGCAGGGGGACCAAGCTTCCCAAGCCTACTAGGCTCAGGCAAGGGGACTTGGCCAGAGTTCGTGTGTAAGACTCGGCAGGACGTTCGACCTTACTTCGGCAGGGAGACCAAGCTTCCCAAGCCTACTAGGCGCAGGCAAGGAGGCCTGGCCGAAGTTCGAGTGTAAGACTCGGCAGGACGTTCGAACTTACCTCAGCAGGGAGACCAAGCTTCCCAAGGCTACTAGGCTCAGGCAAGGGGGCTTGGCCAGAGTTCGAGTGTAAGGCTCGGCAGGACGTTCGACCTTACCTCAGCAGGGAGACCAAGCTTCCCAAGCCTAGTAGGAGAGTCAGGCAAGGGGGCTTGGCCTTAGTTTGAGCGTAAGGCTCGGCAGGACGTTCGACCTTACCTCGGCAGGGAGACCAAGCTTCCCAAGCCCAGAAGGACAGTCAGGCAAGGGGGCTTGGCCGGAGTTCGAGTGTAAGGCTTGGCAGGACGTTCGGCCTTACCTCGGCAGGGAGAACAAGCCTCCCAAGCCTAGCAGGAGAGTCAGGCAAGGGGGCTTGGCTGGAGTTCGAGTGTACGTCTTGGCAGGACATTCGGCCTGACCTCGGCAGGGAGGCCAATCTTCCCAAGCCTAGCAGGAGAGTGAGGCAAGGGAACTTGGCCTTAGTTTGAGTGTAAGGCTCGGCAGGACGTTCGACCTTACCTCGGCAGGGAGACCAAGCTTCCCAAGCCCAGAAGGACAGTCAGGCAAGGGGGCTTGGCCCGAGTTCGAGTGTAAGGCTTGGCAGGACGTTCGGCCTGACCTCGGCAGGGAGACCAAGCTTCCCAAGCCTAGCAGGAGAGTCAGGCAAGGGGGCTTGGCTGGAGTTCCAGTGTAAGGCTTGGCAGGACGTTCGGCCTGACCTCGGCAGGGAGACCAAGCTTCCCAAGCCTAGCAGGAGAGTCAGGCAAGGGAGCTTGGCCGGAGTTCGAGTGTAAGGCTCGGCAGGACGTTCGACCTTACCTCGGCAGGGAGACCAAGCTTCCCGAGGCTAATAGGCTCAGGCAAGGGGCCATGGCCAGAGTTCGAGTGTAAGGCTCGGCAGGATGTTCGACCTTACCTCGGCAGGGAGACCAAGCTTCCCAAGCCTAGTAGGGGAGTCAGGCAAGGGGGCTTGGCCCGAGTTCGAGTGTAAGGCTCGGGAGGACGTTCAACCTTACCTCGGCAGGGAGAACAAGCTTCCCAAGCCCAGAAGGAGAGTCAGGCAAGGGGGCTTGGCCGGAGTTCGAGTGTAAGGCTTGGCAGGACGTTCGGCCTTACCTCGGCAGGGAGGCCAAGCTTCCCAAGCCTAGCAGGCGTGTCAGGCAAGGGGGCTTTGCCGGAGTTCGAGTGTAAGGCTCGGCAGGACGTTCGGCCTGACCTCGGCAGGGAGACCAAGCTTCCCAAGCCTAGTAGGCTCAGGCAAGGGGGCTTGGCCAGAGTTCGAGTGTAAGACTCGGCAGGACGTTCGACCTTACCTCGGCAGGGAGACCAAGCTTCCCAAGCCTAGTAGGAGAGTCAGGAAAGGGGGCTTGGCGGGAGTTCGAGTGTAAGGCTTGGCAGGACGTTCGGCCTTACCTCGGCAGGGAGACTAAGCTTCCCAAGCGTAGTAGGAGAGTCAGGCAAGGGGGCTTGGCCGGACTATGAGTGTAAGTCTCGGCAGGACGTTCGACCTTACCTCGGCAGGGAGACCAAGCTTCCCAAGCCTAGTAGGAGAGTCAGGCAAGGGGGCTTGGCCGGAGTTCGAGTGTAAGGCTTGGCAGGACGTTCGGCCTTACCTCGGCAGGGAGACCAAGCTTCCCAAGCCTAGCAGGAGAGTCAGGCAAAGGAAGCTTGGCCGGAGTTCGAGTGTAAGGCTCGACAGGACGTTCGACGTTACCTCGGCAGGGAGACCCAGCTTCCCGAGCCTAGTAGGCTCAGGCAAGGGGGCTTGGCCAGAGTTCGAGTGTAAGGCTCGGCAGGACGTTTGACCTTACCTCGTCAGGGAGACCAAGCTTCCCAAGCCTAGTAGGGGCAGGCAAGGGGGTATGGCCGGAGTTCGAGTGTAAGGCTCGGCAGGACGTTTGACCTTACCTCGGCAGGGAGACCAAGCTTCCCAAGCCTAGTAGGAGAGTCAGGCAAGGGGGCTTGGCCGGAGTTCGAGTGTAAGGCTCGGCAGGACGTTCGACCTTACGTCGGCAGGGAGACGAAGCTTCCCAAGCCTACTAGGCTCAGGCAAGGGGGCTTGGCCAGAGTTCGAGTGTAAGGCTTGGCAGGACATTCGGCCTGACCTCGGCAGGGAGACCAAGCTTCCCAAGCCTACTAGGCTCAGGCAAGAAGGCTTGGCCAGAGTTCGAGTGTAAGGCGCGGCAGGACGTTTGACCTTACCTCGTCAGGGAGACCAAGCTTCCCAAGCCTAGTAGGGGCAGGCAAGGGGGCTTTGCCGGAGTTCGAGTGTAAGGCTCGGCAGGACGTTTGACCTTACCTCGGCAGGGAGACCAAGTTTCCCAAGCCTAGTAGGAGAGTCAGGCAAGGGGGCTTGGCCGGAGTTCGAGTGTAAGGCTTGGCAGGACGTTCGGCCTTACCTCGGAAGGGAGACCAAGCTTCCCAAGCCTAGAAGGCGTGTCAGGCGAGGGGGCTTTGCCGGAGTTCGAGTGTAAGGCTCGGCAGGACGTTGGGCCTTACCTCGGCAGGGAGACCAAGCTTCCCAAGCCTAGCAGGCGTGTCAGGCAAGGGGGCTTGGCCAGAGTTCGAGTGTAAGACTCGGCAGGACGTTCGACCTTACCTCGGCAGGGAGACCAAGCTTCCCAAGCCTACTAGGCTCAGGCAAGGGGGCTTGGCCAGAGTTCGAGTGTAAGGGTCGGCAGGATGTTCGACCTTACCTCGGCAGGGAGACCAAGCTTCCCAAGCCTAGTAGGATAGTCAGGCAAGGGGGCTTGGCCGGAGTTCGAGTGTAAGGCTCGGCAGGACGTTCGACCTTACCTCGGCAGGGAGAACAAGCTTCCAAAGCCCAGAAGGAGAGTCAGGCAAGGGGGCTTGGCCGGAGTTCGAGTGTAAGGCTTGGCAGGACGTTCGGCCTTACCTCGACAGGGAGACCAAGCTTCCCAAGCCTAGCAGGAGAGTCAGGCAAGGAAGCTTGGCCGGAGTTCGAGTGTAAGGCTCGACAGGACCTTCAACCTTACCTCGGCAGGGAGACCAAGCTTCCCGAGCCTAGTAGACTCAGGCACGGGGGCTTGGCCAGACTTCGAGTGTAAGGCTCGGCAGGACGTTTGACCTTACCTCGTCAGGGAGACCAAGCTTCCCAAGCCTAGTAGGGGCAGGCAAGGGGGCTTGGCCGCAGTTCGAGTGTAAGGTTCGGCAGGACGTTTGACCTTACCTCGGCAGGGAGACCAAGCTTCCCAAGCCTAGTAGGAGAGTCAGGCAAGGGGGCTTGGCCGGAGTTCGAGTGTAAGGCTGGGCAGGACGTTCGGCCTTACCTCGGCAGGGAGACCAAGCTTCCCAAGCCTAGCAGGAGAGTCAGGCAAGGGGGCTTGGCTGGAGTTCGAGTGTAAGGCTCGGCAGGACTTTCGACCTTACGTCGGCAGGGAGACGAAGCTTCCCATGCCTACTAGGCTCAGGCAAGGGGGCTTGGCCAGAGTTCGAGTGTAAGACTCGGCAGGACGTTCGACCTTACCTCGGCAGGGAGACCAAGCTTCCCAAGCCTAGTAGGGGAGTCAGGCAAGGGGGCTTGGCCCGAGTTCGAGTGTAAGGCTCGGCAGGACGTTCAACCTTACCTCGGCAGGGAGAACAAGCTTCCCAAGCCCAGAAGGAGAGTCAGGCAAAGGGGCTTGGCGGGAGTTCGAGTGTAAGGCTTGGCAGGACGTTCAACCTTACCTCGGCAGGGAGAACAAGCTTCCCAAGCCTACTAGGCTCAGGCAAGGGGGCTTGGCCCGAGTTCGAGTGTAAGGCTCGGCAGGACGTTCAACCTTACCTCGGCAGGGAGAACAAGCTTCCCAAGCCCAGAAGGAGAGTCAGGCAAGGGGGATTGGCCGGAGTTCGAGTGTAAGGCTTGGCAGGACGTTCGGCCTGACCTCGGAAGGGAGACCAAGCTTCCCAAGCCTACTAGGCTCAGGCAAGGGGGCTTGGCCAGAGTTCGAGTGTAAGACTCGGCAGGACGTTCGACCTTACTTCGGCAGGGAGACCAAGCTTCTCAAGCCTACTAGGCTCAGGCAAGGGGGCTTGGCCGGAGTTCGAGTGTAAGGCTTGGCAGGACGTTCGACCTTACGTCGGCAGGGAGACGAAGCTTCCCATGCCTACTAGGCTCAGGCAAGGGGGCTTGGCCAGAGTTCGAGTGTAAGACTCGGCAGGACGTTCGACCTTACCTCGGCAGGGAGACCAAGCTTCCCAAGCCTAGTAGGGGAGTCAGGCAAGGGGGCTTGGCCCGAGTTCGAGTGTAAGGCTCGGCAGGACGTTCGACCTTACCTCGGCAGGGAGACCAAGCTTCCCAAGCCTAGTAGGAGAGTCAGGCAAGGGGGCTTGGCCCGAGTTCGAGTGTAAGGCTCGGGAGGACGTTCAACCTTACCTCGGCAGGGAGAACAAGCTTCCAAAGCCCAGAAGGAGAGTCAGGCAAGGGGGCTTGGCCGGAGTTCGAGTGTAAGGCTTGGCAGGACGTTCGGCCTTACCTCGGCAGGGAGACCAAGCTTCCCAAGCCTAGCAGGCGTGTCAGGCAAGGGGGCTTGGCCAGACTTCGAGTGTAAGGTTCGGCAGGACGTTTGACCTTACCTCGGCAGGGAGACCAAGCTTCCCAAGCCTAGTAGGAGAGTCAGGCAAGGGGGCTTGGCCGGAGTTCGAGTGTAAGGCTCGGCAGGACGTTCGGCCTTACCTCGGCAGGGAGACCAAGCTTCCCAAGCCTAGCAGGTGAGTCAGGCAAGGGGGCTTGGCCGGAGTTCGAGTGTAAGACTCGGCAGGACGTTCTGCCTTACCTCGGCAGGGAGATCAAGCTTCCCAAGCCTAGTAGGAGAGTCAGGCAAGGGGGCTTGGCCGGAGTTCGAGGGTAAGGCTCGGCAGGACGTTCGACCTTACGTCGGCAGGGAGACGAAGCTTCCCAAGCCTACTAGGCTCAGGCAAGGGGGCTTGGCCAGAGTTCGAGTGTAAGACTCGGCAGGACGTTCGACCTTACCTCGGCAGGGAGACCAAGCTTCCCAAGCCTACTAGGCTCAGGCAAGGGGGCTTGGCCCGAGTTCGAGTGTAAGGCTCGGCAGGACGTTCAACCTTACCTCGGCAGGGAGAACAAGCTTCCCAAGCCCAGAAGGAGAGTCAGGCAAAGGGGATTGGCCGGAGTTGGAGTGTAAGGCTTGGCAGGACGTTCGGCCTTACCTCGGCAGGGAGACCAAGCTTCCCAAGCCTAGCAGGCGTGTCAGGCGAGGGGGCTTTGCCGGAGTTCGAGTGTAAGGCTCGGCAGGACGTTCGACCTTACCTCGGCAGGGAGACCAAGCTTCCCAAGCCTAGTAGGAGTGTCAGGCAAGGGGGCTTGGCCCGAGTTCGAGTGTAAGGCTCGGGAGGACGTTCAACCTTACCTCGGCAGGGAGAACAAGCTTCCAAAGCCCAGAAGGAGAGTCAGGCAAGGGGGCTTGGCCGGAGTTCGAGTGTAAGGCTTGGCAGGACGTTCGGCCTTACCTCGGCAGGGAGACCAAGCTTCCCAAGCCTAGCAGGCGTGTCAGGCAAGGGGGCTTTGCCGGAGTTCGAGTGTAAGGCTCGGCAGGACGTTCAACCTTACCTCGGCAGGGAGACCAAGCTTCCCAAGCCTAGTAGGCTCAGGCAAGGGGGCTTGGCCAGAGTTCGAGTGTAAGACTCGGCAGGACGTTCGACCTTACCTCGGCAGGGAGACCAAGCTTCCCAAGCCTAGTAGGGGAGTCAGGCAAGGGGGCTTGGCCCGAGTTCGAGTGTAAGGCTCGGCAGGACGTTCAACCTTACCTCGGCAGGGAGAACAAGCTTCCCAAGCCCAGAAGGAGAGTCAGGCAAAGGGGCTTGGCGGGAGTTCGAGTGTAAGGCTTGGCAGGACGTTCGGCCTTACCTCGGCAGGGAGACCAAGCTTCCCAAGCGTAGTAGGAGAGTCAGGCAAGGGGGCTTGGCCGGACTTTGAGTGTAAGTCTCGGCAGGACGTTCGACCTTACCTCGGCAGTGAGACCAAGCTTCCCAAGCCTAGTCGGAGAGTCAGGCAAGGGGGCTTGGCCGGAGTTCGAGTGTAAGGCTTGGCAGGACGTTCGGCCTTACCTCGGCAGGGAGAACAAGCTTCCCAAGCCTAGCAGGAGAGTCAGGCAAGGAAGCTTGGCCGGAGTTCGAGTGTAAGGCTCGACAGGACGTTCGACCTTACCTCCGCAGGGAGACCAAGCTTCCCGAGCCTAGTAGACTCAGGCACGGGGGCTTGGCCAGACTTCGAGTGTAAGGCTCGGCAGGACGTTTGACCTTACCTCGTCAGGGAGACCAAGCTTCCCAAGCCTAGCAGGGGCAGGCAAGGGGGCTTGGCCGCAGTTCGAGTGTAAGGTTCGGCAGGACGTTTGACCTTACCTCGGCAGGGAGACCAAGCTTCCCAAGCCTAGTAGGAGAGTCAGGCAAGGGGTTTTGGACGGAGTTCGAGTGTAAGGCTCGGCAGGACGTTCGGCCTTACCTCGGCAGGGAGACCAAGCTTCCCAAGCCTAGCAGGAGAGTCAGGCAAGGGGGCTTGGCCGGAGTTCGAGTGTAAGACTCGGGAGGACGTTCGAACTTACCTCAGCAGGGAGATCAAGCTTCCCAAGCCTAGTAGGAGAGTCAGGCAAGGGGGCTTGGCCGGAGTTCGAGTGTAAGGCTCGGCAGGACGTTCGACCTTACCTCGGCAGGGAGACGAAGCTTCCCAAGCCTACTAGGCTCAGGCAAGGGGGCTTGGCCAGAGTTCTAGTGTAAGACTCGGCAGGACGTTCGACCTTACCTCGGCAGGGAGACCAAGCTTCCCAAGCCTACTAGGCTCAGGCAAGGGGGCTTGGCCCGAGTTCAAGTGTAAGGCTCGGCAGGACGTTCAACCTTACCTCGGCAGGGAGAAAAAGCTTCCCAAACCCAGAAGGAGAGTCAGGCAAGGGGGATTGGCCGGAGTTCGAGTGTAAGGCTCGACAGGACGTTCGACCTTACCTCGGCAGGGAGACCAAGCTTCCCGAGCCTAGTAGGCTCAGGCAAGGGGGCTTGGCCAGACTTCGAGTGTAAGGATCGGCAGGACGTTTGACCTTACCTCGTCAGGGAGACCAAGCTTCCCAAGCCTAGCAGGGGCAGGCAAGGGGGCTTGGCCGGAGTTCGAGTGTAAGGTTCGGCAGGACGTTTGACCTTACGTCGGCAGGGAGACCAAGCTTCCCAAGCCTAGTAGGAGAGTCAGGCAAGGGGGCTTGGCCGGAGTTCGAGTGTAAGGCTCGGCAGGACGTTCGGCCTTACCTCGGCAGGGAGACCAAGCTTCCCAAGCCTAGCAGGAGAGTCAGGCAAGGGGGCTTGGCCGGAGTTCGAGTGTAAGACTCGGCAGGACGTTCTGCCTTACCTCGGCAGGGAGATCAAGCTTCCCAAGCCTAGTAGGAGAGTCAGGCAAGGGGGCTTGGCCGGAGTTCGAGGGTAAGGCTCGGCAGGACGTTCGACCTTACCTCGGCAGGGAGACGAAGCTTCCCAAGCCTACTAGGCTCAACCAAGGGGGCTTGGCCGGAGTTCGAGTGTAAGACTCGGCAGGACGTTCGACCTTACCTCGGCAGGGAGACCAAGCTTCCCAAGCCTACTAGGCTCAGGCAAGGGGGCTTGGCCCGAGTTCGAGTGTAAGGCTCGGCAGGACGTTCAACCTTACCTCGGCAGGGAGAACAAGCTTCCCAAGCCCAGAAGGAGAGTCAGGCAAGGGGGATTGGCCGGAGTTCGAGTGTAAGGCTTGGCAGGACGTTCGGCCTGACCTCGGAAGGGAGACCAAGCTTCCCAAGCCTACTAGGCTCAGGCAAGGGGGCTTGGCCAGAGTTCGAGTGTAAGACTCGGCAGGACGTTCGACCTTACTTCGGCAGGGAGACCAAGCTTCCCAAGCCTACTAGGCTCAGGCAGGGGGCTTGGCCGGAGTTCGAGTGTAAGGCTTGGCAGGACGTTCGACCTTACGTCGGCAGGGAGACGAAGCTTCCCATGCCTACTAGGCTCAGGCAAGGGGGCTTGGCCAGAGTTCGAGTGTAAGACTCGGCAGGACGTTCGACCTTACCTCGGCAGGGAGACCAAGCTTCCCAAGCCTAGTAGGGGAGTCAGGCAAGGGGGCTTGGCCCGAGTTCGAGTGTAAGGCTCGGCAGGACGTTCAACCTTACCTCAGCAGGGAGAACAAGCTTCCCAAGCCCAGAAGGAGAGTCAGGCAAAGGGGATTGGCCGGAGTTCGAGTGTAAGGCTTGGCAGGACTTTCGGCCTTACCGCGGCAGGGAGACCAAGCTTCCCAAGCCTAGCAGGCGTGTCAGGCGAGGGGGCTTTGCCTGAGTTCGAGTGTAAGGCTCGGCAGGACGTTCGACCTTACCTCGGCAGGGAGACCAAGCTTCCCAAGCCTAGTAGGAGAGTCAGGCAAGGGGGCTTGGCCCGAGTTCGAGTGTAAGGCTCGGGAGGACGTTCAACCTTACCTCGGCAGGGAGAACAAGCTTCCAAAGCCCAGAAGGAGAGTCAGGCAAGGGGGCTTGGCCGGAGTTCGAGTGTAAGGCTCGGCAGGACGTTCGGCCTTACCTCGGCAGGGAGACCAAGCTTCCCAAGCCTAGCAGGCGTGTCAGGCAAGGGGGCTTTGCCGGAGTTCGAGTGTAAGGCTCGGCAGGACATTCAACCTTACCTCGGCAGGGAGACCAAGCTCCCCAAGCCTAGTAGGCTCAGGCAAGGGGGCTTGGCCAGAGTTCGAGTGTAAGACTCGGCAGGACGTTCGACCTTACCTCGGCAGGGAGACCAAGCTTCCCAAGCCTAGTAGGAGAGTCAGGCAAGGGGGCTTGGCACGAGTTCGAGTGTAAGGCTCGGCAGGACGTTCAACCTTACCTCGGCAGGGAGAACAAGCTTCCAAAGCCCAGAAGGAGAGTCAGGCAAGGGGGATTGGCCGGAGTTCGAGTGTAAGGCTCGACAGGACGTTCGACCTTACCTCGGCAGGGAGACCAAGCTTCCCGAGCCTAGTAGGCTCAGGCAAGGGGGCTTGGCCAGACTTCGAGTGTAAGGTTCGGCAGGACGTTTGACCTTACCTCGGCAGGGAGACCAAGCTTCCCAAGCCTAGTAGGAGAGTCAGGCAAGGGGGCTTGGCCGGAGTTCGAGTGTAAGGCTCGGCAGGACGTTCGGCCTTACCTCGGCAGGGAGACCAAGCTTCCCAAGCCTAGCAGGTGAGTCAGGCAAGGGGGCTTGGCCGGAGTTCGAGTGTAAGACTCGGCAGGACGTTCTGCCTTACCTCGGCAGGGAGATCAAGCTTCCCAAGCCTAGTAGGAGAGTCAGGCAAGGGGGCTTGGCCGTAGTTCGAGGGTAAGGCTCGGCAGGACGTTCGACCTTACGTCGGCAGGGAGACGAAGCTTCCCAAGCCTACTAGGCTCAGGCAAGGGGGCTTGGCCAGAGTTCGAGTGTAAGACTCGGCAGGACGTTCGACCTTACCTCGGCAGGGAGACCAAGCTTCCCAAGCCTACTAGGCTCAGGCAAGGGGGCTTGGCCCGAGTTCGAGTGTAAGGCTCGGCAGGACGTTCAACCTTACCTCGGCAGGGAGAACAAGCTTCCCAAGCCCAGAAGGAGAGTCAGGCAAGGGGTACTGGCCGGAGTTCGAGTGTAAGGCTTGGCAGGACGTTCGGCCTGACCTCGGAAGGGAGACCAAGCTTCCCAAGCCTACTAGGCTCAGGCAAGGGGGCTTGGCCAGAGTTCGAGTGTAAGACTCGGCAGGACGTTCGACCTTACTTCGGCAGGGAGACCAAGTTTCCCAAGCCTACTAGGCTCAGGCAAGGGGGCTTGGCCGGAGTTCGAGTGTAAGGCTCGGGAGGACGTTCGACCTTACGTCGGCAGGGAGACGAAGCTTCCCATGCCTACTAGGCTCAGGCAAGGGGACTTGGCCAGAGTTCGAGTGTAAGACTCGGCAGGACGTTCGACCTTACCTCGGCAGGGAGACCAAGCTTCCCAAGCCTAGTAGGGGAGTCAGGCAAGGGGGCTTGGCACGAGTTCGAGTGTAAGGCTCGGCAGGACGTTCAACCTTACCTCGGCAGGGAGAACAAGCTTCCCAAGCCCAGAAGGAGAGTCAGGCAAAGGGGATTGGCCGGAGTTCGAGTGTAAGGCTTGGCAGGACGTTCGGCCTTACCTCGGCAGGGAGACCAAGCTTCCCAAGCCTAGCAGGCGTGTCAGGCGAGGGGGCTTTGCCGGAGTTCGAGTGTAAGGCTCGGCAGGACGTTCGACCTTACCTCGGCAGGGAGACCAAGCTTCCCAAGCCTAGTAGGGGAGTCAGGCAAGGGGGCTTGGCCCGAGTTCGAGTGTAAGGCTCGGCAGGACGTTCAACCTTACCTCGGCAGGGAGAACAAGCTTCCCAAGCCCAGAAGGAGAGTCAGGCAAAGGGGCTTGGCGGGAGTTCGAGTGTAAGGCTTGGCAGGACGTTCGGCCTTACCTCGGCAGGGAGACCAAGCTTCCCAAGCGTAGTAGGAGAGTCAGGCAAGGGGGCTTGGCCGGACTTTGAGTGTAAGTCTCGGCAGGACGTTCGACCTTACCTCGGCAGTGAGACCAAGCTTCCCAAGCCCAGAAGGAGAGTCAGGCAAGGGGGCTTGGCCGGAGTTCGAGTGTAAGGCTTGGCAGGACGTTCGGCCTTACCTCGGCAGGGAGAACAAGCTTCCCAAGCCTAGCAGGAGAGTCAGGCAAGGAAGCTTGGCCGGAGTTCGAGTGTAAGGCTCGACAGGACGTTCGACCTTACCTCGGCAGGGAGACCAAGCTTCCCGAGCCTAGTAGACTCAGGCACGGGGGCTTGGCCAGACTTCGAGTGTAAGGCTCGGCAGGACGTTTGACCTTACCTCGTCAGGGAGACCAAGCTTCCCAAGCCTAGTAGGGGCAGGCAAGGGGGCTTGGCCGCAGTTCGAGTGTAAGGTTCGGCAGGACGTTTGACCTTACCTCGGCAGGGAGACCAAGCTTCCCAAGCCTAGTAGGAGAGTCAGGCAAGGGGTTTTGGACGGAGTTCGAGTGTAAGGCTCGGCAGGACGTTCGGCCTTACCTCGGCAGGGAGACCAAGCTTCCCAAGCCTAGCAGGAGAGTCAGGCAAGGGGGCTTGGCCGGAGTTCGAGTGTAACACTCGGGAGGACGTTCGAACTTACCTCAGCAGGGAGATCAAGCTTCCCAAGCCTAGTAGGAGAGTCAGGCAAGGGGGCTTGGCCGGAGTTCGAGTGTAAGGCTCGGCAGGACGTTCGACCTTACCTCGGCAGGGAGACGAAGCTTCCCAAGCCTACTAGGCTCAGGCAAGGGGGCTTGGCCAGAGTTCTAGTGTAAGACTCGGCAGGACGTTCGACCTTACCTCGGCAGGGAGACCAAGCTTCCCAAGCCTACTAGGCTCAGGCAAGGGGGCTTGGCCCGAGTTCAAGTGTAAGGCTCGGCAGGACGTTCAACCTTACCTCGGCAGGGAGAAAAAGCTTCCCAAACCCAGAAGGAGAGTCAGGCAAGGGGGATTGGCCGGAGTTCGAGTGTAAGGCTCGACAGGACGTTCGACCTTACCTCGGCAGGGAGACCAAGCTTCCCGAGCCTAGTAGGCTCAGGCAAGGGGGCTTGGCCAGACTTCGAGTGTAAGGATCGGCAGGACGTTTGACCTTACCTCGTCAGGGAGACCAAGCTTCCCAAGCCTAGCAGGGGCAGGCAAGGGGGCTTGGCCGGAGTTCGAGTGTAAGGTTCGGCAGGACGTTTGACCTTACCTCGGCAGGGAGACCAAGCTTCCCAAGCCTAGTAGGAGAGTCAGGCAAGGGGGCTTGGCCGGAGTTCGAGTGTAAGGCTCGGCAGGACGTTCGGCCTTACCTCGGCAGGGAGACCAAGCTTCCCAAGCCTAGCAGGAGAGTCAGGCAAGGGGGCTTGGCCGGAGTTCGAGTGTAAGACTCGGCAGGACGTTCTGCCTTACCTCGGCAGGGAGATCAAGCTTCCCAAGCCTAGTAGGAGAGTCAGGCAAGGGGGCTTGGCCGGAGTTCGAGGGTAAGGCTCGGCAGGACGTTCGACCTTACTTCGGCAGGGAGACGAAGCTTCCCAAGCCTACTAGGCTCAACCAAGGGGGCTTGGCCGGAGTTCGAGTGTAAGACTCGGCAGGACGTTCGACCTTACCTCGGCAGGGAGACCAAGCTTCCCAAGCCTACTAGGCTCAGGCAAGGGGGCTTGGCCCGAGTTCGAGTGTAAGGCTCGGCAGGACGTTCAACCTTACCTCGGCAGGGAGAACAAGCTTCCCAAGCCCAGAAGGAGAGTCAGGCAAGGGGGATTGGCCGGAGTTCGAGTGTAAGGCTTGGCAGGACGTTCGGCCTGACCTCGGAAGGGAGACCAAGCTTCCCAAGCCTACTAGGCTCAGGCAAGGGGGCTTGGCCAGAGTTCGAGTGTAAGACTCGGCAGGACGTTCGACCTTACCTCGGCAGGGAGACCAAGCTTCCCAAGCCTACTAGGCTCAGGCAGGGGGCTTGGCCGGAGTTCGAGTGTAAGGCTTGGCAGGACGTTCGACCTTACGTCGGCAGGGAGACGAAGCTTCCCATGCCTACTAGGCTCAGGCAAGGGGGCTTGGCCAGAGTTCGAGTGTAAGACTCGGCAGGACGTTCGACCTTACCTCGGCAGGGAGACCAAGCTTCCCAAGCCTAGTAGGGGAGTCAGGCAAGGGGGCTTGGCCCGAGTTCGAGTGTAAGGCTCGGCAGGACGTTCAACCTTACCTCAGCAGGGAGAACAAGCTTCCCAAGCCCAGAAGGAGAGTCAGGCAAAGGGGATTGGCCGGAGTTCGAGTGTAAGGCTTGGCAGGACTTTCGGCCTTACCGCGGCAGGGAGACCAAGCTTCCCAAGCCTAGCAGGCGTGTCAGGCGAGGGGGCTTTGCCTGAGTTCGAGTGTAAGGCTCGGCAGGACGTTCGACCTTACCTCGGCAGGGAGACCAAGCTTCCCAAGCCTAGTAGGAGAGTCAGGCAAGGGGGCTTGGCCCGAGTTCGAGTGTAAGGCTCGGGAGGACGTTCAACCTTACCTCGGCAGGGAGAACAAGCTTCCAAAGCCCAGAAGGAGAGTCAGGCAAGGGGGCTTGGCCGGAGTTCGAGTGTAAGGCTCGGCAGGACGTTCGGCCTTACCTCGGCAGGGAGACCAAGCTTCCCAAGCCTAGCAGGCGTGTCAGGCAAGGGGGCTTTGCCGGAGTTCGAGTGTAAGGCTCGGCAGGACATTCAACCTTACCTCGGCAGGGAGACCAAGCTTCCCAAGCCTAGTAGGCTCAGGCAAGGGGGCTTGGCCAGAGTTCGAGTGTAAGACTCGGCAGGACGTTCGACCTTACCTCGGCAGGGAGACCAAGCTTCCCAAGCCTAGTAGGAGAGTCAGGCAAGGGGGCTTGGCACGAGTTCGAGTGTAAGGCTCGGCAGGACGTTCAACCTTAGCTCGGCAGGGAGAACAAGCTTCCCAAGCCCAGAAGGAGAGTCAGGCAAGGGGGATTGGCCGGAGTTCGAGTGTAAGGCTCGACAGGACGTTCGACCTTACCTCGGCAGGGAGACCAAGCTTCCCGAGCCTAGTAGGCTCAGGCAAGGGGGCTTGGCCAGACTTCGAGTGTAAGGTTCGGCAGGACGTTTGACCTTACCTCGGCAGGGAGACCAAGCTTCCCAAGCCTAGTAGGAGAGTCAGGCAAGGGGGCTTGGCCGGAGTTCGAGTGTAAGGCTCGGCAGGACGTTCGGCCTTACCTCGGCAGGGAGACCAAGCTTCCCAAGCCTAGCAGGTCAGTCAGGCAAGGGGGCTTGGCCGGAGTTCGAGTGTAAGACTCGGCAGGACGTTCTGCCTTACCTCGGCAGGGAGATCAAGCTTCCCAAGCCTAGTAGGAGAGTCAGGCAAGGGGGCTTGGCCGTAGTTCGAGGGTAAGGCTCGGCAGGACGTTCGACCTTACGTCGGCAGGGAGACGAAGCTTCCCAAGCCTACTAGGCTCAGGCAAGGGGGCTTGGCCAGAGTTCGAGTGTAAGACTCGGCAGGACGTTCGACCTTACCTCGGCAGGGAGACCAAGCTTCCCAAGCCTACTAGGCTCAGGCAAGGGGGCTTGGCCCGAGTTCGAGTGTAAGGCTCGGCAGGACGTTCAACCTTACCTCGGCAGGGAGAACAAGCTTCCCAAGCCCAGAAGGAGAGTCAGGCAAGGGGTACTGGCCGGAGTTCGAGTGTAAGGCTTGGCAGGACGTTCGGCCTGACCTCGGAAGGGAGACCAAGCTTCCCAAGCCTACTAGGCTCAGGCAAGGGGGCTTGGCCAGAGTTCGAGTGTAAGACTCGGCAGGACGTTCGACCTTACTTCGGCAGGGAGACCAAGTTTCCCAAGCCTACTAGGCTCAGGCAAGGGGGCTTGGCCGGAGTTCGAGTGTAAGGCTCGGCAGGACGTTCGACCTTACGTCGGCAGGGAGACGAAGCTTCCCATGCCTACTAGGCTCAGGCAAGGGGACTTGGCCAGAGTTCGAGTGTAAGACTCGGCAGGACGTTCGACCTTACCTCGGCAGGGAGACCAAGCTTCCCAAGCCTAGTAGGGGAGTCAGGCAAGGGGGCTTGGCACGAGTTCGAGTGTAAGGCTCGGCAGGACGTTCAACCTTACCTCGGCAGGGAGAACAAGCTTCCCAAGCCCAGAAGGAGAGTCAGGCAAAGGGGATTGGCCGGAGTTCGAGTGTAAGGCTTGGCAGGACGTTCGGCCTTACCTCGGCAGGGAGACCAAGCTTCCCAAGCCTAGCAGGCGTGTCAGGCGAGGGGGCTTTGCCGGAGTTCGAGTGTAAGGCTCGGCAGGACGTTCGACCTTACCTCGGCAGGGAGACCAAGCTTCCCAAGCCTAGTAGGAGTGTCAGGCAAGGGGGCTTGGCCCGAGTTCGAGTGTAAGGCTCGGGAGGACGTTCAACCTTACCTCGGCAGGGAGAACAAGCTTCCAAAGCCCAGAAGGAGAGTCAGGCAAGGGGGCTTGGCCGGAGTTCGAGTGTAAGGCTTGGCAGGACGTTCGGCCTTACCTCGGCAGGGAGACCAAGCTTCCCAAGCCTAGCAGGCGTGTCAGGCAAGGGGGCTTTGCCGGAGTTCGAGTGTAAGGCTCGGCAGGACGTTCAACCTTACCTCGGCAGGGAGACCAAGCTTCCCAAGCCTAGTAGGCTCAGGCAAGGGGGCTTGGCCAGAGTTCGAGTGTAAGACTCGGCAGGACGTTCGACCTTACCTCGGCAGGGAGACCAAGCTTCCCAAGCCTAGTAGGAGAGTCAGGAAAGGGGGCTTGGCGGGAGTTCGAGTGTAAGGCTCGGCAGGACGTTCGGCCTTACCTTGGCAGGGAGACCAAGCTTCCCAAGCGTAATAGGAGAGTCAGGCAAGGGGGCTTGGCCGGAGTTCGAGTGTAAGTCTCGGCAGGACGTTCGACCTTACCTCGGCAGGGCGATCAAGCTTCCCAAGCCTAGTAGGAGAGTCAGGCAAGGGGGCTTGGCCGGAGTTCGAGTGTAAGGCTCGGCAGGACGTTCGACCTTACCTCGGCAGGGAGACGGAGCTTCCCAAGCCTACTAGGCTCAGGCAAGGGGGCTTGGCCAGAGTTCTAGTGTAAGACTCGGCAGGACGTTCGACCTTACCTCGGCAGGGAGACCAAGCTTCCCAAGCCTACTAGGCTCAGGCAAGAAGGCTTGGCCAGAGTTCGAGTGTAAGGCTCGACAGGACGTTTGACCTTACCTCGTCAGGGAGACCAAGCTTCCCAAGCCTAGTAGGGGCAGGCAAGGGGGCTTGGCCGGAGTTCGAGTGAAAGGCCCGGCAGGTAGTTTGACCTTACCTCGGCAGGGAGACCAAGCTTCCCAAGCCTAGTAGGAGAGTCAGGCAAGGGGGCTTGGCCGGAGTTCGAGTGTAAGGCTCGGCAGGACGTTCGACCTTACGTCGGCAGGGAGACGAAGCTTCCCAAGCCTACTAGGCTCAGGCAAGGGGGCTTGGCCAGAGTTCGAGTGTAAGGCTTGGCAGGACATTCGGCCTGACCTCGGCAGGGAGTCCAAGCTTCCCAAGCCTACTAGGCTCAGGCAAGAAGGCTTGGCCAGAGTTCGAGTGTAAAGCTCGACAGGACGTTTGACCTTATCTCGTCAGGGAGACCAAGCTTCCCAAGCCTAGTAGGGGCAGGCAAGGGGGCTTTGCCGGAGTTCGAGTGTAAGGCTCGGCAGGACGTTTGACCTTACCTCGGCAGGGAGACCAAGCTTCCCAAGCCTAGTAGGAGAGTCAGGCAAGGGGGCTTGGCCGGAGTTCGAGTGTAAGGCTCGGCAGGACGTTCGGCCTTACCTCGGCAGGGAGACCAAGCTTCCCAAGCCTAGCAGGAGAGTCAGGCAAGGGGGCTTGGCCGGAGTTCGAGTGTAAGACTCGGCAGGACGTTCTGCCTTACCTCGGCAGGGCGATCAAGCTTCCCAAGCCTAGTAGGAGAGTCAGGCAAGGGGGCTTGGCCGGAGTTCGAGTGTAAGGCTCGGCAGGAAGTTCGACCTTACCTCGGCAGGGAGACGGAGCTTCCCAAGCCTACTAGGCTCAGGCAAGGGGGCTTGGCCAGAGTTCTAGTGTAAGACTCGGCAGGACGTTCGACCTTACCTCGGCAGGGAGACCAAGCTTCCCAAGCCTACTAGGCTCAGGCAAGGGGGATTGGCCGGAGTTCGAGTGTAAGGCTTGGCAGGACGTTCGGCCTGACCTCGGAAGGGAGACCAAGCTTCCCAAGCCTACTAGGCTCAGGCAAGGGGGCTTGGCCAGAGTTCGAGTGTAAGACTCGGCAGGACGTTCGACCTTACTTCGGCAGGGAGACCAAGCTTCCCAAGCCTACTAGGCTCAGGCAAGGGGGCTTGGCCCGAGTTCGAGTGTAAGGCTCGGCAGGACGTTCAACCTTACCTCGGCAGGGAGAACAAGCTTCCCAAGCCCAGAAGGAGAGTCAGGCAAGGGGGATAGGCCAGAGTTCGAGTGTAAGGCTCGACAGGACTATCGACCTTACCTCGGCAGGGAGACCAAGCTTCCCGAGCCTAGTAGGCTCAGGCAAGGGGGCTTGGCCAGACTTCGAGTGTAAGGCTTGGCAGGACGTTCGGGCTTACCTCGTCAGGGAGACCAAGCTTCCCAAGCCTAGTAGGGGCAGGCAAGGGGGCTTGGCCGGAGTTCGAGTGTAAGGTTCGGCAGGACGTTTGACCTTACCTCGGCAGGGAGACCAAGCTTCCCAAGCCTAGTAGGAGAGTCAGGCAAGGGGGCTTGGCCGGAGTTCGAGTGTAAGGCTCGGCAGGACGTTCGGCCTTACCTCGGCAGGGAGACCAAGCTTCCCAAGCCTAGCAGGAGAGTCAGGCAAGGGGGCTTGGCCGGAGTTCGAGTGTAAGACTCGGCAGGACGTTCTGCCTTACCTCGGCAGGGAGATCAAGCTTCCCAAGCCTAGTAGGAGAGTCAGGCAAGGGGGCTTGGCCGGAGTTCGAGGGTAAGGCTCGGCAGGACGTTCGACCTTACCTCGGCAGGGAGACGAAGCTTCCCAAGCCTTCTAGGCTCAGGCAAGGGGGCTTGGCCAGGGTTCGAGTGTAAGACTCGGCAGGACGTTCGACCTTACCTCGGCAGGGAGACCAAGCTTCCCAAGCCTACTAGGCTCAGGCAAGGGGGCTTGGCCGGAGTTCGAGTGTAAGTCTCGGCAGGACGTTCGACCTTACCTCGGCAGGGAGAACAAGCTTCCCAAGCCCAGAAGGAGAGTCAGGCAAGGGGGATTGGCCGGAGTTTGAGTGTAAGGCTTGGCAGGACGTTCGGCCTGACCTCGGAAGGGAGACGAAGCTTCCCAAGCCTACTAGGCTCAGGCAAGGGGGCTTGGCCAGACTTCGAGTGTAAGACTCGGCAGGACGTTCGACCTTACTTCGGCAGGGATACCAAGCTTCCCAAGCCGAGTAGGAGAGTCAGGCAAGGGGGCTTGGCCGGAGTTCGAGTGTAAGGCTTGGCAGGACGTTCGGCCTTACCTCGCCAGGGAGACCAAGCTTCCCAAGCCTAGCAGGAGAGTCAGGCAAGGAAGCTTGGCCGGAGTTCGAGTGTAAGGCGCGGCAGGACGTTCGACCTCACCTCGGCAGGGGGACCAAGCTTCCCAAGCCTACTAGGCTCAGGCAAGAAGGCTTGGCCAGAGTTCGAGTGTAAGGCTCGACAGGACGTTTGACCTTACCTCGTCAGGGAGACCAGGCTTCCCAAGCCTAGTAGGGGCAGGCAAGGGGGCTTGGCCGGAGTTCGAGTGAAAGGCCCGGCAGGACGTTTGACCTTACCTCGGCAGGGAGACCAAGCTTCCCAAGCCTAGTAGGAGAGTCAGGCAAGGGGGCTTGGCCGGAGTTCGAGTGTAAGGCTCGGCAGGACGTTCGACCTTACGTCGGCAGGGAGACGAAGCTTCCCAAGCCTACTAGGCTCAGGCAAGGGGGCTTGGCCAGAGTTCGAGTGTAAGGCTTGGCAGGACATTCGGCCTGACCTCGGCAGGGAGTCCAAGTTTCCCAAGCCTACTAGGCTCAGGAAAGAAGGCTTGGCCAGAGTTCGAGTGTAAAGCTCGACAGGACGTTTGACCTTACCTCGTCAGGGAGACCAAGCTTCCCAAGCCTAGTAGGAGAGTCAGGCAAGGGGGCTTGGCCCGAGTTCGAGTGTAAGGCTCGGCATGACGTTCTGCCTTTACCTCGGCAGGGAGATCAAGCTTCCCAAGCCTAGTAGGAGAGTCAGGCAAGGGGGCTTGGCCGGAGTTCGAGTGTAAGGCTCGGCAGAACGTTCGACCTTACGTCGGCAGGGAGACGAAGCTTCCCATGCCTACTAGGCTCAGGCAAGGGGGCTTGGCCAGAGTTCGAGTGTAAGACTCGGCAGGACGTTCGACCTTACCTCGGCAGGGAGACCAAGCTTCCCAAGCCTAGTAGGGGAGTCAGGCAAGGGGGCTTGGCCCGAGTTCGAGTGTAAGGCTCGGCAGGACGTTCAACCTTACCTCGGCAGGGAGAACAAGCTTCCCAAGCCCAGAAGGAGAGTCAGGCAAGGGGGCTTGGCCGGAGTTCGAGTGTAAGGCTTGGCAGGACGTTCGGCCTTACCTCGGCAGGGAGACCAAGCTTCCCAAGCCTAGCAGGCGTGTCAGGCAAGGGGGCTTTGCCGGAGTTCGAGTGTAAGGCTCGGCAGGACGTTCGACCTTACCTCGGCAGGGAGACCAAACTTCCCAAGCCTAGTAGGCTCAGGCAAGGGGGCTTGGCCAGAGTTCGAGTGTAAGACTCGGCAGGACGTTCGACCTTACCTCGGCAGGGAGACCAAGCTTCCCAAGCCTAGTAGGGGCAGGCAAGGGGGCTTGGCCGCAGTTCGAGTGTAAGGTTCGGCAGGACGTTTGACCTTACCTCGGCAGGGAGACCAAGCTTCCCAAGCCTAGTAGGAGAGTCAGGCAAGGGGGGTTGGACGGAGTTCGAGTGTAAGGCTCGGCAGGACGTTCGGCCTTACCTCGGCAGGGAGACCAAGCTTCCCAAGCCTAGCAGGAGAGTCAGGCAAGGGGGCTTGGCCGGAGTTCGAGTGTAAGACTCGGGAGGACGTTCGAACTTACCTCGGCAGGGAGATCAAGCTTCCCAAGCCTAGTAGGAGAGTCAGGCAAGGGGGCTTGGCCGGAGTTCGAGTGTAAGGCTCGGCAGGACGTTCGACCTTACCTCGGCAGGGAGACGAAGCTTCCCAAGCCTACTAGGCTCAGGCAAGGGGGCTTGGCCAGAGTTCTAGTGTAAGACTCGGCAGGACGTTCGACCTTACCTCGGCAGGGAGACCAAGCTTCCCAAGCCTACTAGGCTCAGGCAAGGGGGCTTGGCCCGAGTTCAAGTGTAAGGCTCGGCAGGACGTTCAACCTTACCTCGGCAGGGAGAAAAAGCTTCCCAAGCCCAGAAGGAGAGTCAGGCAAGGGGGATTGGCCGGAGTTCGAGTGTAAGGCTCGACAGGACGTTCGACCTTACCTCGGCAGGGAGACCAAGCTTCCCGAGCCTAGTAGGCTCAGGCAAGGGGGCTTGGCCAGACTTCGAGTGTAAGGTTCGGCAGGACGTTTGACCTTACCTCGGCAGGGAGACCAAGCTTCCCAAGCCTAGTAGGAGAGTCAGGCAAGGGGGCTTGGCCGGAGTTCGAGTGTAAGGCTCGGCAGGACGTTCGGCCTTACCTCGGCAGGGAGACCAAGCTTCCCAAGCCTAGCAGGAGAGTCAGGCAAGGGGGCTTGGCCGGAGTTCGAGTGTAAGACTCGGCAGGACGTTCTGCCTTACCTCGGCAGGGAGATCAAGCTTCCCAAGCCTAGTAGGAGAGTCAGGCAAGGGGGCTTGGCCGGAGTTCGAGGGTAAGGCTCGGCAGGACGTTCGACCTTACCTCGGCAGGGAGACAAAGCTTCCCAAGCCTACTAGGCTCAACCAAGGGGGCTTGGCCGGAGTTCGAGTGTAAGACTCGGCAGGACGTTCGACCTTACCTCGGCAGGGAGACCAAGCTTCCCAAGCCTACTAGGCTCAGGCAAGGGGGCTTGGCCCGAGTTCGAGTGTAAGGCTCGGCAGGACGTTCAACCTTACCTCGGCAGGGAGAACAAGCTTCCCAAGCCCAGAAGGAGAGTCAGGCAAGGGGGATTGGCCGGAGTTCGAGTGTAAGGCTTGGCAGGACGTTCGGCCTGACCTCGGAAGGGAGACCAAGCTTCCCAAGCCTACTAGGCTCAGGCAAGGGGGCTTGGCCAGAGTTCGAGTGTAAGACTCGGCAGGACGTTCGACCTTACCTCGGCAGGGAGACCAAGCTTCCCAAGCCTACTAGGCTCAGGCAGGGGGCTTGGCCGGAGTTCGAGTGTAAGGCTTGGCAGGACGTTCGACCTTACGTCGGCAGGGAGACGAAGCTTGCCATGCCTACTAGGCTCAGGCAAGGGGGCTTGGCCAGAGTTCGAGTGTAAGACTCGGCAGGACGTTCGACCTTACCTCGGCAGGGAGACCAAGCTTCCCAAGCCTAGTAGGGGAGTCAGGCAAGGGGGCTTAGGCCGAGTTCGAGTGTAAGGCTCGGCAGGACGTTCAACCTTACCTCAGCAGGGAGAACAAGCTTCCCAAGCCCAGAAGGAGAGTCAGGCAAAGGGGATTGGCCGGAGTTCGAGTGTAAGGCTTGGCAGGACTTTCGGCCTTACCGCGGCAGGGAGACCAAGCTTCCCAAGCCTAGCAGGCGTGTCAGGCGAGGGGGCTTTGCCTGAGTTCGAGTGTAAGGCTCGGCAGGACGTTCGACCTTACCTCGGCAGGGAGACCAAGCTTCCCAAGCCTAGCAGGAGAGTCAGGCAAGGGGGCTTGGCCCGAGTTCGAGTGTAAGGCTCGGGAGGACGTTCAACCTTACCTCGGCAGGGAGAACAAGCTTCCAAAGCCCAGAAGGAGAGTCAGGCAAGGGGGCTTGGCCGGAGTTCGAGTGTAAGGCTCGGCAGGACGTTCGGCCTTACCTCGGCAGGGAGACCAAGCTTCCCAAGCCTAGCAGGCGTGTCAGGCAAGGGGGCTTTGCCGGAGTTCGAGTGTAAGGCTCGGCAGGACGTTCAACCTTACCTCGGCAGGGAGACCAAGCTTCCCAAGCCTAGTAGGCTCAGGCATGGGGGCTTGGCCAGAGTTCGAGTGTAAGACTCGGCAGGACGTTCGACCTTACCTCGGCAGGGAGACCAAGCTTCCCAAGCCTAGTAGGAGAGTCAGGCAAGGGGGCTTGGCACGAGTTCGAGTGTAAGGCTCGGCAGGACGTTCAACCTTACCTCGGCAGGGAGAACAAGCTTCCCAAGCCCAGAAGGAGAGTCAGGCAAGGGGGATTGGCCGGAGTTCGAGTGTAAGGCTCGACAGGACGTTCGACCTTACCTCGGCAGGGAGACCAAGCTTCCCGAGCCTAGTAGGCTCAGGCAAGGGGGCTTGGCCAGACTTCGAGTGTAAGGTTCGGCAGGACGTTTGACCTTACCTCGGCAGGGAGACCAAGCTTCCCAAGCCTAGTAGGAGAGTCAGGCAAGGGGGCTTGGCCGGAGTTCGAGTGTAAGGCTCGGCAGGACGTTCGGCCTTACCTCGGCAGGGAGACCAAGCTTCCCAAGCCTAGCAGGTGAGTCAGGCAAGGGGGCTTGGCCGGAGTTCGAGTGTAAGACTCGGCAGGACGTTCTGCCTTACCTCGGCAGGGAGATCAAGCTTCCCAAGCCTAGTAGGAGAGTCAGGCAAGGGGGCTTGGCCGTAGTTCGAGGGTAAGGCTCGGCAGGACGTTCGACCTTACGTCGGCAGGGAGACGAAGCTTCCCAAGCCTACTAGGCTCAGGCAAGGGGGCTTGGCCAGAGTTCGAGTGTAAGACTCGGCAGGACGTTCGACCTTACCTCGGCAGGGAGACCAAGCTTCCCAAGCCTACTAGGCTCAGGCAAGGGGGCTTGGCCCGAGTTCGAGTGTAAGGCTCGGCAGGACGTTCAACCTTACCTCGGCAGGGAGAACAAGGTTCCCAAGCCCAGAAGGAGAGTCAGGCAAGGGGTACTGGCCGGAGTTCGAGTGTAAGGCTTGGCAGGACGTTCGGCCTGACCTCGGTAGGGAGACCAAGCTTCCCAAGCCTACTAGGC